>NC_056690.1:39339718-39666385 GCF_018350215.1 Panthera leo
AGAATTCACCAGTGAAGCCATCTGGAGTTGGAGTTTTCTCTGTAGGAAGGTTTCAATTATGAGTTCAATTCTTTATCACATACAGGGTAGGTCATGTTTTCTATTCTCATGCTAATTTTGATGAGTTGTAATTGCAAGAAGTTTTCCCATTTAATCTAAGTTGTTGAATTTATTGGCATGATGTTGTTTAAAATATTTCTTATCATTTTTGTTGGTATTATCTGTGGTGCTAGTCCCTCTTTCATCCTTGGTACTAGTAATCTGTGACTTTTCCCTCTTTTCTTGGTTAGTCGTATTAGGATGTTATCATTTTTATCAATCTTTTCAAAGAACCCAACGTATGATATGTTAATTTTCTCTACTTTTTTGGTTCATTTTTCATTCCATTTGCTTCTGCTCTTATCTCAATTACTTTCTCATTTCTACTTACTTTGGGTTTAATTTCCTTTTCTAATTTCTGAAGGTGGACACTTAGTTCATTCGATTTTAAAATTTTCTTCTTCTATGAGCATAAGGGAATAATACGTCATGATAACATGGCATTTCAAAATTTATATGGAGTTAATATAATTATAATCTTGGGGTAAAGAAAAGAATATGGTGAAACCTGAATAATCAAGAATAGCATGGGAGATCCAAGGGCCACATGCCCTCTTGGAAGGAAGCCAACTCTGCACAAGTGTGATCACCCAAGTTGCCTTTTGGCTTCTCGATCTCTGAAATAAATCAAGAATGGTACACCATTATTCATTATTGTTTCAAAAATACACTGGGGATTTATCAAAGACCATCCTTATCAGCACTGGAACTAGACAAAATTCATACTTAACTTATGTTTGTTGAATAACTTTAAGAGTAGCATGATGGGGCGCCTGGGTGGCTTAGTCGGTAAGTGTCTGACTTCAGCTCAGGTCATGATCTCGCGGTTTGTGAGTTCGAGCCCTGCATCAGGCTCTGTGCTGACAGCTCAGAGCCTGGAGCCTGCTTCGGATTCTGTGTCTCCCTCTCTCTCTGCTCCTCCCCCACTTACTCTCTGTCTCTCTCTCTCAAAAATAAATACACATTAAAAAATTAAAAAAAAAAAGAGTAGCATGTTGGGGCTCTAATTTATTTTTATTTCACTCAAGCCTTAAAAGAACATAGTGAGAACACCTGGCACCCAGATCTTGGCTTCCAATAAGCCTCCCAATGAAGGGGAGCGGGGATCCTTGGAGAAATGATGAATTGGACTGGGGCAAGAACATCTCGTGGCACCAGAAAGTAGGGAAGTGCAAAAAAAAAAAAAAAAAAAAAAAAAGATCCACACCATTGGGGCTTATCAAAGGACATGAGGACCAAATGACCAAATTAGAGTTCCTAATGACCAAATTAGAACAATATAGGCAACAAATTGAATAAAGTAAAATTGGATTCTAACTCAAATACAGTGAAAATACATAAATAAATACATTAATAAATGGGAGAAAACACCAACCTTTCAAACAACATTTCCAAATAATTTAAGTATATATTCCTCTCTCAAGGAGGTGGAACATAATTCTCCACTCCTTAAGTGTGGGCTGCGCATACTGACTTTCTTCCAAAGTACAATCTGGAAAAAAGGAAAAATTAATTTTATACTGTTAAAACCTGAAAAACACCACCTCAGCTAGGTGATCGAGGTCAACATCAATAATGAAAAAAATCATGTTGATCGTCTCATCCCTTGGCGTGATGTGTTGAAAATGATACTTTCCTTTGTGATCTTCCTCCCCAAAATGCATAACTCCGGTGTCACCATGAAGAAAATTTGAATAGATCCAAACTGAGGAAAATTCTATAAAATTCCTGGTCAGTACTCCTCAAAACCCTCAAGGTCATTAAAAATAACGAAAGTCTGAGAAACTGCCATTGTCAAGAGGAGCCTAAAGAGACGTGAAAAATATGATACAACATCCTAGATGGGATCCTAAAACAGAAAAAAGGCAGTAGGTGAAAACTAAGGAAATCTGGATAAAATATGGACTTCAGTTAACAAATGCATCAGTACTGATTTGTTAATTGTAAGAAATGTGGTATACCAATACAATAATAGAGGAATAATAATAGAGGAAACTGGGTAAGGAGCTTATAGAAACTCTGGACTAGCTTCAGTTTTTCTGTGAATCTAAAACTATTTTTAAAATGTTAAAAAAAAAACCACATAGGAAGGTGATTTCCCTCCTATTTCGGATGAGTAAACAGAGCTTTAAGGGGGCCAGGCAGCCTCTGAGAAGAGCCCTGTAGGGCAGCTGGAAGCCAGAGTAGCAAAGCTGGGATGTTCCAGATCAAGTGCCTCATGCCAAAGCTGGAACCCAAGGACGTGAATTGGAACATGCTTGAGGCTGCGATCTCCTCCCTATGGAACTTCCTCATCTGCTCGTTCCTGCTGCAAGTTACACCTTTTATCCTCAAGAAATTGGACAACATGTGAAGATGGGCATCACATATGAATGCATGATATGAGGAACCCAGTGACACTTTCTACCCCTGCAAATGACTAGGCCCAGAAAGATGTCAGAGACACGGTGGTTGAACGGACGTAAAAATTCTACTTGTTAAGAACAAGTGTGGCTGTGCTAACTGACCTTCAGAGCTCAAACTTAAAACTACTCGGGAAGTAAAGACAGTTTGTGGCGACAATCCGCCCATACGCTCGTGATGTTCAGGACTTGCAAATGTTGCTATAATTGTTAGGTAATGTCAAATTCCATTTTCTAGCAAATAGTAATTATAAGGAAATGAGGTCTGCAATAGCACTGTGTTGTTAGTCATTTCTGTCGACCTTTTTACTTCTGTCTGGAGTATATATATTGAAGAGTTCTTTATGATTAGTTATGTGTCACCGAAGCCAACATACGGCCACAACAACATTGAAGAGGACCGTAAGTCTCTATTTTTCATTGAAGTACCAACTAAGAAAAATTTGAGATTTTATTTCTCTTAACCTAGTCTTTGCTGCAGACCAACAACCCTGGGGAGACCTCTTTGATATTGTAATTATTATAAACCACATTGGCTTGAATTTCTCTTATTCTGGACAGGAGAATCTGCTAACCCCCGCAAAGTGCCATTTTATTATTACACAATGACAGCCAGAAGCCCAGAGCTTCAGAGAGTTTAAGCAACTTGCCCAAAGCCGGCTAATCAAACAGTAAGTGGTGAATTGGGGAGTTCGACCTACATCTTTGAACGAAATGGCCTGTTTCATTGTCTCACATCACCTCTTATTCGCTCCCAGTCCATTTCAGCACCTTCTACCCCAGTATCGAAATTTCTCTTCCTACTTACTCACATGGCTTCCAGTGTTTTCGCACACTCTGGTCTCTTCTGCTAGGGAGGAACAACAGAAAGCACATGAATTGATTTGTCTTCGTTAGGGTTGTCTTCAAAGTGGTCTTTAAGACAAGAATGTTAAGTGTATGTAGTTATTCGTGAAGTGATCCCAGGAAGCACAAGGGAGGAAGTGAGATTGGGACAGGAGAAATGCCAATACATTGTCCGTAATGAGCAGATTACCTTTTAGGCAACTGGAACTCAGTTCTACTTGGGATTTTCTGAGGGACCATGGGAAACGTATCTCAGAATCATCTCTCTGGAGACAGGGAGGCAGGCTCTCATTCATCCACTGACTCTCATCTTCCCATGCCCGAAGGTTATCCTGGAGGGATTAACACTTCCATACCTGGGTTTCAGTGTTCTGGAGAAAACCCTCCTTCAGAGAAGAGGGTGGAGATTCAGGCTCTTGAAGTTGGATGCTGTCAGCCTACCAGTACCTGAAGTAGATATGGGGTGATATCCTGGAATCTCCCATCCACACTGAGGAATTTTTGATACGTGACTCCTTACAGATAGAGTTACCTTGTAATGTGAAGGATAGTTTTTAATGAAAAGGTGTACATAACTGATTTAGAGTTCACCAGGTATCG
The DNA here is from genome assembly GCF_018350215.1 of Panthera leo. Taxonomy (NCBI): domain Eukaryota; kingdom Metazoa; phylum Chordata; class Mammalia; order Carnivora; family Felidae; genus Panthera; species Panthera leo. Next base: position 39,343,666 of record NC_056690.1, read on the forward strand.
GCAAACTATGGATGGTGAGCCAGGTTATGCCCACTGTCTGTTTTTGTGGATGAAGTTTTATGGTAACACTGCCATGCCTGATTGTTCCTGTATTTTCGCTGACTGCTTTTGCACTACTGTGGCAAAGTTAAGTAGTTGTGGCAGAAACTATATGGTCCACAAAGAATGGAACAAGTTTACTGAGCTTAAATGAGAAGATTTTTAGACAGGGAAACCCTCCCTCTGATGCATCAATTGTCTGCTGCAGGTGATGATAACTTGCCCCTTTGTCAGGATACTGGCTGGTCTGTGGAATCACTTGGGTTCTTTAATGGTGCTATTGGTTGGTGGAAAGCGACCAGTTTGGGCTGTTTCTCCTGCCATGATACTAAAGATCCCTTGAGGTCCTTTCTAGTTTAAGCTCTGGTTTGGGGAAAATATACTGTGCCGGCAATGTGAAATGACAGTTTTGGGAGATTAGTTACCAATCTACAGACAATTTTTCATATTAGGCAGATGCTACACTCCATGGGGAGAAAAAAAATTGCTCCCTTTTTTTTGGGTGGGGGGGAAATCACTATCCAGGTTGGACTCTATTTGAGAGTTGAAGAATCTATTTTGCTCATAAGGAGATTTCAAAAGAACTTGTTATAGATAATAGATCACAATTTATGGCAATTCCTTCATGTATCATCACAAAGAGACAATTTCTAACACTACCAGTTTTTATTATCTTCAGTTTTCTGGAGAGGCCAAAAGTGCTGTGCAAATGTGTGAGAACATCGTTTGGCAGGATGATACATCTATAGAAATGCTGAATTATTAAGGGACTCCCACAATATCAGCTAAATTCAGCCCAGTCCAATTGATGCATAGCAGATATATTAAACCCACATTTCCCAAATTAGGAACCATTTTCCTTCCTAATTGTCAAGTCAAAAACAGTAAGTTCAAACACCAGCCACATGAGGGCAAGCAGAACCAATGAAGACTCTTCAGTGAAAAAATTCTCCATCTTTAGAAGGATGGTACGCAAATACAATCAGATACGGGAAGATTAAATAGAAAAAAAAGTAATTCACCAAAGTTTCATGTTTATGTAATGGAATTTGAATTTAGGCATTTTGGATGGGCCATCAATATATACAAAAAATAAAATTTTAAAATGAGGGTTCAGGCCAAAATATAAATTCCTAGAAGTATTTAGGAATGTGTTTCATGATTCCTTGACATTGTACTTGTAGTAAGGGCATTACAAAGTAGGCTACTTTAACATAGGCAGAAGATTAAGTGACAAAGAAAATTTAGTGACAAAGATTTAGTAACAGATTTTTGTCTGTTAGTATTTGTTTTTTATATTTTGGTGCTCCATGTTGGGTGCATAGATATTTATACTTGTTACTTCGTCTTGTTGGATTGGATTGATCACCTTATGATTATGTAACACCCTACTTTGTCTCTTGTCAGAGTCTTTGCTTTAAAGTCTATTTTGTCTGATAAATATATTGCTACTCTGGCTTTTTGTTTTGTTTTGATTTGTTGTTTTCACTTCTGTTTGGTTGGAATATCGTTTTCCATCCTTTTACTTTCAGTCTGTAGATGTCTTTAGTCTGGATAAGTCTCTTGAAGGCAGCATAGAGATGGGTCTTGCTTTTTAATCTATTTGGTCGCCTTTTGTCTTTTGGTTGAGCATTTAGACTATTTATATTTATAGTAGTTTTTGATAGATATGTACTTATTGGTATTTTTTCATTGTTTTCGATTTATTTATATTTTGTAGTTCTCTGCTCCTTTTTCTCTTGGTCTCTACCCTTTTTTTAAAATTTTTTTTACCATTTATTGATTTTTGAGAGACAGAGAGAGGCAGAGCATGAGCAGGGGAGGGGGAGAGAGAGATAGATAGAAATAGAATCCAAAGTAGGCTCCAGGCTCTGAGCTGTTTGTTAGCACAGAGCCCAATGCGGGGCTTGAACTCACCAACTGCGAGACCATGACCTGAGCTGAAGTTGGACGCTCAACGGACTGAGCCACCCAGGCGCCTCGCTCTCTACCCTTTTGATTGATGATTTTCTTTAGTGTTATGGTTGGATTCCTTTGATTTTTTTGTGTCTCTGTTACAGGTTTTTGGCTTGTGGTTAACATGAGGTTCACATATAACATTCTAAGTATATAACACTCTATTAGGTTGATGGTCATGTAAATTTGAACACATTCTAAAAGCACTATTTTTTTACTCCCCTACCCCATATTTTAGGTATGATGTCATATTTTTCATCTTTTTATTTTGTGAATCCCTTAACTAGTTTTTTAGATATAATTGTTTTTACTACCTTTGTACTTTAACCTTCATACTACCATTAGAGGTGATTGATCTACTATCTTTACCATATATTTGCTTTTGCCAGGGAAATTTTTCCTTTTTATTTTCTTCTAGTGGTGGCCTTTTCTTTTCCACTTAAGGAAGTTCCTTTAAAATTTCTTGTAAGGCTCGATTTGTGGTGAAGAACCCCTTTAATTTTTGTTTGCCTGGGAAACTTTTTTATCTCTCCTTCATTTCTGAATGATAACCTTGCTGGGTAGAGTATTATTGGTTTTAAGTTTTTATCTTTTAGCCTTTTGATTATATTATGCCACTCCCTTTTAGCCTGCACATTTTCTGCTGAAAACCTATGGGGTTTCCCTTGTGTATAACTTGTAGTTGTTTTTCTCTTGCTGCTTTAAAAAATGTTTATTTACTTTTGAGAAAGAGACAGAGTGCATGAGCAGGGAAGGGTCAGAGAGAGAGGGAGACAGAGAATCCCAGGCAGGCTCTGTGCTGTTGGCACAGAGCCCCACATGGGGCTTGAACTCACAAACCTTGAGATCACGACCTGAGCAAGAGTCAATGCTTAACCAAGTGAACCACCCAGGTGCCCCTCTCTAGCTGTATTTAAGATTTTCTTATCTTTAACTTTTGCCATTTTAATTATTATGTGTCTTGGTGTGGGCTCTTTGGTTTCACCTTATTTGGGGTTCTCTGTACTTCCTGGGCCTGGATACCTGTTTCCATCACCAGGGTGGGAAGTTTTCAGCTTTCCTTCAAGTTAGTTTCTGCCCCTTTCTCTCTTTTATCCTTTCCCTATAGTGCAAATGTTAGTATGCCTGATGTTGTCTCAGAGGTCCCAAAACCTATCCCCATTAAAAATATATATACTATTTTTCTTTTTGCTGTTGAGCTTGGGTCCTTTCCACCACACTGTCTTCCAGATCACTAATCTGTTCTTCTGCATCCTCTGATTTGCTGTTGATTTCCTCTAGTGTGTATTTTTTCATTTCAGTTATTGTATTTTTCAACTCTGATTGGTTCTTTTTTAATGTTTTCTGTCTGTTGAAGTTCCCATTGAGTTTATACACTCTTTCAAGTCCAGTGAGCATCTTAACCATTAGTAAATTAGTAATGACCATTGCTTCAAACTCTTTATAAGGTAGATTGCGAATCTGTTTCATTGAGTTCTTTTCTTAAGTTTTGCCTTTTGTTTGTCTGATGCATATTTCTCTGTCTCATTTTGTTTGACTTTCTGTGTTTGTTTCCGTGAATTAAGTGAAAGAGCTACCTCTCCCAGACTTGAAGGAGTGGCTTTGTGTTGGAATGTTCCTTGCATAGACTTGTGTGCCTGGGGCCTTAGGCTGGCTGACTAGAGCTATGGTAGGCATGAGCTGGGGGTCCCAGGGTACTCTGCATTAAGGCTGCCATGGTAGGATATCTGGAGATGGAGTGGGTGTGAAGTGGGGGGTCTTGTGTGTTCCACACCAGAGCCACCCTGGTGGGATGGCTGGAGCTGAAGCAGGTGCAAGCCAGGAAGTCTCTGGTTGCTCCATGCTGGGGTGACACTGGTGGGACAGCTGGAGCTGAAATGGGCACAGGTGGGAAGAGCTGTCTTGGGGGGATAGCTAGATCTGGGATACACTAGGCACCCAGGGCTCACTAAACCAGCAGGCCATGCTCAGATCCTCCTCCCATCTGTGCTCTCAAGGTGGAAGGGGAACATAAACAATGGCATTCGCTAGTACCTCCAACCCTAGAGAGAATTCCAGCAGATTCCCCACTATTGGGGAGATGCTCCAGAGTTAATAAATTAGTTTAATTCACTTATAGTCTAGTTGTCTTTTAAGCTGCTTTGTTTTGTTTTGTTGTTCCCCAAGTTGGGTGAATCTGCACATGGGGCCCTCAGTGATTTCCCTCCCTACTGAAATCTATAGCAGGAATGGGACTCCTGTCATTACAGTGTCTCCATCTCTCTTGCTGTTTTCTGTGTGGTCCCTCTGTCCTTTGTTGTATAGAAGCTGTTCAATCAGCCTTCAGTTCTTAGGAGGAACTGTTCTATATGTAGCTGTCGATTTGGTGTATCTGCAGGAGAAGATGAGTTCAGGGTCTTCCTGTGCCATCATTTTGGACCCTTCTCTTAAAATCTTTATTTAAGAGGTTTAGATCATTGATTTAAGACTTTTTCTTTAATATCAACACTTAACACTAGAAACTTCTCGTTAAGCTCTGCTTTGGCTGCATTTCACAAATTTTGATATATTGTGTTTTCATTTTCATTCAATTCAAAATATTTTCTAATTTCCTTTGTGACTTCTCTTGCCTTGATACAGTTATATAAAAGTGTGTCGCTTCTACTAGGAATTTATCCAAAGGATACAGGAGTGCTTATTCATAGGGGCACATGTACCCCAATGTTTATAGCAGCACTATCAACAATAAGCAATTATGGAAAGAGCCAAAAAATCCATCAACTGATGAATGGATAAAGAAGATGTGATATATACATACATACATATACACACACCATGGAATACTACTTGGCAATGAAAAAGAATGAAAACTTGCCATTTGCAACAATGTGGATGGAACTGGAGGGTATTATGCTAAGTGAAATAAGTCAGGGAGACAAAGACAGATATCGTATGTTTTCACTCATCTGTGGAAGTTAAGAAACTTAACAGAAGACCATGAGGGAAGAGAAAGAAAAAAAATAGTTAAAAACAGAGGGAGGCAAACCATAAGAGACTCTTAAATACAGAGAATAAACAGAAGGTTGATGGAGGTGGGGCGCTGGGAGAATGGGTGATGGGCATTGAGGAGGGCCTTGATGGATTGAGCACTGGGTGTTGTATGTAAGTGATGAATCACGGGAATCTCCTCCCGAAGTCAGGAGTGCACTGTATACACTATATGTCAGCTAACTTGACAATAAATTATATAAAAAATGAGTAAAAATGTGTTGCTTAATTTTCAAATATTGGGAGAAATTTCATATCTCTGTTACTGATTTCTACTTTGATTCCATGTAACCTACAGAATATGCTGTATGATTTCAATTATTTTAAATTTCTTTTGTTTTTCAATTATTTTAAATTTCTTGATATTGGTTTACGGTTCTTGATACAATCTATATTGGTGAGTGTTTTATGTACATCTGAAAATAATATGCATTTTGTCATTGTTGGGTGGAACATTCTAGAAATATGAGGTTAAGTTGGTTAATAGTGTTATTCAGATCTTCCATATCCTTACCTATTTTCTGTCCATCTGTTCTATTCTTTACTTAAAGGATTGTTGAATCCTCAACTTTAATTGTGGATTTGTCTATTTTTTAGTTCTCTCAGATTTTTTTCAATGTACCGTGATGCTCTGTTGTTAGGTGCCTACAAATTTAGGATGGTTATTTCTTCTTGATGAATTGACTTTATAGTTTTTTTTTTTTAAATGTTTCTTATTTTATTTTATTTATTTATTTTTTGAGAGAGAGACAGAGCATGAGCAGGGGAGGGGCATAGAGAGAGAGACACACACAGATTCTGAAGCAGGCTCCAGGCTTTGAGCTGTCAGCACAGAGCTCGACACAGGGCTTGAACTCATGAACCGTGAGGTCATGACCTGAGTTGAAGTCGGATGCTCAACCCACTGAGCCACCTGGGGATCTGGGTGAATTGACACCTTAATCATTATGTAATGTTTTCTTTTCTTTGCAATGTCTTTTTTTAAAAAAATTATTTTTAAGTAACCTCCCCACCGAAAGTGGGACTCAAACTCACAACCCCAAGATCAAGAGCTGCACCCTACCAACTGAGCCAGCCAGGCACCTCTGCAATATCCTTTTTATCTCTTGCAATATTTCTTCATCTGATGTCTACTTCTTCTCATATTAATATAGTCACTCCTGCTTTCTTTTAATTCGCGTTTACATGATATGTATTTTCCATTCTTTTACCTTCAATGTATGTTTGTATATTTAAAAAATAGATTTCTTATCCATAGCATATAATTGGGTCTTAATTTTTTATTCAGTACGATCATTTATTTTTATTGCTACGTTTCTACTACTTACAATTAATATAATCTTTCATATGGATGAATTTAAACCCATCATCCCATCATCTTGTTAGTTGCTTTGAATTGAGTGCTGGACAATGTGCATAGAACAGTAGAGACTGAGGTTATTTATGGCCAGCAGTGGGCACGCTTCTTCTGGCTATTTGTGTAGGAGTTCTGCTGAGTTTGGATTTTGTTGTGCTGTGATTGCTTTCAGTGTACCATCAACTTCAAATTCCTTTGTTTTTACTTTATACTTAGGGTGGGGACTGGGATGCTACATTTTTTTTTCCTTAATATTTCTGCCCCATTCTCAGATCTTCTCTGATTACCTGTACCTTGGCGAGGGTCTCATTCTTCACCATCGTAAGTCACACTCATCATTTCTGCAACAGGGGGAGATCACAGGAATAGGCATACCAGGTGGCAAGAATAATTGGGAGTCATTTTGGAGGCTATCTACCGTAAGAAAGATTTTTAAATTGGATGGAGGGGAAATTTTTTTAGCGGGGGGGGGGGGAGCAGATTTTTGATCACTTATATTTCCATTTGAACACTCGGTAGTACTTCATTTTTTTCCAAAATTAAAACTTTCATCAAGATATGTGAGTTTTTTTTTTGACTAGCAGGTCTTGGAAATCAGAGGAGCTTTATACTTCTAACTTAGTGTTATTGTTGTTTTAAGTCCTCTTTGCTTGTCAAGCTTTTAAGATGAATGGAGAAGGGAGTGAAGGTATTAGAGCCTTTTCCTCCTTGTTGTTCATATGCTGATGGCTTGTGTCACAGTTATTTCCACAGTACATCCTGTATGACTTCAAGCATTCGTACTTTTTTTTTTTGAGTTTCTTTCTTTCTTTTTAAAAATATTTATTTATTTATTTTGAGAGAGAGACAGCGAGCATGAGTGGAGGAGGGTTAGAGAGAAACAATCTGAAGCAGGCTCCAGGCTCTGAGCTGTCAGCACAGAGCCTGACGCGGGGCTCAAACCTACGAACAGTGAGATCATGACCTGAGCAGAAGTTTGACGCTTAAACCTACTCAGCCATTCAGGTGCCCCAAGCATTCATCCTTCTTAATAGAGAGTGTATATACTATACTCTGTATAGTAATTGAGCTTTTTCTCTGTATTTTGGCCTACGATAGAGGAGCCAAGTAGATTTACTGCCAATTAAACTCTAGGGCTCCTTCTCAGTCCCAGACTATCCTTTACACTATCTTCTTCCTGGAGCAGGATTTGGCTCATTCTTCCTTCCAGGTTAACTTTGTCATTTTCCCTGCTAGTTTCCTCTTTCCCCAAGCTTTGTTTTCTACTTGTTTTGTCTTAGTATAAGAAACTTGTGTTTGCTTGTTGTTTTTTTTTTTTCTCCTGAAATCTAATTATTAAGGAAAAATAGATTGCAGTCACCAACAATGAACAGTCAGGAAGGTACCAGTCATTTTAGAAAGTCATGAAACCATCACCCCCAACTTTTAAAGAAATGAGTAGTCAGTTGGTATTGGAAGTCAATCATGTATAATTTTGCATTTCATACTGAGATGCTGAAGGCGAATCCAAAGGTCTGGGAAGTGTCTGCTGAGAATCAATCTGGGAGGTCTGGCATGCCTTCTCTGCTTCTTTCGTGTCAGTCTCTGTGGTGCATCTGGGTGAAGATGGCCCTTCAGTTTCCCCTGACTTCCCTGGCTGTGCAGTTACTCACTCCTTTTACCTTTAGTGGCAGTCCCCCCACCTTTTATTTTTGCCTGGGTATGTAGACTTTCTAGGAAAAAGCCAGAAGTCAAGCCACACACAAATGCATACTGTTGCGATGCAATTCTGCAAAGATATTCTGGTAATAGTTTTCAAACACTCAAATCGCATATTTGCTTATTCATTGATGCATTCACACATTTATTTCTTAAACATTTAATAAGCATGAATTATGTGTCAAAAACCATCCTATATGCAAGAGGGTCTGGACGATCAGCAGTTCAAGAGGAAAATCAAGATAGGGCACTTGCTTGAGACATTACACTTTTTCTGAGACCCCTCCCTCTCTCCCTCTCCTTCCATCCTTCCTTCCTTCCTTCCTTCCTTCCTTCCTTCCTTCCTTCCTTCCCTCCCTCCCTCCCTCCTTCCCTCCTTTCTTCCTCCCTCCCTTCCTGCCCCACCCTCTCCCCTGACTGTATTTCTCTCACATGTGCCTATCCCCAAATAAACTATCATACAAAGGAGCTTAAGCTAGAGTGTTTCTTAATAAAATAAAAGTCTGTGATTTACTAGATCAAATCTCAAATTGGGTTGATAGAATTTGATACAGATTTCCTGGAGCTGGTAACAAATCTGATCTGGGCTTTTCAGGCAATAATGAAAACATGGGAAGCGACATTTATGTTTTAGATCCTTATTAGAAAAATCTGCTCTATCTTAGATAACAAAGTGGAACATTTTCAGACATCTTAAAGATTAGCAGAACCACAAAGGGTTAGAAGGGAATTGGACCTTGGAGATAGGCTAGCTTAGTCCTCTTGCTTTACAGAGGTTGGGGCTGAACCCAGGAGAGATTAAATGGTGGAGTCTGTATTATAAATCAGTGCTGCCGATTGTTCGGTCTGGTGTACTTTTGCTGATGCATCCTCTTTGCTGCTGCTCCTTGGAACAGTCGAGAGGTTCAACCCAGTAGTATAAAACCTATTGACCTCGTGTGTCAAGCATTAGGGCAGCTTCAAAGAAACAGTTTTTCAGATTAGATCACATTTGAGTTGGAAACTAAACAATCTCCAAAATGTGTTTGCATTTTGCTTACTTTCATCCAGAAAAAATGAGGTGGCAAGGACTTTGCAGTTCCTCTGCAATTAGGCTGGCTCAGCTGAGAAGGCTCTCAAATGGTCCTCATGGGCACGTGCCCAGTAATGAGCTTAGAGACCTGAGCCAAGTTGTTAGAGTTGCCTCGCACGGTCATCCACATGATAATTAGAAACTGTTCTTTGCTCTTTCTGGCATGTCCAGATCTTGTTAATCAAAGTATGTGGAGCTTCTCGAAGAGCTACAAAATGGGGTAAGAGGTAAGTATCACAGACAATAATGCATTTTGGACATCTAGAGCTAAAGCCAGCTTTCTTCCTTTCCAAAATGTGTAATATTTCACAGTAGGAGTGTATCAGAAGCAATGAGCAATTCTTCCATTAATAGACATTGAAGTGATACATATACTTTGTCTATAAATTCTTTTTTAATTTTACTTGACAGTTTGTTCAGTTAATAAATGAGAGGTGACATCATTGTGATTGGTCACTGTAGTCAACCTCACTGAATGCAGTTTTCCCTCCTTTTTAAAACTATTATAGTACAGAAGTTGGGAATCTGATAATTGGGGACACTGATCTTGAGAGGTCAGGGACTTTACCCCCTTGCCTTGAATTAGTTTGTATTTAACCTAATTCTAGTGTTTTTCATCTGTAATGAGCTAATATGACTTGTCTGGGTTTTGGTAGACCTACAAGCCACTTATTTTCTTCTTCACTGTTGGTAAATATAAACAATATTATATTCAGGTAACATGTTAAATATTTTGACTGTTCTTTACACGTGTGCTCAAACACAGCTTCTGTTCCAGATTTTGCCTACTGCTCCCATGTGTTGGCAGTTGTGTGAAGCATATGGGATAAAAATAATGGTATAAATAGTAAATGAACACATGGTTCCCACTCTCTGAGTGACCCAAATGACATGACAAAATGTGTGGGAACATCTGCTGACCCTTCCCTCACCATTGACCCACACTGTTTTCTCCTGCTATTTCCAGCTACCTGAACAGTCCATTCCAGGTAGCACTTGGCCAAGGCCCCAAGTTTCTGCAGATTTCTGTGTGCAGGGGAAGGATACTCAAATATCCGTCTCAGCTCTGTCCAATAGAGATGTTATGTGAGACACATATGTATAATTTAATATTCTTAAAGATTTTTTAATGGTTTTTATTTATTTTGAGAGAGAGAGAGAGAGAGAGAGAGAGAGAGAGAGAGAGAGAGAGAGAGAGAGATGGGTGGGGGGAGAATGAGTAGGGGAAGGATAGAGACAGAGAGTAAGAGACTCCCAAGCAGGCTTTGCACTGGCCGCACAGAGCCCTACTTGGAGCATGATCTCATGAACCGCGAGATCACCACATGAGCCAAAATCAAGAGTTGTAAGCTTAACCGACTGAGCCACCCAGGCACCAGCCGCCCCCCCTTTTTTGTTTTTAAAGATTTTAAAAAATAATGTTTTTAAAATCACCGTTAGAAACATAGTAAGAAAGAGGTGAAATTAATTTCAATAATGTATTTGACCCAATATATCCCCAAACATGATCATGAGAACACATAATGTTATACATAAAATTGTTAGATAGTTCACATTCTTTTTTCTGAAGTCTTTGAAATTGGATGTGTGTCTTACATGTATGGCAAATTTCAGTTCAGACTAGTCACTTTTCAAATGCTGTTGCTCAGAGTCTGAGGAGTGTAGTAGGAACCTGCTGGGGGCTTGAGTGAGGGTACTAACGTCAAGATGTAGGACCAGGGGGTGGCAATAGATGGTACTAAATGTCCTGTTTGTTGCCTGATTTCACCTCCGCACAGTTAGCTTAGCCAAACCGACCAGGCTGTGCCTAGGTTTGCCTTTCCAACGTCTTTGCCTTTCCAGTTTTGAATTCTGTCCGTCTCTGTCTTTGACAAAGTCATTGGCACTGGAATTTGATTGATGTGGGTCAAAGCACTTACAAATGGTGTGGTCTCACTCAAGTTATTTAACCTTCACCCTGCATCAGTTTTCTTGCCTGTAAAACAGTTAATTAGGAATACTGCTTCCCTTGGGAGTTGAAGGCCAGATGTAATATAAATTTTTTTAGTGTTTATTTATTTTTGAGAGACAGAGAATGAGTGGGGGAGGGGCAGAGAGAGAGAAATAGAAGGGGACACACACACACACACACACACACACACAGAATCCAAGGCAGGCTCCAGGCTCTGAGCTGTCAGCACAGAGCTCGATGCGGGGCTCGAACTCACAAGCCCTGAAATCATGACCTGAACCAAAGTCGGACGTCCAACCGACTGAGCCACCCAGGCACCCCAAGGCTAGATGTGATATATATTGAAAGATATGTGGTACAATGTCTGGTACACAGTAGGTGTTCAGTTAATAAGAGTTGTATTTGGTATAAGCAAGTTATGTTACGAGTAGGTTTTTATGCTAGTGGTGTTTGTGGGTGGCAGATTGGGCTTTGAGTGTGGTCTCCTTGGGCAGGTTATCATAAATAAAGCCTATCTGAAGAGAGCCTTCCACCTAGGGAAGAGGTTACCAATTTTATCAGGCAAAACTTCCTTTTTATAGCGTTCTATAGCGCTTTGATTCCTCCTGAAATAAAGTCCATAGATCATAGAGCCTACTCACACATGAAATACTTTTAAAAACGAATGTATTTTAATGTGAAGCAAAAATCCAAGGAAAGATATATGCAGGCAAAGGCGTATTTTAATATACAAATGCATAGGCATGCCACTCTAGAAAGCATAGTGAAGTTGCCAGATGATATTCCCCATACCTAGGATCATTGTCAGTGCTGTAGCTCCAAGGCGAGATGGATGGAGCTGACTGAAATGCCAGAAGAGGCACGGTTAATAGTGTCATGATTTTATGACATGATGAATAACTCTCGGCAGAGCTCCCCACCAACGGAAGTCAACACTTTCCCTTATTTTCCTGTGTAGTTGTATCCCTGAATAATTCAGTGTATATTGAAGCTGTGCCAAAAAAAAAAAAATCCTCAGAAACTTACAAAGAGATTTTTCACTTAAACTAACTGTTCTGTAGGACATTCAAGAGTAGTGCAGGATATGGGACCTTTTTTCGTTGTGCTAGAGCGTTCTTAAGATTGCAGGTCATAGAAAATCCTCACCTCTTCCCTCCCCTCCCCCCCATCTCCCTCACTAAGTGCCATAGCGCCCTCTGACCCTTGTAATAACCAAAACACTCCTACAGATTTCCAAAATGTCCTTTGGAGGTAATACAACCCCAGTGAAAACCACTGCTCTATGAGGAGGAAGTTTTACTATTTCCTATTTTTAGAAAGGTCTCCACAGTCTTGAGACACGCCTGAGGAAGGTAGGACTTCCATGCTTTAGAACTGTGCCAGGCACTGTAAACCCCCAACTCTTCACATTAAACTGAACGACAACCATTCTCCTGAGTACCCTGAGAGAGATGCAGTGTCTCTGCTCAGGTCACACCTCAGTATTACCTCAAGGAGGGCTTATAGAGTCAAAGTCACGGCTTTGAGATGCCCAGATAAATTAAAATCTCCCTTTAGACTCACATAGACATTCAAGTCCAGTGTGAAGTCCAGTCGACCAGGTGGTCGTCAACAGTGGAGAGGCTGTCATAGGTCCTAGGCTGAGGGAAGCACCGTGGCTCACGGAGTAGATCCGCACACTGGAAAAGCATCTAATGAACTTTGTCAGTATGAAAAGCTGGAAGAAGTCTGCCTGTTGCAAAAGCAGACAATCAGTTCTGAAATTTTAGGAAAGAGAAGTGTGCCTAGGCTGGTGAATTAGAGTGAGGGGATAAAAAGGGGGGACATGTGCAGTCAGGTGGCTCCTACTCCTTTGTCACATCTAAAAGCAATGTTGCCTTCAGCTCCCAGGGGCTGATATGGGTCACTACTCAGACTCAGAGAAAAGAGCCAATTTAGAAGTTATCTATTTGGGTTACAATCTCTGACATAATCCTTTCAATTTACCCGGCAGTCTGGTCCACCAAGGACGGTGAATATAGGTTAGGTTGAGGCAAGTTCATAGTTATGCTGCTGAATTTATCAGAAGAGGAAGGAATATTCAACACAATTGGCCGGATCAGCCACATTAGGCAAATCTCATTGCTGTGCTTCAGAATTAATTAAAGGAGCAGAAAAGTTATTAGCTGCTATAGTAACCGAGGGAGACCAGGGTTAGAATGCACCTGCTAAAGGATTGTGTAAAGGAAGATCAAAGAAAACCTGTCAGAAATGCAATAGCATTGAGATTGAACATTAGGTCAGAGGCCAATAGAAACCTAAAGTATTTGGTACCGTTCTATACGGATTGTGTGTGCCCAGCAGCAAATACATTGACTAGCATTAAGAAAGGCTGTGGGTGATAAGAGAGATCAGCAGGTCAGTGAACAGAAGGAATATCAAAGGGAATATTTAAGTACCTGTGTGCTCATCTGTCAAAAAAAAAATTCTGATTCCCTTCAGTATAGTAAAGGATAACTGTGAGAAAAAAAATTATTTTTAAATGCCTATTCATTGCAGCTTTCTTATATTGAAATTTTATTTGCCATTTCTGATCATTCTCTCAACTTTATTTTCAGATCTGTGTGGTTTAGTCAGGCAAGGGGTGTTGACACAGGGATGTGCATCGGAAACATCTGGGGAGATTTTTAAAATGCAGATCCTCGGTGTCAACCCTTTAGCTGTGCATCAGAAACTTTAAGACACGAGGCCTGGAAACTTGTATTCTTAAAATGTCTAAAAATTCCCTAGGTGGTGTAATGTGGTATTGGCTTAGGAAAGCATGAACTTGGATGGTGGTCCTGCTAAAGACTATCACTTTTTTTTTTTTTCCACATGTTAGACTGTTGGCTGCTTCAACTCTTGCCCTCTCGAGTACATTTCCAAATGTGGAAATGTTTATTTTTTATTTTATTTGTTTTATTTTATTCATTTGTTCTATTTCATTTTATTTTATTTCATTTTATTAATTCATTTTATTTCATTTTATACCGTAGGGTATAGGGAGAGAGAGAGACAGAGAGAGAGAGTGGGAGAGAGAGAGAATCTTAAGCAGGTTTCATGCTCAGTACGGAGCCCCACGCAGGGCTCGATCTTACGAGTATGAGATTATGACCTGAGCTGAAACCAAGAGTCAGATGCTTAACCAACTGAGCCACCCAGGTGCCCCTCTTAAAAGCCAGGGTAATTTCTTTAAAAACAACAACAAGAACAACAGATCATGACATTCCCCTGGCTAGAATTTTCCAGTGACTTAGCACTTAGAATGAAATCCAAGTCCTAAATGTTCTGGGGTCTGGATTACCTCTCCAGTGTGTTACCACTCTTGCTCTTCACTCATCTGGCTTTTTTCATCTATTCCTTGGCCATGCTAATTTTGTTCTTCCTGCTTTTTCTTTTCTTTCCGCCTAGACCACAGTTCCCTGGGATCTTCGCATGGTTGGATCCTTGTTTGGATCTCAGCTCAAATGTCAATTTCTCAGAAAGACCTTTTGTAACCAGTTCGTACTCTATCACTCACTAGTATATCACTTACTTGGATTTTCTTCAGAGCACCTGTTATTTGAAACTATTTATTTGTAAATTATATAGCTCTCTAAGATTAGAATGTTAAATATTACATTGCTTCTGAGTCCATAGCTCTAATAACAGCACATTGTAGATGTTGAGTATGTATTTTAAAAAAAAGTTAGATAAAAGACAACAGCTTGTAAATGTCACAAGAACAAGAACAGCGAGTTTTAACCTTGGAAGAACAGCTACTTAACAGTCTTGACATCTAACAGTCTAGTGTGCAAAGGTCAACTTTGGAAAAATCCATCCTTTACTTTGTATTGAAGGCATTCATGTTTTAGTGGGGTAGAGAAAGCATAATTACATAAATTGAATCTGATAGTGTCTTGCCTCTTTAGAGCATAATAGCAAAGTTAAGATTTGGAAATTAGTTTCCTCTTAAAAACTCTCATGCTAAAGATTGATCACTTGAATATAATTTTAATTTCATTACGAGCAGAATAGAACAAGAAGAGTTCGATAATAGGGGGAAGTGGGGTGTGCTCACGCGTGTGTGTTTCACAGAAAACAATGAAAGAAAAACAAGAGACTTTCAGGCTACCATAATTTTTTGGTCACAGATTCTGAGTTAGAAGAATAATGTGACGGAAGTCAATTAAACGTTTGATCAGTCTCTTTAACCGGTGCTACAAGTGCCCAGAAACCATTTAAAAAATATTGTCACCTAGAAATTACAGTGTTGTTAATGATGATAATAAAGGGATGTCACTTTTTGAGTTTCAAGGGCTTAAGAAATTCTCCAGGATGGTAACTCTTTAAACCACAGGAAAATAAGATACTAGAACTTTTCTTCAAGAAAAAGGATAAGGTTAACCTCAATTATATACACCAAAAATTTAAGCTTTCTAAACCAATGCTGCTGAGGTTAAAGTCAAATATTTAAGTTTTTATAACAGTCTGGGCCAACTAATCGTATGTAAAATATGAACTACATGTAATTTTATGTTGTCGATTAAATTGAGTTTACAAATTTGCAACTATAGAAGTATTAATTTGCTGGGCTATCCCTCCATGGCTATGCCTGTTTTCTCATTAACCATCTGATGTCTTGATTTCTAAGGCCAACATTTGACATGAGGATAAAGAGGTCAGATAGTAGAACTATTCCAGCATGGATGATTATTATACTATTCATCATCTAGTGGAGAACACTTGAGAGAGTACTTTCATTTCAGTTTTTCAGTTGGTTTTGAATCTGAAGTATTTATTTAGTGACCACGTGTGTGTGTGTGTGTGTGTGTGTGTGTGTGTGTGTGCGTGTGTGCATGTGAGTGTGCGTAGATGGGAACGAGGTTGAGGCTGAAATATATAAATTAAAATAGAATTCTCGGTCCTGATTCCTTTACGTTACAGAACCTGCATTTCACCACTGTCTAAAAATTAATACCCCAAATGTCTGAGTCGGCCCTCGACTGTCAGTATTGCCTCCTCTACCTCACCTACACGGTCGTTTTAAGTTAAAAACTTCATGTCTTTTGGAAATTTATGTTAGCTATAGAAAGGCTCTTTTATAAGTAAGGTAGTGTTGCATTTACAAGAAAGCCACATACTTATTAGATAGTATTAGAGAAAGATTTCATTGACAAACCTCCTAACATTTCATAACTAATCCAAAGCACTGTTACCATCCTCATAGAAGGACACCTTTAGTTTTCACTAAACTGCCATTAACAATATCAAAATAGATAACTGAGTAGCTTAGACATCACTGGGGGTCCCAAGAAGACTGAACCAAGAGTTAAATTTCTTTGAAAGTCTGTATTTCTTCATACAAATGAGTGTGTCTTTGGAATCATAGTCCGTAATATTTTTATGTGTTTTAAAAAAGAACATTGTATTTTAATTGACCATCAAATACAGTTGACATTCTAAAAAAGTGTACCATATTTATTCTTCATATTCATATTCATATTTGCTATTCATATTTAGTATTCATATTTATTATTATCACACTTCCTTGAGATTCAGGAATTAAAACATAGATAGCTGTGTGTTTAGCAAGAACACCAGCATTCTTTAGTGGGCAAAGGGCCGGTATAAGACGTGTTTTGATCAGCACTGAGCCACAAAGGAAGCCATCACCATTGCATACTCTGGTTAATCTCCCAGACTACCCATGCTACCTATCTGTTGGGGAATCTGGGCAACAACAACTGTTAATGCACATCAAAAGTAAAGTAGAACATTAAATTTGTTTGCTCTGTGGATTATCTCTGCCTTGATCCAGGTAAATTGATCAAATTTGCCATCATTCCACTCCAGTATGATCCTGGATTTGACCCTAAATCTTGCCTACCAGGTAAAACTGGATGAGAAACAAGAATGTGTTGTAGAGAAAACATGTTGGATTTTTTATAATGTCATGGACTGCTTGAGCAACCTGTCATTTGAGAAGAGTATGACCATGGAGGAACCATCGTGAGAACACCACCCAGCACATTGGAATTCTTTGGGTGGTGTTCAGATTTTCCACCAGGAAAATCTGAGAAAAATTTGCTTTTCCACCTTGGGAGAGCCTGGGAAAGATGTTTTCCCATCTGGCTGTGTTTGAAATTTGGATTTTGATGTATATATTTTTTTGCTATGAAAATTGAAGAGATTAAAAATAGGCTCTTATGTGTGAATTATGTAGCTTATTATTACAACATGAAAGAAATGGGTGATTTATTTTGCTCTCTCAGAAATAGTATTTGGAAACAATAATTAAGATAAGTTAGCTCTCTAATGAAAACAATTGCATTTGCCAGATACTTCCAGAAACTTAAAAAAACGGTATTGCTTAAAATTTACTGAGCCAAGTACTTTATATTCGCTGTCTTATTTAATTTGATCAGTTCCCCACAGCAATCCCATGATTTGGCACATTTATTATCTCTGTTTTACATACGTGAAAATAAAATCAGAAGAGGACATATGATGAGACATTTAATCTTTATCAGGGGTATGAAGGAGAACTAATTTCACTATCTATTGGCTTACAACTAATAACCATTGCTCTATACTTCTATTTAATTACTTGAAAGTTTGGAGTTAAGAACATGAACTCTGGAGCCACCAGACTCCTTATTTGAATCCGAGCTGTAGCATTTATGCATTCTCTGAACTTGGGTAATTTCCTTAACTGTGTGTTTCTCAGTTTCTTCATCTGAAAATGGAGATAAAAACAGTATCTGCCTCAATAACTTGTTTTTATTAAGGGACTAACTATAACTCATCCTGTGATACTATCTTACAGACTGCACCAGCCATGAGATTACAAATTGTTTCACAAAGTAGTACACAAGGCCCTTTGCATTCATGACCATTACATTCAGAATTTGGCTTGTTTGTGAGTAGCTCTGAAGATCTGTGACATGTAATAATGTGTAATATTGCTGAGATAGAAGTCTTAGAGGTATAGAGAGGCCAGGGTGTGAGACTGTTTAGGTCCTCACCTCTCAGTGCAGATTTATTGCCCCTTCTTATTACTTTGCTGGCAATAGCTCATGCAAAGTGATAAAATAATGGCAGAATTTTTGAGGCCGTGTGGGTATGTGTGGAGAATGGCTCTAGAACATGGATGGTTACAGTGAAGAGAACATACCTATATCTAAACAATAAGTGGATCTTAGCTAGAAAGTATAAGCTTCTGGTAAATGACGTCATGGTATATCAGGCTCAGTGCTAATCACTTCCTTTTTTGAATGAGTCCATTATACTGTCTTTAGAGAGTCAAGACTAGACAACTCATGAAACCGTTTCAGTCGATGCTCAAGCCACATTTATTGTAATCTCTTCATGAATTTCGTCTTTGTAAGAGTCACGGTCTGAGCAGGAAGAAGATGGCACATGCAAATAATTGAAGGTAGACAATGGAAAAAAACATATTTGTGAAGATGAAGACAAGTGTATAAGGAAGAAAACAGCAATGGTTTGGGACCGAAGTGTTACCACTCGTAGGTCTAAGGTGCCAAAGTATGGGACTGGATACTTGAATCCAAAGAGAGTGCTAGCCATCTTCTGGGGTGGTGGCCTTCAGAAGAGGTGTGGCCAACCCATGGCAAGTTAAGAGAGATGGAGTCCTGGAAATGGCCATCCTATCATCTGGTATCCTGACGAGGCCTGTCATTGGTTCAGCCCTAACTGAAGCCAAAGAGGAGAACTTTTGATGGACCCAGTTATAGCCTACCTTCTGGGGCACAGAATAAGCTGGAGTTTGTAGAGTAGATCTGGAGTGACTGGTGGAGAACACTCAACACAATCCTGCATCTACCAAATCATTGAGGATGTGACGTTTGTTAAAATGTTTGGTCCATTTATTCAATCAACAAGTAAGCACATGTACTGGTATTATTCTGGTAACTAGGAGTATAGCAGTGAATAAAAGAGATAAAAGTTCCTACCCCCTAGAACTTATATTCTATGTTTATATCTGTTGCATTTTGTAAAAGTAAATTGCATGCTCTAAAATTATTTATTGAATTTGCGTATTCACTAAGATTTCTGAATGAATACTTAATGAATACTTAGAGGCCTTATATATTACTCAGGCTCTTCACTGAATTCCTACCAAATTGTTTTAATAGTCTTATTTTTTTTTCCTATAAACTATTGTTCTTTCCCTTAGGATGAGTTTATTTCTAGGAGTTTCCTAAATTATTTATGTAAATAAATATCCCTTATGGACTGGTCTTACCCTTTCTCCTCTCATATCTGAATGATAGGGTAAAGTTTTTCTTTAAAAAATTTTTTTTTTACTGTTTATTTTTTGAGAGAGAGACAGAAAGAGATAGAGATAGAGAGAGAGAGAGAGAGAGAGAGTGAGTTTGAGTGGGGGAGGGGCAGAGACACAGGATCTGAGGCAGGCTCCAGGCTCCAAGCCTTCAGCACAAAGCCTGATGCGGTGTTCTTTTTTTTTTTTTTATTTTTTTTTATTTTTTAATATATGAAATTTACTGTCAAATTGGTTTCCATACAACACCCAGTGCTCATCCCAAAAGGTGCCCTCCTCAATACCCATCACCCACCCTGTCCTCCCTCCCACCCTGCCCTCCCTCCCACCCCCCATCAACCCTCAGTTTGTTCTCAGTTTTTAACAGTCTCTTATGCTTTGGCTCTCTCCCACTCTAACCTCTTTTTTTTTTTTTTTTCCTTCCCCTCCCCCATGGGTTTCTGTTATGTTTCTCAGGATCCACATAAGAGTGAAACCATATGGTATCTGTCTTTCTCTGTATGGCTTATTTCACTTAGCATCACACTCTCCAGTTCCATCCATGTTGCTACAAAAGGCCATATTTCATTTTTTCTCATTGCCACGTAGTATTCCATTGTGTATATAAACCACAATTTCTTTATCCATTCATCAGTTGATGGACATTTAGGCTCTTTCCATAATTTGGCTATTGTTGAGAGTGCCGCTATAAACATTGGGGTACAGGTTCCCCTATGCATCAGTACTCCTGTATCCCTTGGATAAATTCCTAGCAGTGCTATTGCTGGGTCATAGGGTAGGTCTATTTTTAATTTTCTGAGGAACCTCCACACTGCTTTCCAGAGCGGCTGCACCAATTTGCATTCCCACCAACAGTGCAAGAGGGTTCCTGTTTCTCCACATCCTCTCCAGCATCTATAGTCTCCTGATTTCTTCATTTTGGCCACTCTGACTGGCGTGAGGTGGTATCTGAGTGTGGTTTTGATTTGTATTTCCCTGATAAGGAGCGACGTTGAACATCTTTTCATGTGCCTGTTGGCCATCCGGATGTCTTCTTTAGAGAATTGTCTATTCATGTTTTCTGCCCATTTCTTCACTGGGTTATTTGTTTTTCGGGTGTGGAGTTTGATGAGCTCTTTATAGATTTTGGATACTAGCCCTTTGTCCGATGTGTCATTTGCAAATATCTTTTCCCATTCCGTTGGTTGCCTTTTAGTTTTGTTGGTTGTTTCCTTTGCTGTGCAGAAGCTTTTTATCTTCATAAGGTCCCAGTAATTCACTTTTGCTTTTAATTCCCTTGCCTTTGGGGATGTGCCGAGTAAGAGATTGCTACGGCTGAGGTCAGAGAGGTCTTTTCCTGCTTTCTCCTCTAAGGTTTTGATGGTTTCCTGTCTCACATTCAGGTCCTTTATCCATTTTGAGTTTATTTTTGTGAATGGTGTGAGAAAGTGGTCTAGTTTCAACCTTCTGCATGTTGCTGTCCAGTTCTCCCAGCACCATTTGTTAAAGAGACTGTCTTTTTTCCATTGGATGTTCTTTCCTGCTTTGTCAAAGATGAGTTGGCCATACGTTTGTGGGTCTAGTTCTGGGGTTTCTATTCTATTCCATTGGTCTATGTGTCTGTTTTTATGCCAATACCATGCTGTCTTGATGATGACAGCTTTGTAGTAGAGGCTAAAGTCTGGGATTGTGATGCCTCCTGCTTTGGTCTTCTTCTTCAAAATTACTTTGGCTATTCGGGGCCTTTTGTGGTTCCATATGAATTTTAGGATTGCTTGTTCTAGTTTCGAGAAGAATGCTGGTGCAATTTTGATTGGGATTGCATTGAATGTGTAGATAGCTTTGGGTAGTATTGACATTTTGACAATATTTATTCTTCCAATCCATGAGCAGGGAATGTCTTTCCATTTCTTTATATCTTCTTCAATTACCTGCATAAGCTTTCTATAGTTTTCAGCATACAGATCTTTTACATCTTTGGTTAGATTTATTCCTAGGTATTTTATGCTTCTTGGTGCAATTGTGAATGGGATCAGTTTCTTCATTTGTCTTTCTGTTGCTTCATTGTTAGTGTATAAGAATGCAACTGATTTCTGCACATTGATTTTGTATCCTGCAACTTTGCTGAATTCATGTATCAGTTCTAGCAGACTTTTGGTGGAGTCTATCGGATTTTCCATGTATAATATCATGTCATCTGCAAAAAGCGAAAGCTTGACTTCATCTTTGCCAATTTTGATGACTTTGATTTCCTTTTGTTGTCTGATTGCTGATGCTAGAACTTCCAGCACTATATTAAACAGCAGCGGTGACAGTGGGCATCCCTGTCGTGTTCCTGATCTCAGGGAAAAAGCTCTCAGTTTTTCCCCGTTGAGGATGATGTTAGCTGTGGGCTTTTCATAAATGGCCTTTATGATCTTTAAGTATGTTCCTTCTATCCCGACTTTCTCAAGGGTTTTTATTAAGAAAGGGTGCTGGATTTTGTCAAAGGCCTTTTCTGCATCGATTGACAGGATCATATGGTTCTTCTCTTTTTTTTTGTTAATGTGATGTATCACGTTGATCGATTTGCGAATGTTGAACCAGCCCTGCATCCCAGGAATGAATCCCACTTGATCATGGTGAATAATTCTTTTTATATGCTGTTGAATTCGATTTGCTAGTATCTTATTAAGAATTTTTGCATCCATATTCATCAGGGATATTGGCCTGTAGTTCTCTTTTTTTACTGGGTCTCTGTCTGGTTTAGGAATCAAAGTAATACTGGCTTCATAGAATGAGTCTGGAAGTTTTCCTTCCCTTTCTATTTCTTGGAATAGCTTGAGAAGGATAGGTATTATCTCTGCTTTAAATGTCTGGTAGAACTCCCCTGGGAAGCCATCTGGTCCTGGACTCTTATTTGTTGGGAGATTTTTGATAACCGATTCAATTTCTTCGCTGGTTATGGATCTGTTCAAGCTTTCTATTTCCTCCTGATTGAGTTTTGGAAGAGTGTGGGTGTTTAGAAATTTGTCCATTTCTTCCAGGTTGTCCAATTTGCTGGCATATAATTTTTCATAGTATTCCCTGATAATTGTTTGTATCTCTGAGGGATTGGTTGTAATCATTCCATTTTCATTCATGATTTTATCTATTTGGGTCATCTCCCTTTTCTTTTTGAGAAGCCTGGCTAGAGGTTTGTCAATTTTGTTTATTTTTTCAAAAAACCAACTCTTGGTTTCGTTGATCTGCTCTACAGTTTTTTTAGATTCTATATTGTTTATTTCTGCCCTGATCTTTATTATTTCTCTTCTTCTGCTGGGTTTAGGCTGCCTTTGCTGTTCTGCTTCTATTTCCTTTAGGTGTGCTGTTAGATTTTGTATTTGGGATTTTTCTTGTTTCTTGAGATAGGCCTGGATTGCAATGTATTTTCCTCTCAGGACTGCCTTCGCTGCATCCCAAAGCGTTTGGATTGTTGTATTTTCATTTTCGTTTGTTTCCATATATGTTTTAATTTCTTCTCTAATTGCCTGGTTGACCCACTCATTCGTTAGTAGGGTGTTCTTTAACCTCCATGCTTTTGGAGGTTTTCCAGACTTTTTCCTGTGGTTGATTTCAAGCTTCATAGCATTGTGGTCTGAAGGTATGCATGGTATAATTTCAATTCTTGTAAACTTATGAAGGGCTGTTTTGTGACCCAGTATATGATCTATCTTGGAGAATGTTCCATGTGCCCTCGAGAAGAAAGTATATTCTGTTGCTTTGGGATGCAGAGTTCTAAATATATCTGTCAAGTCCATCTGATCCAATGTATCATTCAGGGCCCTTGTTTCTTTATTGACTGTGTGTCTAGATGATCTATCCATTTCTGTAAGTGGGGTGTTAAAGTCCCCTGCAATGACCACATTCTTATCAATAAGGTTGCTTATGTTTATGAGTAATTGTTTTATATATCTGGGGGCTCGGGTATTTGGCGCATAGACATTTATAATAGTTAGCTCTTCCTGGTGGATAGACCCTGTGATTATTATATAATGCCCTTCTTCATCTCTTGTTACAGCCTTTAATTTAAAGTCTAGTTTGTCTGATATAAGTATGGCTACTCCAGCTTTCTTTTGGCTTCCAGGAGCATGATAAATAGTTCTCCATCCCCTCACTCTCAATCTAAAGGTGTCCTCAGATCTAAAATGAGTCTCTTGTAGACAGCAAATAGATGGGTCTTGTTTTTTTATCCATTCTGATACCCTATGTCTTTTAGTTGGCGCATTTAATCCATTTACATTCAGTGTTATTATAGAAAGATATGGGTTTAGAGTCATTGTGATGTCTGTATGTTTTATGCTTGTAGTGATGTCTCTGGTACTTTGTCTCACAGGATCCCCCTTAGGATCTCTTGTAGGGCTGGTTTCGTGGTGACAAATTCCTTCAGTTTTTGTTTGTTTGGGAAGACCTTTATCTCTCCTTCTATTCTAAATGACAGACTTGCTGGATAAAGGATTCTCGGCTGCATATTTTTTCTGTTTAGCACACTGTAGATATCGTGCCAAGCCTTTCTGGCCTGCCAAGTTTCAAAGGAGAGATCAGTCACGAGTCTTATAGGTCTCCCTTTATATGTGAGGGCACGTTTATCCCTTGCTGCTTTCAGAATTTTCTCTTTATCCTTGTATTTTGCCAGTTTCACTATGATATGTCGTGCAGAAGATCGATTCAAGTTACGTCTGAAGGGAGTTCTCTGTGCCTCTTGGATTTCAATGCCTTTTTCCTTCCCCAGTTCAGGGAAGTTCTCAGCTATAATTTGTTCAAATACCCCTTCAGCACCTTTCCCTCTCTCTTCCTCCTCTGGGATACCAATTATGCGTATATTATTTTTTTTTAGTGTATCACTTAGTTCTCTAATTTTCCCCTCATACTCCTGGATTTTTTTATCTCTCTTTCTTTCAGCTTCCTCTTTCTCCATAACTTTATCTTCTAGTTCACCTATTCTCTCCTCTGCCTCTTCAAGCCGAGCCATCGTGGATTCCATTTTGTTTTGCAATTCGTTTAAAGCGTTTTTCAACTCCTCGTGACTGTTCCTTAGTCCCTCGATCTTTGTGGCAAGAGATTCTCTGCTGTCCTGTATACTGTTTTCAAGCCCAGCGATTAATTTTATGACTATTATTCTAAATTCACTTTCTGTTATATTATTTAAATCCTTTTTGATCAGTTCATTAGCTGTTGTTAT
Source organism: Panthera leo (assembly GCF_018350215.1). NCBI lineage: Eukaryota > Metazoa > Chordata > Mammalia > Carnivora > Felidae > Panthera > Panthera leo. The sequence goes on from NC_056690.1 coordinate 39,368,247, forward strand.
TTCCTGGAGATTCTTCTGAGGGGAATTCTTCCGTTTGGTCATTTTGGAGAGTCCCTTGCGTGTTGAGGACCTGCAGTGCACTTCCCCTGTGCTGTGGTGTATAACTGGAGTTAGTGGGCGGGGCCGCAGTCCGACCCGATGTCTGCCCCCAGCCCACTGCTGGGGCCACAGTCAGACTGGTGTGTGCCTTCTCTTCCCCTCTCCTAGGGGCGGGATTCACTGTGGGGTGGCGTGTCCCGTCTGGGCTACTTGCACACTGCCAGGCTTGTGTTGCTGGGGATCTGGCATATTAGCTGGGGTGGGTAGGCAAGGTGCACGGGGGGTGGAGGGGCAGGCTTAGCTCGCTTCTCCTTAGGTGATCCACTTCAGGAGGAGCCCTGTGGCAGCGGGAGGGAGTCAGATCCGTTGCCGGAGGTTTGGCTCCGCAGAAGCACAGAGTTGGGTGTTTGCGCGGAGCGAGCAAGTTCCCTGGCAGGAACTGGTTCCCTTTGGGATTTTGGCTGGGGGATGGGCGGGGGAGATGGCGCTGGTGAGCGCCTTTGTTCCCCGCCAAGCTGAGCTCTGCCGTCCGGGGGCTCAGCAGCTCTCCCTCCCTTTGTCCTCCAGCCTTCCTGCTTTCCGAGCAGAGCTGTTAACTTCTGACCTCCCAGACGCTAAGTCGCGCTTGCTGTCGGAACACAGTCCGTCCGGCCCCTCCGCTTTTGCCAGCCAGACTCGGGGGCTCTGCTTGGCCGGCGAGCCGCTCCTCCGCCCCGGCTCCCTCCCGCCAGTCCGTGGAGCGCGCACCGCCTCGCCGCCCTTCCTACCCTCTTCCGTGGGCCTCTAGTCTGCGCTTGGCTCCGGAGACTCCGTTCTGCTAATCCTCTGGTGGTTTTCTGGGTTCTTTAGGCAGGTGTAGGTGGAATCTAAGTGATCGGCAGGACGCGCTGTGAGCCCCGCGTCCTCCTACGCCGCCATCTTCCGGAACCCTGATGCGGTGTTCTAACCCACAAACTGTGAGATCATGACCTGAGCCGAAGTCGGACGCCCAACTGAGCCTCTAAATTCTTTCAAAATAATATTATTTATTAGAACATGCTGTATAATAATGTTTCATAATTATAGAAGTGTGTTATAATGTACAATATAAACTAGTAAAGGAAAAAATTGAATGTGAAATGATAGTTAATATAAGAGAAGGTAAAAGGAAAGAAAAAAGGACTAGTAGAAAAAATATAAGTAGAAAATAAGATAGGATAAATCCAAAATAATCTGTAATTACACCAAGTACAAAAGGATAACATTTTAGAGTTTTAAAGAATAAAAATTGTTAGCCTGGATTAAAAAACTAAAATCTAACCTCTTATTCTCTCAAAGAGACACATTTAAAACATAATGACAGAAATTTTGAAAATAAAAGCTTAAGGGCGCCTGGCTGGCTCAGTCAGATAAGTGTCTGACTCTTGATTTTGGCTCAGGTCAAGGATCTTACAGTTCATGAGATGGAGCTCCGCATGGGGCTCTTCAATGACAGCACGGAGCCCGCTTGGGATTCCCTCTGTCCCTCTTGCTCTGCCCTCCCTTGCTTGTGCTTTCTCTCTTTTTCTTTCTTTATCTCTCTCTCTCAAACTTTATTAAGCAAAGTAAAAGTTTAGAAAAAGTAAGTCATTGCTGATGATAGCAAAAGAAAACGCAGCTTTTTAATGTCATACAAAATAGATGTAAGAGGCAGAAACTTTATAAGAATTCATATCACTTCATAATTATAATTCTTTTTTTCTGTAATATGAAATTTATTGTCAAATTGTTTTCCATACAACACCCAGTGCTCATCCCAACAGGTGCCGTCCTCAATACCCATCACCCACCCCCCCTACCCTCCCACCCCCTATCTACCCTAAGTTTGTTCTCAGTTTTTAAGAGTCTCTTATGGTTTGGCTCCCTCCCTCTCTAACTTTTTTTTTTCTTCTCCTTCCCCTCCCCCATGGTCTTCTGTTAAGTTTCTCAGGATCCACATAAGAGTGAAAACATATAGTGTCTGTCTTTCTCTGTATGACTTATTTCACTTAGCATAACATCTCCAGTTCCATCCACGTTGCTACAAAAGGCCATATTTCATTCTTTCTCATTGCCATGTAGTATTCTATTGTGTATATAAATCACAACATCTTTATCTGTTCATCAGTTGATGGACATTTATGCTCTTTCCACAATTTGGCTATTGTTGAAAGTGCTGTTATAAACCTTGGGGTAAAAGTGCCCCTATGCATCAGCACTCCTGTATCCCTTGGGTAAATTCCCAGCAGTGCTACTGCTGGGTCATAGGGTAGATCTGTTTTTAATTTTTTGAGCAACCTCCACACTGTTTTCCAGAGCGGCTGCACCAGTTTGCATTCCCACCAACAGTGCAAGAGGGTTCCTGTTTCTCCACATCCTCTCCAGCATCTATAGTCTCCTGATTTATTCATTTTGGCCACTCTGACTGGTGTGAGGTGATATCTGAGTGTGGTTTTGATTTGTATTTCCCTGATGAGGAGCGACGTTGAGCATCTTTTCATGTGCCTGTTGGCCATCTGGATATCTTCTTTAGACAAGTGTCTATTCATGTAAAGTTGTATGCATCCAACAACAAAAACTGAAAATACATAAAGCAAAAAATAATCAAACTAGGGTGGAAAATAAATAAATCCACTGTGAAGATGGGTACTTAAAACAATCTAGATCAGTACTTGATAGAAAAAGCAGACACAGCTTTGTTAAAAATTGATGTTTGATGTCATGAACATACATGCTATAGTATTTGGCAGTTGTAAAATACACATTCTTTACAAGCACACACAGAAATTAAGTAATAAACAAGGCTTATCCCAAAGAATTAATATCATAAAATGCACATTATCTTAGACTATGATCTTAAAATAAAAATTAATAACTGAGTTGATGAAACATATTTATAAAAACATATAGATCAAAGATATAATAAATATTAGAACACTAATAACAGAATTATAAACACATGCTACATGTCACCATTTCTGAAATACATAATTTAGACAGAAATATAAAGTGTACAATTTTATATCTGCAAAGAAGGAAGGCTGAGCTAAGCATCCATTTTTAGCTGTTAGAAAAAGATAGCTGTATACCTGAAGAAGAGGGAAATTATCAGTATAGAACTACTTACTAAGATTCTTAAATCCTTGGTTTTTTAGGATAGTTGAAGGGGAAAAAAAGGCAAAATAGAATGGAGTGAACAGAATCTTAACAAGCAGTTCAGAAATGAGAAGTATGAAGATACTCCAGTAAGTTAAAAAAAAAAAAATCTGCTATCGGAGGCTTTGTAGCCTTCTTTGTTAACAATAAACCCCTCAACAAGTTTGGCACTTCCGTACTTCTAAATCTATTGTACTCACCAATACAGAGATTGTTTTGCTTTTCCTACCTCCAGCTATCATGTGTATCCCCTGACCAAACAAAATGGCTTTTGTCTGGTTCGGGTTTTGTCGACTAAAGCAATCACTTCCAGAGTTTGAACCTCATAGCATGATATAAATAGACATTTTAAGTAGAGGATTAATATAGGTGAACACACATGCTGTTTTTCTAGGAAAAAATAACATCATTTCAGTTAAAAAGGAATATTTTAATTTTAAAAATAGAGAAGAAACCCTAACATTAACAAGAAATGCTGTCATGTATTTTTCCTATAATCTGCCATTGCTTGCTGGCAATTTTATTTTGGAAGCGTACCAGTTGGCAGAAGCTTTTGAGAATCACTGGGGAAGAGAGGTGAATGCCTATATATTGATTGATCCCTGAAAGGGGCATCAATAAAATTGGAAGATTCCAATACTTTCATTGAGGTCACCAGTGACCTCTCAATGACAATGCTTATTCCTGTCCTCTCTTTACCTATCAGCAGCATTGATATAGTTGATTGTTTCTGTCTTTGGTCCTGTTTCTTTACCTGCCTCCAGGATACCCCATTCGCATACTCTTTAGATTCATTTGTTTTTAATGATCACTACGTAACTTCCTTTATTTATTCCTTTTCTCCCCAGTGTCTTAATTTGAGAAGATCCTGAAGTTCAGCCTTTGTATTCTCTTTGCGTCTCTGTCCCCGATGGTCTCTGTCCTTACACTCACTTAGTGATTGATCTTACCCAGTTTCATGGCTATGAATGCCATCCTTATGCTGACAATTCCTAAATTTATATGTCCTTTCCAGACTTCCTTCCTGAACTCCAGGCTTGAATATACCACTGTCTACAAGACAGTGGTATATCTTGTCCAATAGCAAACTTAATGTGTTCATAGGTGAACTTCTATTCTCTGTTGTGTATCAGTCGCCCCTGCTTTTAATTTCAGTTCTGATGGATGGTTTTATATGAGCTCATACTCACTTTGCATTGAGAGGCCCATCTCAAGCAAGTGATCACTTGTTTTTTTCATTTCCCCTGGTGCTTCTTCCACTGTGACAGGAGCTTGTTTATTTTGTGTTCTGGAGCATCCCAGAAGTAAATAATTCTAGGGACAACCTTCAACTGGCAGAGACTGGGAGCTGGTGGATAAATACGCACATATTTCAAAAAAAAAAATTGGGAGGCATTCTATATGCTTCTGCCAGATCCTACCACTATCAAGCCCCATTGCCTGTCTCATTCCCTCACTCCAGCTTCCTGGGATCACCTGCCATATAAATATCTGCACCCAGGTCCGTGTCTCAGGCTCTTCCTTTGGGGAAACCCTAATTAACCCAGATCCACGCTTCCTGCAGCCTTCTTCACCTCAGTTGACATGATAACTGTCCATTCCTCTCACAAAAACTTGGAGTCATTCTCAAATCATGTTACACTCAAAATGTAATCGCTCCACAAATCCTGTTTGTTCTACCTTCAAAATATTTTAAAAACCTGCCAATTAAAAAAAAATCTCTGTTGCTAACCAGTAGGCCCATTTACGGAACATGTCTCCCTGTTTCTACTCTTGCTCACCATGGTCCATTATCAACAGAGCAATTAGAACAGTATTTTTAAAACTTAAGTCGGATCAGAACTTTTCCTGACTCCTCATTTCACTCTGGCCCACACCTTCTCTCTCTGATCTTTTTCTGTATTGACAAATTTAACACTTTTCTGTATTGTTAATGCTCTAGCTTTTGGAGCTAGTTTTAGCTCTTATTTTTCGGATCCATAATCATTTCAAGTTAGTTTTTGCACATGATGGGAGGTAAAGATCAAGGTCCATTTTTGTTTCTTTTTTGCATATATTGAATTGCTTCAGTACTGGCTATTGAAAAGATTATCCCCTTTTCTCTCTCTAATGAATTATGTTTGCATCTTTGTTGAAAATCAATGGACTATGTATGTAGGGGCCTATTTCTGGACTTTTTGAAAACAGTTTTTATTTAAATTCTGGTTAGTTAACATACAGTGTAATACTAATTTCAGGTGTACAATTTAGTGGTTCAACACTTACCTGCAACACTGAGTACTCATCACAGGAAATGTACTCCTTACTCCCCATTACCTATTTAACCCATCCCTACCCCCACCTCTCTTCTGGTAACCTTTTGTTTGTTCTCTATAGTTAAGGGTCTGTTTCTTGGTTCGCCTCTCTCTTTTTCCCCTCTATGATTTGTGTTTATTAAATTCCACATTTCTGGACTTTTTACTCTTTTTTCATTGATCTATCCCTTCATCAGTCAACTGTCTTATACTGTGGCTATAGAGTAAGTCTCAAAATCAGACTAGCTTGTTTTTCAACAGTGCTTAGGCTATTCTGGGTCCTTTACATTGCCATATAAATTTTCGATTCAACTTGTCAATTTTTTTCTAATGCTTTTGTAGTATCTCTTGAGATAATCATATGAATTTTCTGTTTTTATCTGTTGACGTGAGTTACATTGATTTTTGAATATAGGAATAACTTGGATAGCTAGGATGAGCTTTATTTGATCATGATGTATTATTTTTTTTAATACACTACTGATTCTTGTTGCTAAGTGTTTTGTTTGAGTTTTCTGGGTCTAAGCTCATGACAGATACTGTAGTTTTCTTTTTTTTTTTCAATATCTTTGGATAGTTTGGATGTAAAGATCGTGCTGCCTTTATAAAATAAGGGAAGAAGCGTTCCTCCTCTCTATTTCTTGGAAGAGTTTATAGGTTTGGCATTATTACTTTCTTAAATGTTTGGTAGAATTCACCAGTGAAGTCATCTTAGCCTAGAATTTTCTTTGTGGGAAGGTCCCTAATTACAAAACTATTTTCTTTAATTGATTTAGGGTTATTCAGGTTCCCTATGCCTATTGAGTGAGTTTTGGTAACTTATGTTTTCTAAACAAATTTTCTATTTCACCTAAGTTGAAAAATTTATTGGTAAATGTTTTTGACCGTATTTCCTTGTTTTCCTCAAGTGATGTTCAGTCTTTGATTCCTGATAGTGGTCTCTAGTGTCCTTTCTCCCCCCTTCCTCCTCAACTTTCTTCTCATTCTGACCAGAAGTTTACCAATTATATTAAAAATTCTTCCTAAAGAATCCATTTTTGTTTTCATTAATTTTTCTCCTTTGCTTTTTATTTTCTCTTTTCTTTTGTCTTTATGATTTTCTTCTTTCTGTTTACTTTGTTTTAACATTGGTTTTCTTTTTGTAGTTCCTAAGGTAGGAATCTTAGATCATTATTTTGAGACCTTTCTTCTTTATAATATTAATATTTAAAGTTATAAATTTAAACAAGTGTAGCTGCAGCTCACAGAATTTTTTATATGTTGTGATTTTATTTTAATTTAATTAAAAATATTTTCCATTTCTCTCAAAATTTCTTCTTTGATCCATTAATTATCTAGAAACGTGATGTTTGCTTGAGAGCATTTTTCTGTTTCTCATTTCTAGTTTGGTTCTTTTGTTAACAGAAGTCATAACTGTTTTAATCTTTTTATATTTATTAAGTGTTTCCTTATCATTTACCTTTTGGTCTATATTGGTGAATATTCCATGGGGACTTAAAAATGTGTATTCTCCTTGTTATTGATTATTTTGTTATATTGTTGTTGATTATTTTGATCTACTTATCTGTCAGTAACTTAGAATGAAAAATTCTCCAACTACAAGTATGAATTTGTTTATTTCTCTTTCACTTCACTCAGTTTTCCCTTTATATATTTTGATGCATACATACACACTTTTAAAGAGATTAAAAAATTAATTTCCCCCTTTTCTTTATGTAATGTTTTTCTGTGTTTCTGGTAATATTTATTGTTCTGAATTCTGCTTTATCTGGCAACAATTAAACCTCTACGGTATTCTTGCATTTGTATGTGTGTGTGTGTATGTGTGTGTGTGCGTGTGTGTGTGTTTGCTTCTATCTTTTCGCTCCTTTTACTTTAATCTATCCATATCTTAAGATTTAAGGTAGAGTGCTTATTAGAGAATATAGTTGGTATTTAAAAAAATCCTTGGGGCGCCTGGGTGGCTCAGTCGGTTAAGCGTCTGACTTCAGCTCAGGTCATGATCTCGCGGTCCGTGAGTTCGGGCCCCGCATCGGGCTCTGTGCTGACCGCTCAGAGCCTGAAGCCTGTTTCGGATTCTGTGTCTCCCTCTCTCTCTGACCCTCCCCCATTCATGCTCTGTCTCTCTCTGTCTCAAAAATAAATAAACATAAAAAAAAATTTTTTTTTTTAATTAAAAAATTCAATCTTACAATCCTTACCTTTAATGGAATTTTTAGATCATTTATTTAATGTAGTTACTGATGTACTTGAGATTGTATCTATTTTTTTGCTCTTTGCTTTCTATTTGTATCACCAATGTTTCTTTTCTTCTCTTTTCCTCCTGTTTGGATTAATTATTTCTGATTCATTCCATTTTATTACTACTAATGACTTATTAGTGATAATTATATAAACTCCAGTTTTATTTTTTTACTAGTTTATTTATATTTTACAATATAAAATTTTATCAAAATATGCTTTAAAAATATTAAATAGTGAAAGAACCTCAAACCATATACTTCCATAATTTTTCCTCTTGTTTTGTTTTTGTCATACATTTTACTTCTATGTATATTCTGAACCCCAAAATATAGTTATTGTTGGTTTTTGTTTTTTTTTTATTTTTTTGTTTTATGCAATTATATTTTTTGTGCTTTTTGTTTTTTTTATTTTTTGTATTTCATATTTTAAGGGAATTAAGAACAAGAAACTTACCTTTATATTTACCCCAATTTTTACCATTTTAATCTTTATTCATTTGAATAGATAAAAATGTCCATGTGTATCATACTTCTTTTATCTGAAGAACTTTGTTGAACCTTTCTGATCATGTCAGTTATTAAACCATGATAGTTTCATCTGTGCTTTTTCTGTGTTTAGTTCCATTACTTATCTTTTGACATGGTTTTAGTAAAAATTCTAGTAAAAAAAAAAACTGGAGTCTGGGGTAATTTGTAATTTTGCTCAGAAATGCTTCTTTTCTCAGGCCATTAAGGTGGGAATTATGGTAATGTTGTCAGTAGTTGAGCTCGGTTTATGTTTTGTTTTCATTGTTGTTATCTTTAATGCATAACACATTTTAAATTCCTTCAATGGAGGGTCGCCTCCGTCTTGTGATTATTGTGAAGTCTGTCATAAAATAGAGTTCTAATTCTCCAATACACTTTGCCATTTTTAAAAATCTCCATAAATCACCCCCTCAATCCTAAAGATTCTTCTAATGACTAATTAATAATCTATGATAATGTACATACACTGTTATAGTGTATAGTGTATGTGACTAGTGCCTCTTAGAATTTTGCAGACTGGTTGATACAGCATTTGGCTAGACTGGATTATTCATGACACCTTCTTGTCTTAGAAAATGTGGGTTTCAGGATGGGTATGTGACCTACACAGGAAAAAAAAACCCTTCTGTTGGATTTTTCTAAATGAGAGTTATGTGAATAAATTCTTCTTTTTCTCTGACATTAAGGCTGTGGACAGTGATTCACCAATGGAGACACTTTGGCAATGTCTGGTTTTTGGTTGTCACACCCGAAGGTGGGATGCTACTTGTGTCTAGTGGACAGAGGCCAAGGAGATTGATAGATACTCTACATTCCACAGAACAGATTCTCAAACAAAGAATTATCCAGCCTTACATGTCAACAGTCCTGAGATCGAGAGACACTGGTGTAAGGGTGTTAGCTCAGAATGGCCTTTGGTCATGATTTCAGCCATGAAGGAAACCCTTAAGAAAGTAAGGATAGAAGGAACATACTTCAAGTTCATAAAGACCATATACAAAAGACCCACAGCTAATATCATCCTCAATGGAAAAAAACTGAGAGCTTTCCTCCTAAGGTCAGGCACATGACAGGTATGTCCATTCTCGCCACTGTTGTTGAACATAGAGTTGGAAGTCTGAATGTTGTCCGACTGTGGTCTGGTTGTTGTTGTCAGACAACAAAAAGAAATAAAAGACATCCAGATGGGTAAGGAAGAAGCCAAAATTTCACTCTGCAGATGACATGATACTCTACATGGAAAACTAGAAAGACTCCACCAGAAAACTGCTAGAACTGATACATAAATTCAGTAAGGTCCCAGGATATAGAATTAATGTAAAGAAATCAGTTGCATTTCTATACACCAGTAATGAAGTAACGAAAGAGAAATCAAGGAGTTGATCCAATTTATAGTTGCACCAAAACCCATAAAATACCTAGGAATAAACCTAACCAAAGAGGTAAAAGATCCGTACACTGAAAACTAGAGAAGGCTTATGAAAGAAATTGAAGAAGACACAAAGAAATGGGAAAACATTCCACGTTCATGGATTGGAAGAACAAATATTGTTAAAATGTCAATACTACCCAAACAATCTACATATTGAATGCAATCTCTATCAAAATAACACTAGCATTCTTCAAAGAGCAAGAACAAACAATTCTAAAATTTGCATGGAACCACAAAAGACCCCAGATAGCCAAAGCAATCCTGAAAAAGAAAACAAAGGGAGAGGGATCAAAATTCCAGACTGTAAGCTATATTACGAAGCTGTAATCATCAAGATGTATGACACTGGAAGAAAACCAGACAGTCAAATCAGTGGAACAGAATAGAGAAGCCAGAAATGGACCCACAAATATATGGCCAACTAATCTTTGACAAAGCAGGAAAGAATATCCAATGGAATAAAGACAGTGTCTTCAGCAAGTGGTGTTGGGAAAATTGGACAGCGACACGCAGAAGAATGAACCTGGACCACTTTCTTATACCATACACAAAAATAAACTCGAAATGGATGAAAGACCTAATCATAAGACAGGAAACCATCAAAATCCTAGAGGAGAAAACAGGCAACAACTTCTTTGACCTTGGCTGCAGCAACTTCTTGCTACACATGTCTCCAGAGATAAAGGAAACAAAAGCAAAAATGAACTATTGGGACCTCATCAAAGTAGAAATCTTCTGTACAGTGAAGGAAACATTCACCAAAACTAAAAAGCAACTGATGGAATAGGAGAAGATATTTGCAAATGACATATCAGATAAAGGGTTAGTATCCAACATCTATAAAGAACTTATCAAACTCAATACCCCCCCCCCAAATAATACCCCCCCAAATAATCCAGTGAAGAAATGGGCAAAAGACATGAACAGTTTTCCAAAGAAGATATCCAGATGGTTTATAGACACATGAAAAGATGCTCAACATCACTCATCAGAGAAATAGAAATCACACTGAGATACTATCTCTTACTTGTCAGAGGGCTAAAATTAAAAACTCAGGAAACAACAGATGTTAGGTGCAGACACTCTGGAGAACAGTATGGAGGTTCCTCAAAAATTAAAAATAAAGCTACCCTATGACTCAGCAATTACCCTACTAGGTATTCATCCAAAGGATACACAAATGCTAATTCAAAGGGGCACATGCATCCCAATGTTTATACAGTGCTATCAACAATAGTCAAAGTATGAAAGAAGTCCAAATGTCCATTGACTGATGAATGGATAAAGAAGATGTGGTGTGTGTGTGCGTGTGTGCACGTGCGTGTATGATGGAATATTACTCAGCTATCAAAAAGAATGAAATCTTGTCATTTGCAACAACATGGATGGAACTAGAATGTATTTTACTAAGAGAAATAAGTCAGTCAGAGAAAGACAAATATATTTGGGGAGGGAAGGAAAAATTAGATAAAAACAGAGAGGGAGGCAAACCATAAGAGACTCTTAAGTGCAGAGAACAAATTGAGGGTTGCTGGAGGGGAGGTGGGTGGGGGGTTGGGCTAAATGGGTGATGGGCGTTAAGGAGGGCACTTGTTTTTTAAATTTTTTTTCAACGTTTTTTATTTATTTTTGGGACAGAGAGAGACAGAGCATGAACGGGGGAGGGGCAGAGAGAGAGGGAGACACAGAATCGGAAACAGGCTCCAGGCTCCGAGCCATCAGCCCAGAGCCTGACGCGGGGCTCGAACTCACAGACCGCGAGATCGTGACCTGGCTGAAGTCGGACGCTTAACCGACTGCGCCACCCAGGCGCCCCAAGGAGGGCACTTGTAGGGATGAGCACTAGGTGTTGTACGTAAGCGATGGATCACTGGATTCTACTCCTGAAACCATTATTACATTATACGTTAACTAACTTGGATGAAAAAAAAAAAAAAAAAGGATAGGAAATCTAAACCATAGACAAAAGTAAAAATAAGAGGTAGATAACAGGAGAAAAAGTGAATCCTAAACGGTGCCTGCATCTGGGATGCAGTCCTTCCGGAACCTGCCTCCACCTGTACCCCTTTATTTGGCTTTGTCACTGGGCTCTGAAAATTATGTAACTATGTATTGAGTTTCTGTCACTTGAGGCCCAACTATTACATAAAATGTACAGTGTTTGTGATGGGTGCTAGATGAGAACTAGGAAACTGGAACAAAGAAAGTGAAGCAGCTGCTATTCTGACCACTCCCTTTCAATTGGTGTTCATTTTCTAATACGTGTACCTTGGAAACATCCCGAGAGAAAGCAGTAGATGAATTTGTACACATCAAAGCTTTGCAAGCTGTGCACTAACTTCTTTTGAGAGGAAGGGAAGTTTATAAATTTCTGATTATTCTATTCCTAAATTTAAGTTCCTGGTTCATATATGATGCCACAGATTTCATTAAACCTTATTAAAAAATGTCCTCTCATGCTAGCCCTTAAGGACATGACTCTTTGTGATATGAGGTGCATACGTAAAAATGTCAGTATGAGGTTTATCTCAGTGATCTTTCTTAAGATTGTATTACCTTATAAGTGCCCTTAAAACCCCATAATGCACACTAGCTAGCTGCATGTTATGGTCAGTTATTAGAACACTGAATTTATTTTTGGGTCTTGCTCTTCTTGATATAAATCACCTTCTCAATCATGAAGCATAAACTTTTTCATAGAAGATAAGTTATCAGCCACCAAACTACGACTGCACTCCAAGTTTATATAGGACTTTGACATCAAAGTCCAAACACCTTAGAAATATATCCAAGATCATTCCTGATATATTATCAAGCTAAATTTTCATAATCACATATATGTCCTTCTAGGTGCACAGAGTCTTAGACTGAGATTGGACCACTGTTTTCTTACTATTGCCTATACTTTCAGGCTCTCTCCTTAGACCAAGCTGTCCTGGCTGCTTGGATCATTCTCTTCCCTTTTTCATCTGCTAGAAATACATCTTTAGGTTTGACTCAAACATATCTCTTCTCAGTGGCCCTTAGTTGAGAGCCCAGCTCTTGATTTTGTATCAGGTCATGATCCCAGGGTCGTGGGATCAAGTCCCATGTTGATCTCTGTGGTGAGCATAGAGCCTGCTTAAGGTTCTCTCTCTCTCCCTCTCTCTCCCTCTCTCTCCCTCTCTCTCCCCCTCTTTCCCCCTCTCCCCCCCTCTCTCCCCCCTCTCTCCCCCTCTCTCCCCCTCTCCTGTTAATGCAAATACACACCATCTCTCTCTCTACAACAAAACAAAACAAAACAAAACAAAACAACAACAACAAAAAAAACAACTCTCCTCCATGAAGCCTTTCCTGATCCTTAATCCTCAGACTTGGTACTCCTTCCTCCATGTTCCCAGAACACATTGCTTAGGATAACACCTTACGTTATACTCACCAGCTACATAGTTCATGCTTATCTGAGGTTAGATTCTCCAGAACAGTGAAACAGAACCTCATTCTTCCTCTCCTCAGTCTCCTTCATTCTCCCACATTAGTCATTGACTTGGAAGTCACCTGGGAATGAGATTCCTTGTTTTGGAGTGGAGAAACAAAGAGAATGAGCCCAAAGCTAACTTAGCTTAAACGATGAGAAATTAATCTGCATAAAATGTCTAAGAATTATTAGTAGTAATGTCAACAAGAATTTTATTTACTTTTTAAAATTTTTTTAAATGTTTGTTTATTTTTGAGAGAGACTGAGTGTGAATGGGGGAGGGACAGAGAGAGAGGTAGACACAGAATCCGAAGCAGGTTCCAGGCTCTGAGCTGTTAGTACAGAACCCCCTGCGGTCTCAAACTCATGAACCACGAGATCATGATCTAAGCCAAAGTTGGATGTTCAACCAACTGAGCCACCTAGGTGCCCTGAACAAGAATTTTAATTATCTACCTGTCTAAAGTGAGGATCAGTTTGTACTGTGTAGGTTGCGAAGAAAACTCATTTATTTTATTACAAACATAATTTTTAAGGGTCAGGGAGATAAGCCAGCAATAAAAGAAAAAAAAAAATTAACAAACACAAAAAACCCTATGTCTGGTAATTCCATAACTGGAATGTTTATTTGTGATTGACAGTTATGTATCTATACCTAGATGTTATTTAAAACTTCAGCCGTGGGGCAATTAGGTGAACATGTCGGAGAAGTAGGAAGATCCTTACTTCCCGCTTCTCTCAAACAAAGAAGCATAGAAGCCAAAGGACTTTGAACACCAGAGCCTTGTAGGAAAACAGACTGAATCTACCTGGAGGAAAATGGGAAAGCTGGAAAAAAGATAGGTGGGTGACTGCAAACTGGAAGAGAGAAAAAAAAAAAGGCTGCCTGGGCACGGAGGGGAGGGACCCCCCTCTACGGAGAGACAAAGGGAAGAGAAAGAGCGGCTAGGGAAGTGTAGGACTGTAACTGGATGGCAGAAAGACCCGGGACTGAGACTGAAAGGGATCTGATCTCTAACTGCAGGGCTTTCTTCAGACTGGGGCCGGCTCCCTATTCGTGCACGTAGGGAGGAGGAAAGCCAGGAGCCTGGTTGCGGAGGTAGGTCAGAGGGTCAGTCCGCATCTGTGAGGACGGCGGCTCAGTCCGCAGTAGAAGAAGGCGGTCCTCCCCGCAGTGCTGTGGCACAGACAAAGCCAGCCAGGACCACATATCGCGGCACTGAGAGGCGCTCCCCGGGGCCAGAGCTCATGGGGCAGGACTTTCAATCCTAGCCAAGCGCAGGGTCAGGGGAGTTGGCGGAGCCAGAAGGACCTACCCGTGAGGTCGGCTCAAATGGAGTCCACCGGGTCTGGCTCTGTGGAGGAGAAACTGGGGGATCGCCATCCCCCCCCCCTCCCCCCAAGGCAGGGTCTCAGGGATCCGTCTCGGGGCCCATAGTGGGGGTGGGTCCAGACTACACCAAACCACGCCCCTTTGCACTGGGTAACTGCCTATCCACCTGAGCCACACAGACCCTGCAGACAGCTCCTCCCACAAGCAATGCAGCATTATTTGGATTAACTCTAGGTCAATTCTGGATGTATAGGTGTATTTCCAACCCCCCCCCCCCCCCCCCCCCCCCCGCGTCGATGTCGATTTCTCCTCCTTGTCTCTTCCCTCCCCTAGGCTGGCTACTCTGGTTATTGGTCTGTCTAAACAGACATATTTAATCCATTGTCGTAACACATGTTCTACACCTCCTTCTTCACACTCTTTTCTCTCTCTCTGGAATAATCAAGCCATGTCGTTTTTCTGTTTGGGTAACTTTATCTTCGTTTCGTTTTCCCCGCCTCCCTCTTTGTTTTCCTTTCGCTCTCTGGATTAAGGCTTTTGGTCTCTCTGCCTGGTCAATGTTTATTTTTTCTTTTCCCCCTGCTCCTGTCATTTCTCTTCTTTGTCCGTGCTCTTCCATCAACACCGCCTCCACCCTCTTCTTTACTTGGAGTCGGTGGTTTGGGGTTTTTTTGTGTTTCGTCTTTAGTGTTTTTGTTTTTGTTGATTTGTTTGTGTGTTTGCGTGCTTTTGTGTCCTGTTTGTCTATCTGGTTTCCTTTACAGGGCTGCTCCAAGGAACAAATCAAAGCACCCGGGTGGAGGGTCCAAAATATCACTACCAGTAGGGTAATAAAATAACCAGAGTCACAACAACAGAGAGCAAGTAACAGTCCCTGAAAAAACACCTCCTGAAGGGCCAGGCCCTGGACAGGCGCTCCTTTAATATAGCAGTGCTCACGGGTGCAGAGCACACAACAAGCTTTCAAAACACACAAGGGACAGAAAGGGACAGAAAACTAGCCAAAATAATGGAACGGAAGAACTCTCCTCCAAAGAAATTCCAGGAAGTAGCGACAGCTAATGAATTGATCAAAACTGATGGAAGCAAGGTAACACAGCAAGAATTTAGAATAATAGTCATAAAATTAATTGCTGGGCTTGAAAAAAGCATAGAGGAAGCAGAGAATCCATTGCTACAGAGATCAAGGGACTATAAAACAGTCATAATGAATTAAAAATGCTATAAATGAGGTGCAAAATAAATTGGAGGCAGCCACAGTGAGGATTGAAGAGGGAGAGGGGAGAATAGGTGAATCAGAAGATAAGATTATGGAAAAAGAGGAAGCCGAGAAAAAGAGAGATAGAAAAATTCCAGGAGTATGAGGGGAGAACTAGAGAACTAAGTGATGCAATCAAATGGAACAATATCCATATCATAGGAATTCCAGAAGAAGAAGAGAGAGAAAGGGGCTGAAGGTGTACCTGAACAAATCATAGCTGAGAACTTCTCTGATCTGGGGAAGGAAACAGGCATTGAAATCCAAGAGGCACAGAGAACTCCCTTCAGACAGAACTTGAATCAATCTTCTGCATGACATATCATAGTAAAACTGGCAAAATACAAGGATAAAGAGAAATTTCTGAAAGCAGCTAGGGATAAACAGGCTCTAACTTACAAAGGTAGACACATAAGAATAGTAGTAGACCTAGCTACTGAAACTTGGCAGGCCAGAAAGGAATGACAGGAAATCTTCAATGTGATGAACAGGAAAAATATGCAGCCAAGAATCCTTTACCCAGCAACTGTCATTTAAAATAGAACGAGAGATAAAGGTTTTCCCAAACAGACAAAACTGAAGGAATTCATCACCACTAACCCAGCCCTACAAGAGATCCTAAGGGAGACTCTGTGAGTGAAAGGTTGCAAGGACCAGAAGGTACCAGAGACACCGCTACAACCATGAAACCTACAGATAACATAATGACTCTAAACCCATATCTTTCAATACCACTGAATGTAAATGGACTAAATGCTCCAATCAAAGACATAGAGTATCAGAGTGGATTAAAAAAAAACAAGACCCATCTATTTGCTGTCTACAAGAGACTCATTTTAGACCTGAGGACACCTTCAGATTGAAAGTGAGGGGATGGAGAACTATCTATCATGCTACTGGACGTCAGAAGAAAGCTGGAGTAGCCATACTTATATCAGACAAACTAGACTTTAAATTAAAGGCTGTAACAAGAGATGAAGAGGGTATTATATAATAATTAGAGGGTCTATCCATCAGGAAGAGCTGACAATTATAAATGTCTATGCATCGAATTCGGTAGCACCCAAATACATAAAATAATTAATCACAAACATAAGCAGCATTATTGATAAGAATGTGGTCATTGCAGGGGATTTTAATACTCCACTGACAATAATGGATAGATCATCTAGACACAGGATCAATAAAGAAACAAGGGCCCTGAATGATATATTGGATCAGATGGACTTGACAGAAATATTTAGAACTCTGCATCCCAAAGCAATGGGATATACTTTCTTCTTGAGTGCACATGGAACATTCTCCAAGATAGATTACATACTGGGTGACAAAGCAGCCCTTCATAAGTATACAAGAATTGAGATCATACCATGCACACTTTCAGATCACAATGCTATGAAACTTGAAATCAACCACAGGAAAAAGTCTGGAAAACCTCCAAAAGCATGGAGGTTAAAGAGCATCCTATTAAAGAATGAATGGGTCAACCAGGCAATTAGAG
Organism: Panthera leo; assembly: GCF_018350215.1. Taxonomy (NCBI): domain Eukaryota; kingdom Metazoa; phylum Chordata; class Mammalia; order Carnivora; family Felidae; genus Panthera; species Panthera leo. The sequence continues at coordinate 39,385,485 of NC_056690.1, forward strand.
AAGAAAATAAAAAATATATGGAAACAATGAAGATGAAAATACAACAATCCAAACACTTTGGGATGCAGCAAAGGTGGTCCTGAGGGGAAAATACATTGCAGGCCAGGCCTATCTCAAGAAACAAGAAAAATCCCCAATACAAAATCTAACAGCACACCTAAAGGAAATAGAAGCAGAACAGCAAAGACACCCCAAACCCAGCAGAAGAAGAGAAATAATAATGATCAGAGCAGAAATAAACAATATAGAATGTGAAAAAAATGTAGAGCAGATCAATGAAACCAAGAGTTGGTTTTTTGAAAAAATAAAATTAATAAACCTCTAGCCAGCCTTCTCAAAAGAAAAGGGAGATGACCCAAATAGATAAACTCATGAATGAAAATGCAATTATTACAACCAATCCCTCAGAAATACAAGCAATTATCAGGGAATACTATGAAAAATTATATGCCAACAAATTGGACAACCTGGAAGAAATGGACAAATTCCTAAGCACCCACACACTCCCAAAACTCAAATAGGAAGAAATAGAATCATAACCAGTGAAGAAATTGAATCAGTTATCAAAAATCTCCCAGCAAATAAGAGTTCAGGGCCAGATGGCTTCCCTGGGGAATTCTACCAGACATTGAAAGCAGAGATAATACCTACCCTTCTCAAGCTGTTCCAAAAAATAGAAAGGGAAGGAAAACCTCCAGACTCATTCTGTGAATCCAGCATTACTTTGATTCCCAAACCAGACAGAGACCCAGAAAAAAAGGAGAACTACAGGCCAATATCCCTGATGAATATGGATGCAAAAATTCTCAAGATACTAGCAAATCGAATTCAACAGCATATAAAAAGAATTATTCACCATGATCAAGTGGGATTCATTCCTGGGCTGCAGGGCTGGTTCAATATTCACAAATCAATCAATATGATACATCACATTAATAAAAGAAAAGAACCATATGATCCTATCAATCAATGCAGAAAAAGCATTTGACAAAATTCAGCATCCTTTCTTAATAAAAGCCTTTGAGAAAGTTGGGATAGAAGGAACATACTTAAACATCATAAAAACCATTTATGAAAAGCCCACAGCCAATATCATCCTCAATGGGAAAAATCTGAGAGCTTTCCCCCTGAGGTCAGGAACATGACAGGAATGTCCACTCTCACTGCTGTTGTTTAACATAGGGTTGGAAGTTCTGGCATCAACAATCAGATAACAACAGGAAATCAAAGGCATCAAAATTGGCAAAGATGAAGTCAAGCTTTCACTTTTTGCAGATGACATGATATCATACATGGAAAACCCAATAGACTTCACCAAAAGTCTGCTAGAACTGATACATGAATTCAGCAAAGTCGCAGGATACAATATTAATGTACAGAAATCAGTTGCATATACACCAATAAGCAACAGAAAGAGAAATAAAGAATCTGATCCCATTCACAGTTGCACCAAGAAGCATAAAATACCTAGGAATAAACCTAACCAAAGATGTAAAAGACCTGTATGCTGAAAACTATAGAAAGCTTATGAAGGAAATTGAAGAAGATACAAATAAATAGGAAAACATTCTGTGCTCATGGATTGGAAGAATAAATATTGTTAAAATGTCAATACTACCCAAAGCTATCTACACATTCAATGCAATCCCAATCAAAATTGCACCAGCATTCTTCTCTAAGCTTGAGCAAGCAATCCTACAGTTGTATGGAACCACAAAAGACCCCGAATAGCCAAAGAAATATTGAAGAAGAAAACCAAAGCAGGAGGCATCACAATCCCAGACTTTAGCGTCTATTACAAAGCTGTAATCATCAAGACAGCATGGTATTGGCACAAAACCAGACACATAGACCAATGGAATAGAATAGAGACTCCAGAATTGGACCCACAAATGTATGGCCAATTAATCTTTGACAAAGCAGGAAAGAATATCCAATGGAAAAAAGCCTCTTTAACAAATGGTGCTGGGAGAACTGGACAGCAGCATGCAGAAGAATGAAACTAGACCACTTTCTTACACCATTCACAAAAATAAACTCAAAATGGATAAAGGACCTGAATGTGAGACAGGAAACCATCAAAACCCTAGAGGAGAAAGCAGGAGAAAACCTCTCTAACCTCAGCCACAGCTCGACACATCTCCAAAGGCAAGGGAATTAAAAGCAAAAATGAACTATCGGGACCTCATGAAGATAAAAATCTTCTGCACTGCAAAGGAAACAATCAACAAAACTAAAAGGCAACTGACGGAATGGGAAAAGATATTTGCAAAAGACATATCAGATAAAGGCTAGTATTTAACATCTATAAAGAACTCCCCAAACTCCACACCCAAAAAACAGATAATCCAGTGAAGAAATGGGCAGAAGACATGAATAGACACTTTTCCAAAGAAGACATCCAGATGGCAAACAGGCACATGAAAAGATGCTCAATGTCACTCCTCATCAGGGAAATACGAATCAAAACCACACTGAGATACTACTTCACGCCGGTCAGAGTGGCTAAAATTAACAAATCAGGAGACTATAGATGCTGGTGAGAATGTGGAGAAATGGAAACCCTCTTGCACTGTTATGGGAATGCAAACTGGTGTAGTCGCTCTGGAAGACAGTGTGGAGGTTCCTGAAAAAATCAAAAATAGATCTAGCCTATGACCCAGCAATAGCACTGCTAGGAATTTACCCAAGGGATACAGGAGTGCTGATGCAGAGGAGCACTTGTACCCCAATGTTTGTAGCAGCACTTTCAACAACAGCCAAATTATGGAAAGAGCCTAACTGTCCATCAACTGATGAATGGATAAAGAAATTGTGGTTTATATACAATGGAATACTATCTGGCAATGAGAAAGAATGAAATCTGGCCATTTGTAGCAACATGGATGGAACTGGAGGGTATTATGCTAAGTGAAATAAGTCAGGCAGAGAAAGACAGATGTCATATGTTTTCACTCCTATGTGGATCCTGAGAAACTTAACCGAAGTCCATGGGGGTGGGGGGGGGGGAATTACAGAGAGGGAAGGAGGCAAACCATAAGAGACTCTTAAATACTGAGAACAGAGGGTTGATGGGGGTAGGGGAGAGGGGAAAGTGGGTGGTGGGCATTGAGGAGGGTACCTGTTGGGATGAGCACTGGGTGTTGTATGGAAACCAATTGGACAGTAAATTATGTTTAATATAAAAAAATAAAGGCAATTAGGTTGCCAGGAGAAAAAATAAAATAAAACTTTAGCTGTGGAATGGAATGGCTAAGAATTATAGGCCGTATCGGGATTTACAAAATGATCTCGGCAGATATTTTATATCCTCTCACATTGGTGTAGGAGATCCAGTTACTCTATGATTTATTTTGATTCCTAGAGTTGTTGGAGGTGCACTTTACTAATTATCTCGGCCTGCCAACTCAGCACTTCTCCATGCTATGTATACCACTTTCTCCTGAATTATATATGCAGTAAAAAAATTTTTTTAAGTGCAATTAATTAATTAATTTAGAGAGCACAAGTAGGGGAGTAACAGAGAGAGAGGGAAAGAGAGAGAGCATCCCAAGCAGGCTCTGCACCATCAGCGCAGAGCCCAACGCAGGGCTAGAACTCACAAACTGTGAGATTATGACCTGAGCCAAAATCAAGAGTCAGGTGCCCAAACGACTGAGTCATGCAGGCTCCCCCTGATTTATACATTTCGAAAGCCTCACCCCAGGGACATTTGAACAACTTTCTCCTCCAAGTGTTGTAGACACTTCTTGGATATTGAATTCCAAAACGCAATTCTAATGAATCTAAAAGCAAATAAATTCTAATCATTTGAATTACACTTACATTGTACTCATTATATAATTTGCATCTCCTTTAAGGAACTTCTCACAATTGCTAGGCCAGGTTATTGTCTCCCGCATGTGGAGAAGAAACAAAAACAATTGCAGCGGGAAACAAATAAATTTCTTAAGTGCTCATGTATTTACATAGTATATACCCCATAAAGGAAGGAGTGAATTTTCCTAAATGAAAAGAGAAGTCAGAGTGGCTTCTGTACCACAGTGAAATTGGTTTTGGAACTCACATTTTAAACTAGTAACTCACTGGACAGAAACAGAAACCCCAGTCTTTGTTTACAGAAACCCCAGTCTTTGTTTACAGCTTTGTTTCTCTAAGCTGTAATGCTTCCCCCAAGTTTTTTTGTTTTTCTTTTTTTTTTTTTTTTTTCCTATCAGTTGAATTCCTACCTAAACTTCAAGACCTGCCTTAAATGTTACCTCTTTGGCAAGTTTTCCCTGAGACCTCCTCAGTAGTTATTCATGCATCTGTATTCTATTAAAAAGATTTATGTTCTCCTTCGCTGCCTCCTCTGAAGCATATGTACCTTCTCAGGGTTAACCCAGCCACAGATGAATGTCTTTCAGCTCAAGGTCAAGACTACTTCTTTATGGTCATGAACGAGAAACCCCAGATCTAACATCATTCTAGGCAACTCATCTGTCCAAGCCTCTGTGACCATTGTAGACTCAAAATTCCTTGACTCACCCAATTCTGCTAAGTGTTCCCTTTGTGGTGTTTCAGCCACCATCTCCCGTGGCCATTCCCACACTCTTCTTGGAAATACTAAACTTGTGTTTCTTGGTCACCAAAACTTTCCTTTTTGTCCTTTCCTTCCTGTATTTCCACTACATCTATACTTTGGTATCTTTAGAATTTATAGTTGTTGTTTGCTCAGTTCATTACTCCTCTCCTGGCTTCATTTCCCTAAGTAATAAAAATCCTGGTGAATTAGTCCTTTCCCTCTCTGGCCCCCACAGCTCCCATGCCTCCCTGTCTTTGATCTATATCCAGTGAGTACACTTAAGTGTGAGTCTGCAATTATTGAACATATTTTTGGTTACCCCTTTCCTGTTGCCCATAGAATTATTACTATCCTCTTGACCTATTCCCCTTTTGTCTAGCATATGACCCTTTCTCTTTCCTAGAAAATTTATGATATCGCAGAAGTAATATGAATGGAACATCTCATTGAGTACTTTTCACTATTAGGTTTTTTAATTGAAAATTATTCAGTAAAATATTAAATGATACAAAGACTCTTTTCCACTCTAGAGAAACACTATGTTGTCTGTTTCTTGTGATCCTCTCAAATATATTGTATGTATATGTAAGTATAAATGTATACAGTCCTTCTTCTTCTAAAGTCACTGTCTCTATAGCATACTGCGCTTCAGAGATATGCTTAATGTAGCTCTCCATGTGCCATAGGAACTAAAGCCTCTGTGGCTATGCACTTGATGTTCTCACTGGAATATTCTGCCTTGTCATCTTCCTCACAAAGTATTTTCCTTGGGAAATCTGCCTTTATCATAATACACTCACCGCTGAGCACATTACCTAGTCTATAGGCAGCACTTGATAAATGTTAGGTGCTATTATTTTATGTGATTATAGAGGAGTGGTATTTTCTACCTTCAGATCATCATTGGTAAAATTTAACCATTCGTTTTTTTCTTGATTAAGTGGATCTTCTTGGAGTTGTAGAGAATAATACTTAAGAATTTTCTAAAAGGATTATATGAAGTATGGAAAAATTCCAAGAGATTATTTTGTGCAATGTAGGTGGGAAAAGAATATGAAAAAAAAAAGAGTAAAGGAGAATTCTGGAAAGCAATATATATCTCACTGATGAAAAAAATGTCCTAATTAAGATCTATATCAGAGTACTGGGTCAATCAGACTGGATACCCATCTGTGTTTTGCCCTTGGATTTTCCAAAGGGATTTCAAAATTCTTTCATCAAAGATAAAACTTTACCTTTTTCTGTTATCATTAAAATCAGTACATTACAAATCCTTAACAGTGAACATGATGTCAGAAAATAAGAAAATATTCTGAGGTTAGCAAATTTGCAGTGGCAGTTCTAGAACAGCTATTTAGGAAGCCAGGGGCAATTTGGTTGGAAGTGAGGGCAATGAGTTTTATTCAAAGGATAGGATAGGAAACATACTATTTTTTTACTTCTTCAGGGTAGTTTTGTGAGGTTAATGATTTCACAGTTCTGGTTACCCTTTAGAGCAACTCTGATGTCCAAAATCGAATCATAAAATCTATTCCTCAGGGCAGTTCTGATTTTTTTGTGTGCTATACCAATATCTCACAGAAATTTATTTACTAAAATTGTAATTAAACTATCTAGAACAGGAAAAAAGCTCTGGGGCATTATAACCTAGGAAAAAGTTATCTGCACTTGCTTGTATTATCTTGTTTACAATACCGCTATAATAAGGCACATTTTTTCTAATTTTTTGTTTTTATACCTAGGAGGAAATATTTTTTGTTATTATGAAGGAAATATTCAGGAGATGGGTGTAGTAAGCATACTTCTCATATGTAGATGCAGGGCCTACAGTTTAAAATTCATCTCTCCAGGATGCATAGGTGCCAAGACTAATGACTTTATTAATAATGAAAGTCCTGGATCGCTTTGGTTGCAAAACAAATTAAAGAGTAGAGCACCTTTGGGACTTCTGTCCATGAATGTCAAGGGCAAAAACAGCATCTGCTATAGTGAGAGCTTCTCCCTACGTAATGGACATTCAGACACCTGATTTCCAGAAATACTTGCTAACTCTGCCTCGGACAGAGGCATGAAATATCCTACCCACTAAGGACTTCTTATTTTAGGTCAATAAATATGCTCACAGACGAAATATGACGGTAATTAAAGATATAGTTGGCAAAAATAAACAGAATTTTCCAATCAATAAGGTAAAACACAGTAAACACAAACGGTAAAAATTGCTTGAAATCATTGTGTTTTCTGAAAAGCAGTGTTTGATGTTATATTTACATATATGTTATTTAGACCGAAAGCTAATCCTAGAAAACCGTTCAGAGTTTTAGTACTTTCCTAATTTGATAGTAATTTCCCAACCGTGCCTCACGTTCTAGCGGGAAACTGGTTGCCTCTGCGGTCCTAACTCAACTAGAACAACACTACGTCTGTCTGTTTTACAAATTGAGTCTTCCAGTAAAATTTCATTTGTGCATCATATTTTGTAGCTGAAAACAGTTTTGAACCAATGTTCTGCCTAATCCCTCCATTGACTTTATTTAATATCTTATCCGAATATAGTACATGGTAATTACCCTCCCATCAACTTAAAGTCGTAGGTGATTGTGTTATCTTTCCCATTCTTCTGATGAGGAAATTGAAACAGAGAGCTTGGATAATTGTTTTAAGGTTGCCCAGCGGATAAGTGGCAACCCCTATCTCAGCCCCTGATTTTGCCTTTGGATTTCATGGCCTTCGCTTTTTCTGGCGTTGCTGCATGCAGAGGAAACTACCACGTATTGAGTACCTAGTATCTGTGTGGCATTTCACATGCATTGTCTCCTTTAGCCCTCACATTATCATTCTTATATAAGTAAACTGTTTCGAGAAGTCAAATAACTTGTCCAGAGTCATATTACTAACACGTGAGGAGATTAATTGGAACCTAGGTCTTCTGATTCAAAACTCTCTATTGGATGCTGCCCCATAACTTTTGTGTGGCTGCTAAGGAGCAGATACACTCGTATTGGCCTAATTGGGACCGTGACAAAAGGTCTGTTTATTGGACAGCTATGAAAACTGAGGTACAGTCATAAATAGCAAGTAAATGACAAGCCAAGAAAGAGATGCTCAATCTTTTTGGCTTTGCATCTCTATCAAAGCTCTTACGTTCAAGGTGGTGACCAGGAAGGGCAGTGAAACAATGGGCTGAGGTAGGGAGCGGGACAAGAATATTCTCCATACGGCGTTGAAAATGATTTTGCGGTTTGTCTACTCTATTTCAACTTTACCTGAATGAGCCACTTTTATTAGGGAAACTCTTCTCTGACACCTTGAACTGTCACATATTTTACAATTGCCTTTTATTATTGCAGTACTCTGCTTTTTTCAAACGAACATATCGTTTACTTGAAATTTTCCACCCAGTGAACAAAATAAGTGATGAAAAACCCAGAGAAAAGCAAGGCCAGACATGTAGGCAAGAGGTCAGAGGTTTCAAAGAAAAGGTGACACTGGTTGGTATAGACGTTCAAAGGGAACTGGATACCAACTGTGTTTCATGCTTACTCATTTGGATGTCTCTGTATGGTGAAACCCGGTAGCTGGGAATAGGAGTGGGGAAAGGACGTTCACTTCCCCCTTTTGTAGCCATTGGATTTTGAAAAATGTGAATGCATTGCCTAGTCAATACATGGTTATTCAAAATTAATTTCTAATGACAAAAATAATAAAATGCTATATTCTAGAAAAGGCGTTAAAATTCTTTGGAGAGAGACTCTTTTGTTGAAAGCCAAGCAGTGGACAATGAACTGGCAGTGAGAATAACTCTGGCTCCAGGTTCTAAAGGACCAAATGGCTAAGATAAGGAGTCAGTCAAGGAAAAGAATTCCCCTAGCTGGAGACAGGAGGACCCCTGAGGAGTCATATAGGAAATGTAGGGTGTGAAAAGTGATTTTTCCTCTTCTCCGTGTAAGAGGAAGTAATCAAAGTCTTGAGGGGTCAGAGCATGAATGGAAGGGGTGGGGGACAAGGTTGTATAAAGTCTCCAAAGATTTTTCCCCGGAATAGCAGGAAGCCAGACTCATAACTATGTTTCTAGGACCAATAAAACTACAGTACAAAGTTTAAAAAGAGGCAAAGGTATCATAGTGACTTAGTTAATTAAGCTGTTGAAAGATGTCAACAGGACCCAGAAGAGTGTAACTCCAGAAAAAGCAGCCACACGAGTTATGGGGCATCATAAGCATATGGGGCATATGGGGAAGTTATGGGTTTTCTTATTCTAGATATTTCATAAAATGGTCTTACAGTACGTGACCTCTTGAGTCTTAATGTAACGTTTCTAAGGTTCGCTCATGTTGTAGCAATCTGTACTTCATTCCTTTTTATGGCTAGATGATATTCCACTGTATGGATATATCATATTTGGTCCATGCATTCATCAACTGATGGACATTTTAGTTGTTTCCACTTTATTTTTGTGAATAATGCTATTATAAATATTCATAGACAAGTCGTTATATGGACATATGCTTCATTTCTTTTGGGTAAATACTTAGGTTTGGAATTGTTGGGTTATATATAACTGTATGCTTAACTTTTTTAGGGACTGCTAAACTGTTTTCCATAGCTATGGTACCAGTTTATGTTCCTGTCACCAATATATAATGATGCTAATTTGTCTACATCATCACACGCTTATTATTTTTTTTTTAATTATAGGTATCCTAGTGGGTATGAAGTGGCATCCGATTGTGGTTTTAATTTGCTTCTCTCTGATGGCTGATGATGTTGAGCATCTCCTTACATACTTATTGGCTCTTTGTATATCTTCTTTGGAAAAACGTCTCTTCAAATCCGTTAGCTATTTTTAAAATTGAGTGATTTGTCTTTTTATTGTTAAGTTAAAAGAACTCTCTCCTGGAGAATGCTCCATGTGCAGTTGAGAAGAATGTTTATTCTACTGTTGCTAAGTTTTCTATAGATGTGTAATAGATCTAGTTGGTTTATAATATTCAAGTCTTATTTCTATTATTATTTTTTAATTTTTTTTGAAAGAGAGAGATTCAGGGAGAGTTAGAGAGAGAGGGGGACAGAGGATCTGAAGCAGGCTCTATGCTGACAGCAGAGAGCCTGATGTGGAGCTCGAACTCATGAACTGTGAGATCATAACCCCAGCGGAAGTCAGACACTTAACCAAATGAGCTACCCAGGCACTCCTATAATGTTCAAGTTTTCCTTTTGCACATTGATCGGATAACTAGTTTTATCTACCATTGATAGCAGAATACTGAAATCTCTCTTTTTTTTTTCAAATTGTCTATCTCTTCCTCAATTCTGTTACTTTTTACTTGTTGTATATTGGAGCTCTCTTGTTAAGTGTATATATGTTTATAATTGTTATTCTTGACAGATTGACCCTTTTTCATTTTTAAATGTCCTTCTTTGTGTCAGTTGATAAGTTAGAGTCTATTGTTTTGTCTAATTTTAGTATTGCTGCTGAAGCTCTCTTTTGCTTATGTTTATATTAGACACCTTCCCATCCTTTTATTTCAACCTATTTGTGACCTTGCATCTAAAGTGTATCTCTTATAGACATTCTATATTTTTAAAAAATTAGTCTGACAATCTTTTCCATTTTAAAGGAGGGTTCAACCATTTACCTTTGATAGTTTTTGATAAGATTTTTGTCTTCCATTTGCTCTTTGTTTTTTTTTAATGTCTTATTTTTTGTTCATCTCTTTCTTTATAATGATTTGTTTAAAAGAGATAGTTTACATTTTACCATTTTAATTCCTTTGTTTCTCTTACTAAATTTTTTAAAGATTATTTTCTTGGTGGCTGCCTTGGGCATTACAGTGAACACATTACCTGTAATAATATAGTTTAGATTATTACTATAGTTCAACATTATACAAAATTTTGTTCTTATGTAGCTTTGTCCCTCCCCTTCTTTTGTAACATTATTGTTATCTACATTTCATTTTTATATATTACAAGCCTATCAATACAGTTTCATAATTATTGCTTAGGCAGTTGTCTTTTAAATCAGCTAGAAGGAGGGAAGAGGTAAAAATAAAAATATATTTGTGCTGCCTTTTATATTTACCTGTATAATTATCTTTACCAGCTTTATTTTTTCATGTGGATTTGAGTTACTCTCTTGTGTTCTTTTATTTCAGCCTGAAAGAGTCTCTTTAGTGTTTCTTGTAGGATAGATTCACTACTGGCAAATAACACTTTCCTTTTTTTTTTATTCTTGGAAATTCTTAATTTCTCTTTTGTGTTTTAAGTTTAGTTTTGTTATATAGAACTCTTGGTTTACAGTCTCTTTCTTTTAGCCCTTGGAATGTCTCATGGTATACCTCTGGTCTTTATGGTTTCCATGTGAAATTAGCTATTAATCAATTTAAGGATCCCTTGTACCTGATAAGTCCGATCTCTTGCTGTTATTACCATTCTGACTTTGTCTTTCAACAGTTTACTTATGGTGTAGATCTTTTTGAGTTTATACTACTTGATATTGATTGAGTTCTTGGATATATAAATTAATGTTTTTCATCAAGTTTGAGAAGCTTTAGGTTATTATCTCTTCAAATATTACTTCTGGCCCTTTGTGTCCTGTCCTATTGGAACAGTCATTATGCAAATGTTGGCTTGCTCAGTGGTGTCCCACAGGTGTCTCAGACTCTGCTCATTTTTTTCCCTTCATTCTGTTTTCATCTATTCCTGAGGGTGGAAGATTTTAATTAATACATTTTAAAGTTTGCTGATTTTTTAATTCTGCCTGTGCTTCTCTTCTCATGTGAGCATTTCATGTTTCGTATCTCACAGTTACTAGTTTCTATTGTAGTAAAATATTACTTTTATTTCAAACACTTCTGTATTGTTTTAATGTTATGACAAATGTGTTTCTTTGGTAGTTCAGGAAAACAGTTAAAAAATAAACTATGCAAATGGGTTGCAATTGTTGAGTTTTCTTAGTGGAAAGGCACTCAAGCTAGCATGTAAGAACTAATATAATTTATTATTTATAATTCTTTATAATAATTATAATAAATTTATAATTATTTATAATAATTATAATAAATTTATAATTTATTATTAATCATATTGGATGTACTTTTTATATTTATTTATTTATTTATTTATTTATTTTTAATATATGAAATTTATTGTCAAATTGGTTTCCATACAACACCCAGTGCTCATCCCAAAAGATGTCCTCTTCAATACCCATCTGGATGTACTTTTTGAAATTCCAGCATAAAGGAGTGAAACTGGACCACTTTCTTACACCATACACAAAAAGAAGTTAAAAATGGATTAAAAACCTAACTTTGAGACAGGAAACCATCAAAATCCTAGAAGAGAACACAGGCAGTAACCTCTTTGACACTGGCCATAGCAACTTCATATTAGATATGTCTCCTGTGGCAAGGGAAACAAAAGCAAAAATAACCTATTGGGACTTCATCAAAATTAAAGTTTCTGCGCAGTGAAGGAAACAATCAACAAAACTAAAAGGCAAGCTATTGAATGGGAGAAGATATTTGCAAATGCCATATCTGATGAAGGATTAATATGCAGAATGTGTAAAGAACTTATAAAACTCAACACCCAAAAAACAAATAACTCAGTTAAAAAATGGGGAGAAGACATGAGTAGACATTTTTCCAAAGAAGACATACAGATGGCCAATGGACACATGAAAAGATGCTCCACATCACTCATCACCAGGGAATTACAAATCAAAACTACAATGAAATATCACCTCATGCTGGTCTGAATGGCTAACGTTAACAACACAGGACGCAACATGTGTTGATGAGAATGCAGAGCAAAGGAACCCTCTTACACTGTTCATGGGAATGCAAGCTGGTATAGCCAGTGCAGAATATAGTATGGAGATTCCTCAAAAAGTTAAAAATAGAACTACCCTACAATCTAGCAATTGCACTGTTAGGTATTTACCCACAGGATACAAAAATACTGATTTGAAGAAATACATGCACCTTGATGTTTATAGCAGCACTATCAACAATAGCCAAACTATAGAAAAAACCCAAATGTCCATCAACTGATGAATGGATAAGATGTGGTGTGTGTGTCTCTGTGTGTGTGTGTGTGTGTTTATGTATGTACACACACACAGCCATAAAAAATAATGAAATTTTGCCATTTCCAGTGATGTGGATGGAGCTAGAATGTATTATGCGAAGTGAAATAAGTAAGAGAAAGACAAATAACATAATTTCACTCATAGGTGGAACTAAAGAAACAAAACAAATGAACACAGAGGGAAAAAAAGAGAGGAAAGCCAAAAAACAGATTTTTAACTATAGAGAACAAACTAATGATGACTAGAAAGGAGGTCAGTAGAGGGATGGGTTAAATAGATGTTGGGTGTTAAGGAGGCACTTGTGATGAGCACTGGGTGTAAGTGATGAATCACTAAATTCTACACCTGAAGGTAATATTGCATGCATGTTAACTGGAATTTAAATAAAAATTAAAAAAATAAAACATCAGATAGTAAGTAGTGTTTATTACTAAATTTGGAAACTTAGTATTCACATGCCATGTGTTCATTCTGGGCATACAACGTCTGTCATAAATTCTAATTCCAGAAGTGAACGATATAAGGCACTATGAGTCTAATGAGTTCATAGTAAATGCAAAACAACATATTCTGCAAACAGCAGTGGTGAAAGAAGCATGATGATATTTCATTCCTTTCATCCAGAGATCATGAATCTTTTCTACATCATTTTTATAATTTACTTGTGATTTCTTTCTTTTATGATTATATCACTTTCTACATTGTTATATAGGTATCTGTGTACATCTTTTATCTTTTTTTTTTTTTTTTACATCTTTTATCTTTAAAGCTTGGCTTGGAGTTTATTGCGAGCTGGAATTATCTATTATTTATCTTCACATCCCAGCACTTAGAATACACCCCAGTAGATCAAACAAGGCACCAGAAGATGGGGAATTTTACACAAAAAATCAATTCCCAGCGTTGGTTTTGTTTGCTTATTTATTAATTCATGTTTAATCTGCCTTGGGGAAGGAGGGTATATAGATAGAACACGCATTGCTTTATTTCATTTAGATCGTTCCAAGTATATATGATATAATACCAGACACTTTAGATTACTGTTTTACAATTATTTCTACTTGTTTTTGACTAAAGTTAATTCACTTTAACTTAAGACAGTTAAATAGTTTAAATTTGCTTCCAGCAAAATTTTGTTACTATAACTCCTGCCCCCATTTTAATTATCCTTCTATTTTCCCCATTTTTAATAAGTCATAAAATTTAGAGTAAAATAATTTTTCTAAGTAACAATTTTAGTATGCCTGTTGTTTCAATCAGTGTTCTATAACTTTTGTGTGTGTGGTGGAAAAACCAGTTAGTAAAATGAACAGTGTCTTATTTTCCTGTTGGCTAAATTTTATGAAAAAAATACAGAAACCAGGTGAAATATTTTTCTCTTCCTAATGCCCATCCAGAAACCGGGTTTAGTATCAGTGACCTAAATTTATTGTGTGTGAGGGCAAGGAGAATGAAGCTACGTCTTATATTGCCCCAATAAGATTGTGTAGTGACCAGGTTAATGGTCACATCAAAAGGCACAAGGGACTTCTCAAATTTGGGGATTGTTTAGGACCCTGGAACATTTTTATAACCGAAGGGAAAAGAAAAACCTCTTCAGAAATTACTGATACTGGGTAACTTGCCATATTTAATGAGTGGAAACAGGGGTCTGGGTTTTAGTTGAGTTGGAAAAAGTCTTGCTAAAACATTTTAAAGCAAATGTATATATCCTGCCATTATAAATTATGTCCATCTGTAAGACTATAGGAGTGTCATTTCCCCCACAACCTAAGAGGAAGTGTGTGGCAGCTAGGCAAAAAAGAAGAGGAAGGGCCTCCTCAGTGTAAGCGTAGTCAGTACAGAGCAAAATAATGAAAAAAGAAATGAGCTAAGGAGTTTTCATCAACCCAATTCAAGAGCACTGGGGGAAGCAATTATGGGGAGAATTCATGCTTTAATGGATTCATCATCTTCTGAATACTTATTATGGGTTAGGTATTTTGCTTTGTGCGAGGCTTTGCAAATAGCTTCAGATGGAGACAGGAGCATAGAGGGAATGAGGATAGGAATAGGTTTGCACAACAGGAAGTGGAGAGAAGAGATTGTCAGAAAAATTTCATCGTAGAAGACCTTGGAGGAAATCTTGCAGGAGGTTTTTATCAAGTAGAAAAGGGTTGAATGGACATTCCAGGATGAAGGAATGACCTGAACTGTTTATGTAGTTTATGTCACACAGTCATGCAGTTTAACTGCTACCATAAGACACTCCAAAATTTCAGTGGGTTAAAACAATAAAAGTGATTGCCCACTTACACATTTGTTCTGCACAGTGTTCCTGGATAACTTATTCTCCTAGTCAAGTCTCCTCCAGGACCAATAACTTAGAGACTCAGGTTCCTTTCACAGCATCGCTCTGTTCTCTGTATTATCTAGAATCGTCTCCATTCTTCTTGAAGTATGCTGGATGCTGTTAAGGGGCCACGCCTGGAGGAGACATGTATCACTTCCACCTTCCCCCCATTGTGTATAACTCAATCATGTAGTTAGGTAATTGCAAGAAGGGCTAGGAAAAGTAGGCTAGCTGTATGCCCAGGAGGAAATAAAAAGAGGATTTGGTGAGTGCATCGTGGGAGCCATAGTGAGCGAAGGAAGGGTATGTTAAAACAAGACGAGAAGGGTTAATCCAAGAAGATTATTGTAGCTGGTGCAGAACATGCATGAGATGATAACAGGAGAGATAGGACTAAAGAGGTGTGAAGGACCCCATTCAAGAAGAATACATATGAATCAGAATACAGGTAGGCCTGAGTTCCTAAATGCTATAAATTAGAAGTTGTATGCTTAAATTTCACATGGGATGAGTATGAATGAATATGACAATTGCATACCCTCTCCATGCCAGGCATGTAGGCCGGAAATGAACATCTAAAGACATTCCCTACCTGTGAAGAACTCAAAATCTGTGACAAAGACTGATTGGTAGATCAACAGTTATATCACAGAAGGAAAAGGGCTGTATTGGGGCAAGCTCAGAGATCAAGGACAGGATCTGATCAAATCACTCCAGGGTAAAGAGAATACTGGGGAGACCAGGCTTCTCTTGATTCTGTAACTTGGCCCTGGTCACTACTCTCTCTAGGATTCAAGTTCTTTATTGACAAAGAGGATGAATTAACAAAAAATTTTAAAGAGCCTCCAAATCTAATCCTCTTAATCAATGAATAGGTGGCAAGCAAATATTACCTATTAGTAATGTCATTATCAGTAGTAAATATTGAGTTGATACTTGCTTAAGAATTTGAGCAGGAAGAGTGAAGAAGGCAAAGCTTCATAGATTGTCCATCTCAGTATTTTTTTTTTCAAAATCCAGCACAATATAGAGGAATTAAAGCTTTTTTCCTAGTGTTGGTTTTTTAAATAGGACATTATGTTTTGAGTTCATTTTACTTCCTGAATTTTCTCTAATTCCTCTTATTCTGTTCTGGGCAGTTTCTATGGACATATTTTCCCGTATGTTTTTGGGTAGTATTAATCTCTTTGCTTTTGTAATGTGTCTTTCCTCTCCTTCTACTATCCCTACTTGCAAGAGACACATTCCACATTTCTAAGCAAAGGAGAAACTTGATCCAGACTATTCACAGAAAAGGATCCCAGGGTGTTCCTTTGAGTCGTTAAATGTCTGATTTATGACAGTAATAAAACTTCCAATTTAGTCATTACATCACTCACTCAGTAAAAACTTATCTTGAGCAAAATTAGATATCTTGCATGCCACATTTCTTTACAAAGCAGTAAATTGTTTTTGAATAATTCGTTTTCTTGCCTAAGACATACCACCTGATTGAGTTTACAGACATTCTTCAATGAGATATAGGTTAGGAGCTAATGTATTGCCTTGTGCTTTCAATATGAAAAACTAAGAGCTAGACCCAATTGAAATGCTCTAGGAAGCAATATTATGAGGGAAATGTGAGCCCATATAGAGCTGAGAGACACAGATATCTTTTAAATGTTTGTTTATTTATTTTGAGAGAGAGAGAGAGGGAGATGGCATGTGTGAGAGGGGGAGGGTCAGAAAAAGAGGAGGAGAGGGAATCCCAAGCAGGCTCCACAGGAGTCCCATGTGAGGCTCAGTCTTATCAGCCATGAGATGGTGACCTGAGCTGAATCAAGTGTCAGACGCTTAACTGAGCCACCCCTGCACCCCTCAAAATATTACTCTTGAACATGAATGGACTTACGGGATCTCTAAAATTACTCAACAATTATCCTTTGCCTCAGAGTAGACTTTTTCTTTCTGGGATTTTCAAAGAATTAATGTTTTGAGAGCTTCATTGAAATTTGTTTTGGGTAGATTTTTTTCTTTATGGTAGGAAGAGGAGAGAAAAAGAGATTGAAATTGGGTGTTGTCAATAAAGAATTTGTAAGAAATAAAAGAACACCTAAATAAGAGTGTAAGCAACATATTATTACTTGCAGGTTGTTTGGAAACAGCTTCAGGATCCTGTGTGGGGATGGTGGTGTGTGTGTGTGTGTGTGTGTGTGTGTGTAAAGGAGGATGGGAGCTAAAAGAGCTGAGAGACAGAAGAAAGGTGAAGTGATCATTTTGTTATTCTACTTTCCTAATAACCCTCTTTGGAGAGTTTGAAGGAGGTCTGGACCCTGTCTGTGACCTTGATGTGTCATCTGCCTCCTCTTCCCCTTCCCCCCCCGTGCCCCCCACACTGTGTTCTTCCTAACCAAGCAGTCCCATACGTGAAATGATTTATCATCATGGCTGAGTACTTTAGGCAAGTATCAGGGTAAATGGAACTATTTGAGTCCTTTCAGCCATTAATTTCTAATTAGATTCTGGCTGACACTCTGAAAGCAGGGTGTCATTGTTTTTGATTTTGTGCTGTCCAGCCTAATTAATGAACAGACATTTTCATAAGTAGATTAATGGAAGTGGTCTCATTCCCCAACGTTATTTCAGGCATGGCGACATTGCACCTCATTAGAGAAGCATGAATTGAGGCAGCTTTCAATTAGAAGACAAAAGACATGTATGGTATGGGCCGCATTATTTTTAGAATAGCTTGCTTTTCTCATGTTTCCAAAAGGATTCTTAGCTTTTATCCCTCTTACCTACGTTCTCATCCAGGATAAAAGAGCGTTTAAAGAAAATTGGTGCTGGTTTTCTATGAGATTTGTAATCAAATGATTTTGTGCATCCCTAGATGTGTCACTTGATACATGTGCAATTTTAGTGAATTTACTTAAAGTCTTTGAGCACTTTTCACTTGCAAACTGTTAAGTATCTTGATTATTTACCTTATACCATTGAGGGAATGTGAACAAAAGAACTTAACGGTCTCCAGTGTCCTCGTCTTTTTCACATGCACATCCCTTTCTCTTGATACTCTCTCTTTTCCAAGATACCCTTCTATCCAGGTCCTTCTCCCTACCAGGTATTGCTTCTTAATTTCAGTGTTTGAATCAACAGTCTTTTCTTGAATTATTCAATTCCAGTGAGATATACCTCATGGATTTCTTCCCTAGAAACTCTTACTTTCATTATTGCATCTTCTGACCAGAACCTCTTATTTCTTATTTCTCCATCTTATTATTCCTTCATCTGTTTAATTCGGCATTTAAAAATTTTGCACATATGTATTGATTAATAGAGAAATTACCCACCTTCTAACCATCTCACCTGTTAGGTTGATATTTAGACTTGTGCGAAGGAAAGGGAATTTTTATTCAATTAAATTAAGGAAATAACCTCAGAAACACCAAGATAGCTAATGCTCCAGAGTGAAGTCATCAACCTTATGGTATTTAGGTGGCTCCCAGGGTAACTTCCTCTCCTTGCAGTCTTTTTTTTTTTTTAATGTTTTTATTTATTTTTGAAGGAGAGAGAGACAGAGCATGAATGGGGGAGGAGCAGAGAAAGAGGGAGACATAGAATTTGAAGCAGTCTCCAGGCTCTAAGCTATCAACACAGAGCCTGATGTGGGGCTCGAACTCACGAACTGTGAGATCATGACCTGAGTCGAAGTCGGAAGTTTAACTGACTGAGCCACCCAGGTGCCCCTCTCCTTGCAGTCTTTTTGAAACATTCATTCTTTGGCTCTGTTGCTTACTTTTCAATTGACTCATTTTTTAAAAAATTAATTAATTTCTGTTATATATTTTTTAATTTTTTAACGTTTGCTTATTTTTGAGAAAGAGAGTGCAAGCAGGAGAGGGGCAGAAAGAGAGAGAGAGAGAGAGAGAGAGAGAGAGAGAGGGAATCTGCAGCAGGTTCCAGGCTCTGAGCTGTCAGCACAGAGCCCCATGCAGGGCTTGAACCCAAACCGTGAGATCATGACCTGAGCTGAAGCCAGAAACAACCAACTGAGCCACCCAGGCACCCCAATTTCTGTTATTAAAGTAACAAGGGGTGCCTGGGTGACTCAGTTGGTTAAGTGCCGGACTCTTGATCTCAACTCAGGTCGTGATCTCATGGTTTGTGATATTGAACCCCGCATAAAGCTCTGTGCTGACAGCAAATAACACAAATTTGATTTGATAACAAATAATACCATAAAACTTTGTGGAGGCAGAATTTAGACCCCTGTGGTCTATGTCCTTTGTGGTTATTCCCATGAATTGTATTGTCTTGTAGAAGAGAAATTATCCTGGTGGGTCTAATCTAATCAAATAACTTCTTTAAAAGCAGAGAGCTTTTATTGCCAAGACCATTGTCCTGACTTTTTCTATATGTTCTCTTCTAAAATTTATACAGTTTGGGGTCTAAAGTTTAGGTTTTTCAATATATTTTGAATTGATTTTTCTTTTTAAGAAAGTAAGAGAGTGAACAGGGAAAAGTGGCAGTGGGAAAGAGAGAGAGAGCGAGAGAGAGAGAGAGTGAGAGCGAGAGAGAATATTAAGCAGGCTCTGCACTTGATCCCATGACTCTGGGACCATGACCCAGGCTGAAATCAACTGAGCCACCCAGACGCCCCTATTTTGAGTTGATTTTTATGTGTGGTGTAGGTTAAGGGTCCAATCTCATGTGCATGTGCATGTGGAAGCCCAGTTCTCCCAGCATGATTTGTTGAAGAGACTATCATTTCCCACTATGTATTTTTGGCATCCTTGTTGAACTTCAGTTGATCATACATGTGGGGATTATTTCTGGGATCCCTTTTCTGTTCCACTGGTCTGTATGTCTGTCTTCATACCAATACCATACTTTTTTTTATTAGTGTTGTTTGTAACCTATTTTGAAATCAAGATGTGTGATGCCTCTGGCTTTGTTATGTGTCAGGACTGGTTTGTCTAATCATGGTCTTTTGTGGTTACATGTGAATTACAGAATTCTTTTTCTATTTCTATAAAAAATACCATTGGAATTTTGGCAATGATTTCATGGATATGACACCCAAAGCACAAACAACAAAAGCAAAAATAAACAATTGGGACTACATAAAGCTTAAAGATTTCTGTACAGCACAGAAAACCATCACCAAAAACAAGGCACCCTGTAGAGTGGGAGAAAATGTTTGCAAACCATACATATAATAAGGGGGTAAGGTCTAAAATATATGAGGAATTTGTTGAACTGAATAGCAAAAAAATAACCCAATTAAAAATTAAGAAAGGATATAAGTAGACATTTCCCCAAAGAAAACATACAGATGGCCAATAGGTATGTAAGAAATGCTCAACACCACCAACCATCAGAGAGATGCTGTTATTAAAAAAAAAAAAAAAGGATAAAGGTTGACAAAGATGTGGGTGACACAGATAAAGGTGACAAAGAATTGTGATGTCTGCACACTGTTGGTGGGAATGAAAAATTGCACAGCTTCTATGGAAAGCAGTATGGAGTTTCTTCCAAAAATTTAAAAAATGGAGCAGTTATATTGTCCAGCAATCCTTCTTCTGGATATTTATCCAAAATAATTGACATCAGGATCCTTAAGAGATATTATACCCTTGTATTTATTGCAGCACTATTCCTAATATTGGAGATGTGGAAGCAAACTAAATGTCCCTTGGCAGATGAACGGATAAAGAAAAGGTGGTACATCATACAAAGAAATCCTATTCAGCCTTTAAAGTGAAGGAAATCCTTAAATATACAACCACATGGACAAATCTCGAGGACATTATGTTCGGTAAAAGAAATCGGTTATAGAAAAACAGATACTGCATGATTCTAATTACATGAGGTATCTCAAACAGTCAAACTCATAGACAGTGAGATCATGACCTAAGCCAAAGTCGGATGCCCAACCGACCGAGCCACCCAGGAGCCCCAGAACTGTATAATTTTGAGTAAACAATGAACTAGACAAAATGAGAGCCTTCCTTCCTCAGTCACTTAGAAATATAACATAAAAGAACTATCCATGGAGTGAAAAATCTGCTTACTTTCTAGGATTAGTATTAAGAATCTTAATTGTCCTGGTCTGGGGTTAGGAGGCAAATAGAATGTCTCCTGGGAATTTCTAATGAAGGTCCTATGCTATAACACACTACATAAGATAGTGGAAATAGTGAGTAGACAACTTAACAGTATAATCCCAAGGTTGCAATGCGGGGTCTTAGGCAAAAAGCAAGTGCAAAACCTCTCTATAATGTATAGCCTTACCTTAAGGTATATAGAGTTCCTATCTATTAGGAGACACTGAAGGTGAGTTTATTATCCTAAATTATCAAAGGCATTAAATAGCATGATTCAGAGTCAGCAATGTAACAACACATGGGCTTAAGCCACAGAAAAGTTCAGATACAAGCTAGGAAACAAGAATAACTAAACAATTAAAGCTATAAAAGACAATGAACAATCTAAACAGACACTACAAAAATTGTGGATCAGAAAATAATACTCCAAAGGAATTTCTATAAATAACAAAATATTGCCACTCCAATAGAACATCCACGGATGGGTTAAATAGCAGATCAGAAATACCTAGAGAGTATTAGGAAACTGGAAGATAAAAATAAAGTTAGCCATAATGCAGCACATAGGTTAAGACATGGAAAAGGCATGGAGGTAGTTAATACACATGGTGGAAAGGGTGACAAATTTCATTTGAATTATGGAGAGTTACAGAAGAAAAGAAATGAACAATTGTGGAAGAGGCAACATACAGGTGATAATGGCTATGATTTTTTTCAGAATTAACAAAAGACATGAATTCTCAGATGAAAGAAATGCTACTTGTTCAAATCAGGATCCAAAAAGTCCTATATTATGGGTTGGGTTTTTGTTTCTTAAGTCTCTTTTATATCATCACAATTATCCCCTCTTAGCCTTTTCTTTCTTTACTTTTTTGAGATTTTTTTGTTAAATTTTTTTTTAAGTTTATTTATTTTGAGAGACAGAGAGAGCAGAGGAGGGGCAGAGAGAGAGAGAGAGAGAGAGAGAGAGAGAAAATCCCAGACAGGCTCCATGCTGTCAGCGTGGGTCCTGGTGTAGGGCTCGAACTCTCGAACCCTGAGATCATGACCTGAGCTGAAACCAAGAGTCGGATGCTTAACCGACTGAGCCACCCAGGTGCCCTGATTTATTTTTATTTTTAAATGTTTATTTATTGTGTGTGTGTGTGTGTGTGTGTGTGTGTGTGTGTGTGTGAGAGAGAGAGAGAGAGAGAGAGAGAGAGAGAGAGAAAATGAACGAGTGGGGGGAGGAACAGAGAGAGAGGCAGAGAGAATCCTAAGCAGGCTCTGCACTGTCAGCATAGAGCCTGATGAGGGGCTTGATGTCACCAACCATGAGATCACGACCTGAGCCAAAATCAAAAGCCAGGTGCTCAACCGACTGAGCCACCCAGGTGCCCTGAGTTTTTTTTCTTTTTAATCTAATCCCATTAGTTCTGGGGAACTAGGTAACTTGCCTTGCATTCTGGGACTGGTTAATTGCTCTCTAGTGCTGCCATTTAACTTACTTGTCTATTCTCTGTATGTCTTATAAATCGATAGTTCTAATGATTTTATGAGATTCATGTTTAATTTTTTAGGCCAAAATATTTCAAAGGTGGTGTGTAATGTCTAGCGCATGATGTTGTAAAGCATGTAATTAATGTCCGGCTTTCTTGATTTTACTGATACAGATATTGGTCAAGAGTTTTTAGAGGTTTATTTATTTTTGAGAGAGAGAGTGTGTGCAAGCAGAGGAGAGGCAGAGAGAGATGGAGACAGAGGATCTGAAACAGGCTCTGTGCTGACAGCAGAGAGCCTGATGTGGAGGCTGCACTCAGGAGCCATGAGATCATGACCTGAGCCAAAGTCAGACGCTCAACTGACTGAGCCACCCAGGTGCCCCTGATATTGATTAAGAGTTTTAAGTGGTGGCGATGTGATGTTTCTGAACGAATGTAGTTTTTGAAAACATTTAAAAAACAGTAATATATGTTTTTGTGTATCATAATATAGAAATTACATTTTCATTCATAAACATTTCCTTTGTATATCAGTTAATTTGCATTTAGCACAATAAAAGTGTTTCTATCAAATGTTACTGTTACTTTTAAACCAGCAAGGTATTTACAAGTTCACTTTCTCAATCACGTCAATTCAATGAAGATATATTTCATACATTTCAACATTGCTTATTGCATATATTGTGTAATAATTTTCTTAAATGTGTTCAGTGCTCAAAAGTGACACAATCATAATGCAAATCTTATTGAGGTTGTTTAAGCCGCCCTATGATGAGAGCACAGGAGGGACAGAGAGAGAGGGAGAGAGAGAGGCAACATAGAGCCTGATGTGGGGCTCCATCCCACGAACCATGAGATCATGAACTGAGCCTAAAATAAGAGTCGGAAGCTTAAATGACTGAGCCACCCAGGCTCCCCAAGATAAATGTACTCATCCCCTTTTATCTTTTTTGCACCTACCCCTACCCATCTCCCCTCTGGTATCCACCAGTTTGTTCTCTGTATTTAAGAGTCTGTTTTTTTGTTTGTCTTCTCTCTCTCTCTCTTTTTTTTACACTTGTTTTGTTTGTTAAATGATACATATGAGCAAAATCATTTTTCTTTCTCTGACTCATTTCACTTAGCGTTATACCCTCTAGGTCCACCTATGTTGTTGCAAATGGCAAGATTTCATTCTTTTTTATGGCTAATACTCCATTCCATATGTATATCTTCTTTATCTAATCATCTATGGATAGACAATTGGGTTGCTTCCGTATCTTGTCTGTTATAAATAATTTTGCCATAAATATAGGGGTGCATGTATCTTTTCAAATTAGTTTTCGCTTTCTTTGGGTAAATTCCCAGGAGTAGAGTTACTGGATCATGTAATGATCCTATTTTTAATTTTTTGAGAAACTTTCATACTATGTTGCCCAGTGGCAGCACCAATTTACGTTCCCATCAACAGTGCTTGAGGGTTCCTTTTTCTCCACATTCTCACTAACACTTGTTATTTCTCATCATTTTTATTCTAGCTGTTTTGACAGGTGTAAGGTAGTTTTGATTTGCATCTTCCTGATGATTAGTGATGTTGAGCATCTTTTCACGGGTCTGTTGGCCACTTGTACGTCTCTTTTGGAAAAATGTCAGGTCCTCTACTCATTTTTAAATTGAATATTTACCACTACTGCTACTACACTACTATTGTGTTGAGATGTAGAAGTTCTTTTTTTTTTTTTAATTTTTTTTTTAACATTTTATTTATTTTTGAGACAGCGAGAGACAGAGCATGAACGGGGAAGTGTCAGAGAGAGAGGGAGATACAGAATCCGAAACAGGCTCCAGGCTCTGAGCTGTCAGCACAGAGCCCGACGTGGGGCTCGAACTCACGGACGGCGAGATCATGACCTGAGCTGAAGTCGGCCGCTTAACCGACTGAACCACCCAGGCGCCCCAGAGATGTAGAAGTTCTTAATATGTTTTGGATATTAATCCCTTATAAGATATATCATTTGCAAATATCTTTTCCAATTCAGTAGGTTGCTTTTTTGTTTTACTGATAGCTTCTTCTGTTCGGAAAGAGCTTTGTATTTTGGTGTAATCCCAATAATTTAATTTTCCTTTTGTTTCCCTTGCCTGTAGGAGACATATCTAGAAAACTGTTTGTATGTCTGACATCAGAGAGACTACTATCTATGACTTATTCTAGGAGATTTATGATTTCAGGTTTCACAGTGAGGTGTTTGAACAATTTTGAGTTGTTTTTGTAGTTGGTGTAAGAAAATAGTCTGGTTTCTTTCTTTTACATGTGCTTGTCCAGTTTTCTCAGTACTGTTTGTTGAAGAGACTATCTTCCCCATTGTATATTCTTGCTTCCTTTGTCATAAATTAATTGGCCATATAGGCATGAGTTTATTTATGGGCTCTCTATTCTGTTCTATTGATCTATGTGTATACTTTTTGTGCCAGTACCATACTGTTTTTATTACTACAACTTTTTGGTATATTTTGAAATCCAGAATTGTGATACTTCCAGATCTTTTTCTCAAGATCACTTTGGCTATTGAGGGTCTGTTTTGATTCTATGCAAATTTTAGAATTATTTGTTCTAGTTCTGTGAAAAATGCTATTGGTATTTTGATAGGGATTGCATTGAAACTATAGATTACTTTGAGTAGTATGAACATTTAAAAATATTAATTCTTCTAATCCATGAGCATGGAATATCTTTCCATTCACTTATGTCATCGTCAATTTCTTTTACCATTGTTTTATAGTTTTTGGATATCGGTCTTTCACCTTCTTGGTTAAGTTTATGCCTAGGTATTTTATTCTTTTTAGTGTAATTGTAAATGGAATTGTTTCCTCAATTTCTTTCTGCTACTTTTTAAATCAGCATATAGAAACATAACCAATTTGTGTGTATTAATTTTATATCCTATAAATTTACTGAATTTATGTATTCTAATAGTTTTTTTGGTGGGTTTTAGGATTTTCTATGTATAGTATTGTCATATGCAAATTGTGACAGTTCTACTTCTTCCTTTGCAATATGGATGTCTTTTATTTTGTTTCCTTGTCTGATTGCTATGGCTAGGACTTCCAGTGCTATGTTGAATAAAAGTGGTGAGAGGCTACATTCTTGTCTTATTCCTGATCTTAGAGGAAAAGGTCACAGTTTTTCACCATTGATGTTAGCTGTGGGTTTGTCATATATGATCTTTATTATGTTGAGCTATGTTTCCTCTAAACCCACTTTGTTGAGAGTTTTTATCATGAATGGATGTTGATTTTTTTTAAAATGCCTTTTGTGCATCTATTAAGTTGATTACATAATTTTTGTCATTTGTTTTGTTAATGTGGGGTATCATATTAATTGATTTGCAAATATTGAACTATCCTTCCATCCCTCCCCAGAATACCACTTGATCATGGTGAGTGGTCATTTTAATGTATTATTAAATGTGGTTTGCTAACACTTTGTTGAGAAATTTTTGTTGTTGTGGTTGTTGAGAATTTTCAAATCTATGTTCATCAGGAATATTGGCCTGTAGTTTTCTTCTTCTTCTTTTTTTTGCGGTGTCTTTGGTAATTCTGGCCTCAATGAATGTATTTGGAAACTTTTGTTCCTCTTTTAATTTTTGGAATAGATTGACAAAAATTAGTATTAATTCTTCTTTAAATGCTTGGTAAAATTTACCTGTGAATCCATCTGGTCTCAGACTTTTGTTTATTGGGAGCTTTTGATTACCAATTAAATTCTTTTTTTTTTTTTTAATTTTTTTAACGTTTATTTATTTTTTGAGACAGAGAGAGACAGAGCATGAACGGGGGAGAGGCAGAGAGAGAGGGAGACACAGAATCTGAAACAGGCTCCAGGCTCTGAGCCGTCAGCCCAGAGCCTGACGCGGGGCTCGAACTCATGGACCGCGAGATCGTGACCTGAGTTAAAGTCAGACGCTTAACCGACTGAGCCACCCAGGCGCCCCAATTACCAATTAAATTCTGTTACTGTAATTTGTCTGATCAGATTTTCTATTGCTTCCTGATACAGTTTTGGAAGACTGTATATTTCTAGGAATTTATCCATTTCTTCTAGGTTGTCTAATTTGATGGCATATGATTTTTTGGAGTAGTTTCTTATAATCCTTATTATTGCTGTGATGTCAGTTGTATTTCTTTTTTATTTCTGATTTTATGTACTTGGGTTCTTTCTCTCTTTTTCTGTCTTTTGATGAGTCTAGCTAAAGGTTTTTCAATTTTTTTTGTCTTTTCAAAGTCCCAGCTTTTGGTTTCATTGATTTTTTTTCCATTTTTTGAAAAAAGTCTCTATTTCATTTATTTCTTCTCTGATCCTTATTATTTCCTTCCTTCTACTTACCGTGGGGTTTGTTCTCATTTTTCTAGTTCCTTTAGGTATAAGGTCAGGTCGTTTGAAGTTTTTCTTATTTCTTGAGGTAGGTCTGTAAATTTTCCTCTTAAAACTTTTTTTCTGTGTCCCTATGATTTTTAGCCTTTGTGTTTTCATTTTCATTTGTCTCCATGTATTTTTTAATTTGTTTAATTTCTTCATTAACTCATTGATTATTTAGTAGCATGTTGTTTAGTTTCCATGAGTTTGAGTTTTTTTCCATTTTTTTCTTGTGACTGACTTCTAGTTTCATATCATTCTGGGCTAATTCCTTTTTATTCTAATTACTCTCTTAAACCATGTCTTTTTTTCTTTCTATGCCCTGAGCTATCTGGGGCTCATGTGGGCTTGATGCCCAGAGCTTGCTGAGGCAGCAGGCCAGCTATGGTGTCCAGACTGCTCTCATCTGTGTCATCAAGGAGAAGAGAAATTGTAGAAGGTGGTATTCTCCATCATCTCTGACCCAGAGAGAGTTCTAGCAGTTCCCCCTGCTAATTGATGGAGTTTCTAGGACTTGATCTTTTATATACGAGTTACTCTTTTAAATTGTAGCTTTTCCCCCCTTTTTTCCACATCTGGGATATGGGCCAGGTGCCTGGGGCTTGCTGAGATGACGCACTGACTGTGGCACCTGGACCCTTCTCCCAACTGCAGTATCAGTGTGGAGGGGAAATATAAACCATGGCACTTGCCAGTCCCTCCAACTCAGAGAGTTCCAACAGCATCCCCACAATTGGGCAGGATTCTAGTTGCCCTTTTAAACTGTGGCTTTTTTTTCTGGGCCCCAGTGCAGATGAACCTGTTCACAGTTCCTCAAAACTCTCCCACCCCACTGCAGTTCACAGCACTGGGAGTGGAAGTTCCTTTCATCACCACGTCTCCATCTGTCTTGCTGTTCTCTGTGTGGTCTCTCTATCTTTTGTTGTGTAGAAGCTGTTCAGTCAGTCCTCAGTTCTTCTCCTGGAGCCATTGTTCTATAAATAGATACAGATTTGGTATGTCTGTGGAGAAGGGGAGTTCAAGATCTTCCAACATGGCCATCTTGGACCGGACAAAATTAACATACTCTCAATGACATTAATTTTCCTTGTCCTAGATCAGCTGTCTCTTAATGGCTTTCTTCTTTTTGTTTAGGTATCATTATTTTGTCAAGCTTATAAGTTTGAATCATTGCCATGTAGAAAGAATGCCAATACGATATACAGTGTGGTAAGTTTTGAGGAGTCTGTAGAATAGTCTGGATAAGAGATTAAATACCATCAGTCCATTAAAATATTTTTCACCATTTTATCCTGTCTCCCCCAGTACCATAGTAACAAGTATTCCTTTACAAGTATTAGGTATCTTATCAGAAAATATAAGGTGAGTAAAGTGGATTGACAAATACTGCTAATTAATAAAATTTCCCCTAGAGGACTTAAGTGCACACACACACACATACACACACACACACACGTTTCTTTTGGATTTTATACAAATATATCACCTATCATGTGGTTTGAAGAAGGATCCAGAATTAACTAAGGCATGTGTCAAGATCACAGACCCCAAAAATGTGGTTTAGTTCTATGAGTGTCCTCTTCAATGTCTAGTATCAATGATTAAATAATACCTATATCCCACCACTCATCTATATCCCACAATGGAAATGTAAAGGATTCTAGCTTTGCTATTATAAAATTAAGGTGAAACCAAATGTAAGTTATCACCAAATGTTCTTTTCTAGTTAACAAATAAAATAAATCTGTGAAACTTCTTTATCTAGATGAGCAGAAAAAGTACTGAAAATATGCAGTGGTTTCAAATCTCTGCCCTTGAACCTGAGTATCCCATATAGCTTACCTGAATTCTAAATAGACGATCCTCTCCTTAAGAATTAACTTGCCCACAAAATATTTTTACCACTTTATCACGTATAATATTAGCTTCTTTAGGGAATTCTATTGTCTAATCTTTGTTATGATTTGCAACACCTAGAGTATAACTAGGCGTATCATGATAGTAGGATCCTTTGCAGCACATGACTTTTAGAGGTCCTAAACCCAACCCCATGTCTTCATGAAGAACTTTCTAATTCAGAACTCTTCTCAGTGCTGCAAACCACCATTCATGTGATTGCAGATTGAAATAAATCCTAAAATTAGACAATGTAAACCAGACCAACTGTCCGAACTCATCCTCCAGCTTCTCATAATTACTTTCTTAGTATTCACTAAAATGTTCTCAAACATCACAAAGAACATCTGGGCTATACCTATATTTTCACACCACAACTAACAGCTATTACTAATGACTACTAAGAAAGTAACCACACAGACACATGCACAGACTATAATTTACCAATGACCATTAATGTAGCATCTAAAAAGTGTTTTTGGTTGGATAGTCATGAGACAATTTACCAATAATCTTCCTTCTATCCCAGTAGAAAGGCAGAAGTCAAGTGACTTAATTTGGATACATAAGTTGAAAGAAAATATTTTACCATTGTATTATCTGTGGATCATTGACCATCTTTTAAGAGTTATGAATTTATTTACTTTATGAAACTTGAGTTTCATCCTTTAACTATTTAGGATTAGTAACTAGGATTATTTTATAATCAGTAAAAATCATAAAATATTTATTGCTCTACTATGAAATGTAGGGTCACATTAAGATTTTTAGAAAAACATCCTGAACATTAGATGAGGTCCTCACTAGAGCTGATAATCTAATAAGAAGGGTGATTATAAATTATTTTTCTTTTTTTAAATTTTTTTTAACGTTTATTTATTTTTGAGACAGAGAGAGACAGAGCATGAACGGGGGAGGGGCAGAGAGAGAGGGAGACACAGAATCCGAAGCAGGCTCCAGGCTCTGAGCCATCAGCACAGAGCCCCACGCAGGGTTGGAACCCACGAACTGGGAGATCGTGACCTGAGCCGAAGTCGGACGCTCAACCGACTGAGCCACCCAGGTGCCCCAAATTACTTTTCTTTTAAAAATATGATTTATTTTTGGGAGAGCACAAGCTGGGGAG
Organism: Panthera leo; assembly: GCF_018350215.1. Lineage (NCBI taxonomy): Eukaryota > Metazoa > Chordata > Mammalia > Carnivora > Felidae > Panthera > Panthera leo. Next base: position 39,415,461 of record NC_056690.1, read on the forward strand.
TGGCAGAAAGAAGGGGACAGAGGATCCGAATCGGGCTCTGCACTGACAGGCTGATAGCAGCGAGCCTGATGTGTGATGTGTAGCTCCAACTTGAACCGGGAGATCCTGACATAAGCCAAAGCTGGACGCTCAACTGACTGAGCCACCCAGACACCCCTCTAAATTACTTTTTAATAAATAGGAATACATCTGTCAAAGTGATTATGCATTAGACATGAGTCACCCAGTTAACTCTTTTTTTTTTTATTTAAATTCAAGTTAGTTAACACACAGTGTAGTCTTGGCTTCAAGAGTAGAACCCACTGATTCATTTCTCTTTTTTTTTGTAATTAAAAAAAATTTTTTTAACGTTTATTTATTTTTGAGACAGAGAGAGACACAGCATGAATGGGGAAGGGGCAGAGAGAGAGGGAGACACAGAATCTGAAACAGGCTCCAGGCTCTGAGTGATCAGCACAGAACCCGATGCGGGGCTCGAACTCACAGACTGCGAGATCATGACCTGAGCTGAAGTCGGCCGCTTAACCGACTGAGCCACCCAGGCGTCCCCCACTGATTCATTTCTTACATTTGGCACCCAGTGCTTATCTCAAAAAGTGCCCTTCTTAATGCCCATCACCCATTTAGCTCATCCCCCTCCTCACCTCCCCTCCAGCAACCCAGCTAACTATTTACAGATTTTGTAAACAACACAATATAGACTTTTAAAAATGATACAACATTTAAAATTATCAGGAAAATAATTAATGAAGAATTCAAAAGTAATACAAATGGAGGCTCTTCTGAGAGAAGTCTGTGAAAAGAGCTTCTCATATTAATTTGACATTCAAAACATCTTTCGCGGGATGCGTTCCATGTCTGATATCACACACATTGGGGTCCCCAAAACATGCTTCCATAGAATGAGGATGTATTATCACAGAAGCACTATAATCACAGAAGTCACAGGCTCCCTGAGAAGCCTGATGTTAGCCATAAGCCCTCCGCCTTGAAATGTATGCAGACACGTACACAAAATTTTTCATATAATTAAGTCCCTTCACCAGTTTGTGGTCTCCCATTGGCTCAACAGTCAACAAGAACACGTCAACTTTAGGGAACCTTAGCAACTTCATGTGAAAAGCATTTGATGGTCACAAAAACATAAACTTAATAACCCAAGTTCACATATCTGTGTTTTTAACTTTACGTTTTTTGTAATTTTTTGTAACTTTTAATTTAATTTTTTTGATGTTTATTTTTGAGACAGAGAGAGGGAGAGGGAGGGAGAGAGAGAGAGAAAGAGAAAGAGAGAGGGAATAAGCAGGGGAGGGGCAGAGGGAGAGGGAGACACAGAATCCAAAGCAGGCTCCAGGCTCTGAGCTGTCAGCACATAGGCCGACGCAGGGCTTGAACTCATGAATCCCGGGATCATGACCTGAGCCAAAGTCAGACACTTCATTGACTGAACCACCCAGGTGCCCCTGTTTTTTTTTTTTGTTGTTGTTGTTGTTTTTTTAAATAAAGACATCATCAGAAACAACCACCTGTCTATGCCAAATGAGTTACAGATTAACAAACCACCCCAAGGATGCCAGCTGTGGCCACTGTCATAGGTAGGCCTCATAAACATTCACTGATGATGATTAATGAGGAACTGATCCCTCAGGGAGTAGTGTTTAGACTTGACTTTGTTGGCGCTGGACGAGTCTGGTAGGAGGAGACCAAATTATCTCTAATTGACTCATCGTTTTTGACCTCCTCACAGCCCTTTTAACATGTAAACCAGCCCTCAACACATCAATTGAATTTGAAATACTCATCTTCAAGAAACATCCATCAAAAGTCATTTCTTTAATACTTATAAAAATTACATAAAGTTAGGATGTTGGAATGCCTAAGTAAAGATCATTTGCATCCATTTGCATTCATTAGTTTCACATTGTGTAAGAATGTTTACATGTTATCTCCTTATATCCTAATACTATATTCTTATAATACTTCTGCAAGTAATGTAGTAGAGAACCATTGTTTCTTTCCAGAAAAAGAAAAGACACAGAGATGTCAAATGATCTGCTCAAGGTTATACAGCAAAGTATGAGGCAGAGCTGAGGTAATTATCCAGATTTTCCTTTTAATTCTCTCAGACATCAAGTTTATTGTGCACATCAAGTTAAGGGGCCACAGTAATATACATTATGAAAGCAGAAAGCCTCGTTAAAAAATATCCACACTAAAAACAGCGAATTTGCATATTGCTTATATTGTATTTTCTTCTATTTGGGGAATGTCTTCGTTAAGATAAAAACATATGATAAACAGACAAAATCAGCATGAACTTAGTTTTCTGAATTTTTTTTTTAAAGATCATATCTGGCTATAATGGAAAAGAGAAAGAAATGGTGATTTTATGAAAAATGTGTGTTGTATCAGTGAAGACTATATTTGGTTCATGGAAACACATCCAAGAATTCTCAATCCCTGTGGAAATCTTTGTATTTATTATAAATAACATCTTAGGCCTCTATGAGACTTTTCTATTGCAATCACCGTTTGTCAGGTTATGCAACAGAAAATTCCATTCTATAAATTGTATTTACTCACTACAAGCAAACTTTATCAACTAGAAAATGAGCAAGTTCAGGAAGCATAGAATCAGAATTCAGATATTCATGAAAACTAAGTATTTTCCTCTATTTTCTTTTAATCTTATAGACCTATTCAAGCCGAACAATAACAATGGTTCAGGGCAAACAAAAACATCTTTTGTTCGGTATTTCTCAAAGTGATTTTTTTCTTTTTGAAGAAATACAAACTCACTTAGTACCTAATCTATCGAAAACTATTTGGGAAGACCTCCATGTCTGGCTTATTTTAGGGGTGACGTGATGTGGTGTGAAACAAGCACAGAGTATAAGTCATTCCCGAAGGATCACTTGAGCTTGTTTAGAAGAAAACATACGGGGCCACCATTGTAAGCAGTAAGTTAAGAAAGAGAGATATGCCTTTCAACACTCTTGGGGTGGTCCTCTAAGAATGGGTAGCTTATGATGCTGGAGATAAAGAGGAGAATATCTCATACGAGAAAACAGTGGATCAGTATGTGTTTAGGGCAGAGGATATGAACTAGATCAGGCCAACCAGGGAGGAGGGACCAATTCACCCAAAATGTAGTGAAACGTTGGCCTGGTGAGAAGAATACTTTGGGTCTTAAATTGTGGTTAGCTTTGGAAATTGAAAGCATATGCTAAAAATCTAGAATAGATCTATTTTCTTTTTAAAAATCCTTGACCTGAGGCAAATTTTGCTTACTTTAGAGAAAGTCATCTTTGAAGATATCACTAATTTTATACAGTAGGTGTTGAGCAACTATTGTGTACTGGCAGTGTCATGGTCATTGTTGGTAGATAGGACACAAAGCGGAATAATGGGATTCCTTCTCATCAGCAGAGTAGTATCTCATGGAAGAAAGAGCTGTGTACATATTAATTATAGTATAATTTGGTAGGTACTATCATAGTGATACAGATAGAAATGCTCAGGAGAGAGGGAACATCGCATGCAAAGGCACAAAGACACGAGACAGTTTGTCATATTGGAGGAAGGATACATCCATAGTCATGCATAATAAAATGTCGTGCGTGCAATAGCAGGACGCTTATAGAAGAAGGCAGAGAAAAGATTTTGAAGAGACTGGTGTACCACAGGGTGTGGAGAGTTCATCCCATAGGCAATAGAAGTTGAGGAGGAAAGTTGATCCGGAAACAAATGCTATGGTTCTGAGATTGGGGATAAACCAAGAACTTTGCTAGAGGATAAAAGATGGGTTGGGGAGGGAAAATTTGGACGCAAGTAATTTGGACAAGATATATTTGAATCATTCAGCTCAGATATGAGGGCTTTGTCAAAGATACCTCAATAAAGCTGTTAATAATTAATTCATTACAATAGCTGATAAAAAAGACATTAACAGTGGAGGAAAGGAAAAGATATCAGAGATGAGATCACTAATAGGGTTAGAAACTCGAAAACCTAATAAATGTGATACTGGAATTTTGTCACTAACATGGCAATTGCCAGTTCCTATTCTCACCTAAATTACTCGGTCACAACTTCTAATTTAAAACTAGCAATAAAAGAATTATTACGTCCCTACTACCCACCGCTTAGACTGTTAACATGAGTAAGATATGAAGTTAATTGAAATCAGACTTTATCCGTTGGTATTTTTAAATAGATGCAACCTACTTTAACTTGAGAATGATATCAAAATTGTTGAGGTCACGTATCAAATTTGCTATCTCTGGAAGCTTCATTATTTAGAAGTGGTTTATAATTTTTAACACCTTTAAGTTCACACACAATTTTTCATTATTTTTTTGATAGAGTGAGCAAGCAGGGGAGGGTAGAGGAAGAGGGGGAGAGAGAATCTTAAGCAGGCTTCACGTCCAGCATGGAGCCTGACTTGGGGCTCTAACCCATGACCATGAGATCATGACCTGAGCGGAAATCAAGAGTCAAACACTTACCTGACTGAGCCACCCAGGTGCCCCTACACGTTTTGAATTATTATCCTAGCACATACAAATGGTAAAGGTTATTTTATCATTTCCTCTGATAATATTCAGCAGATTTGGGGGAAATAAACCCACTAAGTATCCTTCTGTCAATCTAAGAGCAGCTGGCAAATTTTTATGATGATTTTGCAAATATCATAATTTGTTCATTTTTGTGGGGTTTTGGGAATAGTAATTTAGAGTGCTCATCCAGCAAACACCCTGAAATAGGAATACTATTTATACATATTCTGGGGAAAAAAAGTTTATTTTTTTTGTTGGGTTTGATGTTATTATTTTTAATAGTAATTATTTTTTTTTGAGAGACAGGGAGAGAGCGTGAACAGGGGAGGGGCAGAGAGAGAGGGAGACACAGAATTTGAAACAGGCTCCAGGCTCCGAGCTGTCAGGCAGAGCCTGGCGTGGGGCTCGAACTCATAGACCGCGAGATCATGACCTGAGCCAAAGTTGGACGCTTAACGCTCCAACCAAAGTTGGAGCCACCCCGGGTTTGATGTTATGGTTTCAAAGATGAGCAATGATTTTATTAAAAACAGTAGGCAAAATTATAATCATTTGAGGGACATTACTTTTCTGAAAGGTGTTAGCGCTATCCTACTGCTCGTGTAAAATCAAATGCTAATGGGAGGCTATCAGCCACCGAAAACCCATGGTACATTATTAGTGCAGAGATAATATCCAATAAAATATATTTAAGAAAGATACAAATGTAATCCTCCAAATTTGATGGATACCCACTGAAGATACAACCATCAAGGATAAAAATGTAATTTTATAAATTATACGAATGGCTTTTCTTTGGTACTTGTTTTTAAAAACTGTATTAAGGTATAAAAAAATCAGTATCCTGTAGTATCCCGTGGTATCAATTTGTGAGAATCGTCATGTTACCTATAAATATTCATATTTAATCACACAAAGTTAGAATCTGTTCAAGATTATTTAGCTAAGGCCAGCTTTAACTTTCAAGATTTTTTTTTTTCTCATTGTGAGTCAGTAGGTGTATTAGTCAATAATCTCTGAAGAAACAGAACAAATAGGATGGAGTATAGATATAGATATATAGATAGATACTCCATCCTATCTATATCTATATCTATCTATATCTATAATTTTTATCTATATCATCTATCATCTAATCTATATATCTGTATATCTGTAGATAATTGACATGCGATTGTAGACGCTGGTAAGTTTAAAATCTGTAGAGGAAGCAGGCAGGGTAGAAATTCAGGTTAGTTGATGTTTCAGTCTTGACTCCAAAGTTTGCAGGCTGGATACTTAGCTGAGGTTTCCATAGTGCAGTTTTGAGGCAGAATTATTTCTTCTCCTCCTTCTCCTCCTCTTCTTTTTCTTCTTTCCAGTTTTATTGGGATATGATTGACATTTGATTACCACCGTAACGTTAGTTAACATGCCCCTCATCTCGTAGAGTTACCATTTCTCTGTGTGTGTGCTAAGAACTTTTGAAATCTACTCTCTTAGCAACTTTCACTTTTACAACGCAGTATTGCCACACTATACATTACATCCCCAGAATTTATTATCTTATACCTGGAAGTTTGCACACTTTGACCATCTTTACCCATTTCTTCCATTTCCAACCCCCTGTCCCTGGCAACAACCAATCTGTTTTTTGTTTCTGTTATTTTTTTTCCTATTTAGAACATGTGCACTGACACTCAGTTCACACACAATTTGTTTTTTTTTAGATTTCACTTTCCACCTCTGAATATATATCAGAAAAAATTACTCTCTTCAAAAGACATCTGCACTCCTGTATTCACTGTAGCATTATTTCCAGAATTACTTCTTATTTAGAAAACCTGAGCCTTTGCTTTAAGGCTTTCATCTGAATGATTGAGACACATTCATGTGGAAAGTCATCGGCTTTACTCAGAGTCTATTGACTTTAATGTTAGTGATCTCTAAGAATATTTTCGGGGCGCCTGGGTGGCTCAGTCGGTTAAGCATCTGACTTCACCTCAGGTCATGATCTCACATGATCTCATGTATATTGCCTCAGATCATGATCTCAGGTTCGTGGGTCTGAGCCCTGCATCGGGTTCTGTGCTGACAGCTCAGAGCCTGGAGCCTGGTTCCAATTCTGTCTCCCTCTCTCTCTGCCCCTTCCCTGCTCATGCTCTCTCTCTGTTTCAAAAATAAAGAAAACATTAAAAATATTTTCACAACAACACCTAGATCTGTATTAGAACAAACCATTGGGCACTATATCAAGAGGACACATCAAATTAACCATCACAGTAGATATAATAAAAAGAAATTTGTATTTGGTACATAAGGGAGAAAGTTTTGTTTAAAATCCCATCATAAGGATTTGTGTTTTAGTTTTCTATAGAAACACTCTATCTGAATGTTCAACTTGAATTCTAGTTGAGTATTTTGAATTATTCACATTTGGGTTGAAAGAAACATTATAAATTTATTTTCTAAAATCAGAAAATGTAAACTTCGTGTAGACTTTAGCAGAGAACTTAGATATTTATATAACTTTAAGGAAGCAAATTCAAATGTGATGACTCATTCAGTTAACACATATTACCTGTAATCATTTTAGTGATAATTTCATGTACTAATGGGTCAAGGTAACTCCCTCATACATATATCATATATACGATAGGTGACATTTACCTTCTTCAAAGTTAGTATTGTATTTGAAAATGGTAGAGCTAAAAGCAGACTTTCCAGGAACTTCCTTCATAATTAGAGGGAGGAAAAAGGGAAATGGGATTTACTATGGAGCATCCTATTTGTGGGTACTTAACATATGTTGACGCACTTAAATCTTAAATCTTGTTACATTATTCCCATCTTACAGACAGAGAAAGGGCAACAGAGAGATTAAGCAACAAATTCATATCCCATGTCTAGTATGTAGTCAAGCTAGAATTCAAATCTTTGTTTACATGACTGCTATACGAGACTGTGTCTCAAAGTAGGAACCCTCGATCTACTTTTAAAAAATAGGAAGTTAAAGTTAAAAAATGATCGCATTTGCATATCCAAATAGCACAGGAATGTTCCCTGCCCAGTACTGGCTTTGCTCTGGGGGTAATCAGCTCTGTCTGCCTAATGCTTGGCTTGAGCACTTTGGAGAGTGTCTTCTGGTCCCATCGGACCGGAAGGGCTCACAACAACTCCTGGGAGCATGCAGTCCAATAGCGCCCAAGCTGACTTGAACAATGCTATAGACCAAATGTACCTACGAGACATATACAGAACATTCTCTTCAACAGGAGCATAAATCTATAGTCATCAAAACAGCATGAAAATGACATAAAAATACATAAATAGGTTAGTGGGAAAAATTGAAAACCCAGAAGTAAACCTAAATATATAGGGTCAAATTTGACAAGGGAAGCCAAGAGTAACCAACAGAGAAAAGACAGTCTCTTCAATAAATCATGTTGGGATAGTTGTGTATTCACATGGAGAAGAATAAAACTGGACCCATAAAGAAATCAGTTCAAAATGGATTAAAGAATTCCAATGGAATATTTATCTTCAACTTTACTGATTATTACAAAAATACCTCTATCACCATATCAGCAGAAGATGAGTGTCCCCTTGGCTACATATTCTTTCAACAACTGATACTATATATATTTTTTTTTCACTTTTGCTCATGTGGGCTTAAGATGGTATCATTTTCACTTTTTCATAGTTACATCTTAAAGTAAGTTATGCATAAAAGTAAGCATTTTTTGTTTTCTTTTTTGAGCTTTTATGTATCTGTAAAAGGCTTGTTGACACCTTTTGTTCATTTTTCTTATTGTCTTAAAAATATACCTTATGGGGGTGCCTGGGTGGCTCAGTCAGTTGAGCATCTGACTCTTGATTTCAGTTCAGGTCATGATCCCAGGGTCATGGGATCAAGCCATGCTCCGCATGGAGCCTGGTTAAGACACTTTCCCTCTCTCCTCACTCTCCTCTCTTTCCTCCTTCTCCCTCTCCCTTTTTTTCTCTCTCCCCGTCTCCCCTCCCCCGCCTCTTCCCCTCTCCTCCTCCCATGTGCTCTCTCTCTCTCTAAAATATAAAGGAAATACATTATGAATAGTAGCACTTTTTCTGGTTAGTGTGGAAGCTAACGGTTCTTCAATTTTTTTTGTCTTGTCCTTGAACCCTTTAATACCATCTTTAAATAACTGCATGTTGTAAATTATTATGTAGCTGCATTTTACTATTCCTTTACAATTTATTCTTGCTAGATTAATTATGAAATTCTTTACTAACCCCAGTTTAGGTAAAATAGTCTTACTTTTTTTCTATATGCTTCAAGCCCTGCTGTTCACAGAATGTAATCCACCTGAAATTTGTTGCCATGTACAATTTATTGCAGAGATTTCTATTTATTCCCTCTTTCCATATGGCTAATCTACTGCCCAGTAACATTAAAAAATTTCCTCCTTTGCCCATGATCTGTCATGATAGCACTGAAATGGAATAGGTTTTAATTTAGGCATGGATCTAATTTTAGACTCTTATCTGTACAGTTCGCTCATTTGTCTATTTATGTGCTTAGACCACATTATGTTATAAAAAGGCTCAACTTGTTGTAGGACAGGCATCTCACTTCAGTCTTTCTCAAGAATGCTTTCCTACTTTTATACTTGACCATTTATTCTTTTATGTGTATCTTAGAAACAGCTTGCTAAATTGCATGAACTATCCTATTGGCGTTTTGTTTGACATTGCTTTGAACTTACGGGTTCTTTTAATTTAAGTCTATATTATTATAATAGTAAATCTCCTTGTTCATAAAAATAGCATGTCTTATTTACCTAGGGATTTTTGACATTTTTATGATTTTCTTCACAGTGTGACTCTGATGTTTTTAGGCGTGGTTTTCTTTATATTTCTCTTGTTTGAAGGCTGTAGGGATTCTTAATCTTCAGTTTTGAAAAATTCTGGACAGTTATCTTCAGCTTTGAAATATTTTAGACATTGATCTCCTCAAGGTTTATTTCTGTTTACGCTCTGCTTCACGTCTGGAGCTCCTTTTGCACGTATGTCAGAACTTTCCACCATGTTTTATGTGTTTTTTTACACTCTTTTCTATGTATTTTTATTTTTTTAAATTTTTTAAATTTATTTTTAATTTATTTTTTTTATTTTTTATGTTTTTTTAATATATGAAATTTATTTTCAAATTGGTTTCCATACAACACCCAGTGCTCATCCCAAAAGGTGCCCTCCTCAATACCCATCACCCACCCTCCCATCCCTCCCACCCCCCCATCAGCCCTCAGTTTGTTCTCAGTTTTTTTTTTTTTTAATATATGAATTTTATTGTCAAATTGGTTTCCATACAACACCCAGTGCTCATCCCAACAGGTGCCCTCCTCAATACACCTTACCCACCCGCCCCTCCCTCCCACCCCCCATCAACCCTCAGTTTGTTCTCAGTTTTTAACAGTCTCTTATGCTTTGGCTCTCTCCCACTCTAACCTTTTTTTTTTTTTTTTTCCTTCCCCTCCCCCATGGGTTTCTGTTAAGTTTCTCAGGATCCACATAAGAGTGAAACCATATGGTATCTGTCTTTCTCTGTATGGCTTATTTCACTTAGCATCACACTCTCCAGTTCCATCCACGTTGCTACAAAAGGCCATATTTCATTTTTTCTCATTGCCACGTAGTATTCCATTGTGTATATAAACCACAATTTCTTTATCCATTCATCAGTTGATGGACATTTAGGCTCTTTCCACAATTTGGCTATTGTTGAGAGTGCTGCTATAAACATTGGGGTACAAGTGCCCCTAAGCATCAGCACTCCTGTATCCCTCGGGTAAATTCCTAGCAGTGCTATTGCTGGGTCATAGGGTAGGTCTATTTTTAATTTTCTGAGGAACCTCCACACTGCTTTCCAGAGCGGCTGCACCAATTTGCATCCCCACCAACAGTGCAAGAGGGTTCCCGTTTCTCCACATCCTCGCCAGCATCTATAGTCTCCTGATTTGTTCATTTTGGCCAAAATGAACAAATCAGGAGTCTATGTATTTTTAATGTGTTGTGCTTTCTTTGCTTCAAGCTGGAGGTTTTTACTCACTTAACACCACTTCATTAGTTATCTCCTATGCTGTCCAATCTGATGGGAATTCCAACTACTTCTTAATTTCAATTGTTGCATTTTTCAAATCTAAAAAATCTAAAATACCTACTTGATTTTTTTGGGGGGGGGGAATTCCAGTTCTCTAGCGAAATCTTAAAGTTGTCATCTAGTTTTGAATAGCTATTTAAAACTTCATGTCTGATAATTTAAGTAACTGTGTCTCCTGTATGGGTTCTTGTTGCCTGCCTTTTTCACTTTGCTTCTAGATAGTTTTATAATTTACAACTGAATACTGGACACTGATAAATCCTAAAGGATGTAGGTAATGTTATCTTTTTCCAGAAAGGGTTCACTACAGATTAATATGATCAGGATTTCAGCTGACTAAATGTGTGTTGCAATTTTTGTAAGGCTTTGATAACCAATGGTACATTTTTGCTTAGTTTCTCCAGTCTTTGAAACAGCCATTTCTTCATTCAATGTTTTACCATCCTTGTCAAAAATCAGCAGACCATATATACAGAGGTTTAGTTTTTTGGATCTCTATTCTGTTCCATTGGTCTGCATATCTGTCTTTATGTCAGTACGACATTGTTTCAATTACTCTAACTTTGTAGTCAGTTTTATACAGAAAGTGTGAATTCCCAAACTTTGTTCTTCTTTTGAAAAATTGCTTTGGCTATTTGGTGAGACTTTAAGTACCATAAAAATTTTAGATTGGATTTTTCCTTTTTTAATTTTAATTCTTTTTATTTTTTTATTTTTTTTGTTTAATTTTTTTTTTAACGTTTATTTATTTTTGAGACAGAGAGAGACAGAGCATGAACAGGGGAGGGGCAGAGAGAGAGGGAGACACAGAATCTGAAACAGGCTCCAGGCTCTGAGCGGTCAGCACAGAGCCCGACGCGGGGCTTGGACTCACGGACCGTGAGATCATGACCTGAGCCGAAGTCGGACGCTTAACCGACCGAGCCACCCAGGTGCCCCAATTTTAATTCTTTTTAAATTAAGGAATAATTATATTAGTTTCAGGTATATAACATAATGATTCAATATTTGCATATATGCAAAATGATCACAGTGAGTCTAGTTAACATTTGTCACCACACTTAGGCTCAGAATTTTTTTTCTTGTGGTAAGAACTTTTAAGATTTACTCTCTTAGCAACTTTCAAATGCACAATGTAGTATTATTAACTACAGTCATCATGCTAAATATATCCCTATGGATTATTTATTTTATAACCTCTACCCTCTGCCTCTGACAACTACTAATCTGTTTTCTGTACCTATGAGTTTGGTTTCTTTTTTTTTTTTCCTTTTTAGATTTCACAGATAAGTGAGATCATAAAGCATTCATCTTTGACCTACTTTACTTGTCATAATGCCCTTAGAGGGCATTCATGTTATCATAAATGACAAGTTTTCATTGTTTTTTATGGCTGAATAATATTTCATTGCGTATATAGACCACATTTTCTTTATCTGTTCATCTGACAGTGGACACTTAGGTTGCTTTCATATCTTCACTATTATAGATAATGCTGCAGCAGTTTTGGGTGTGCATATATATCTTTTTGAATTAATATTTTTATTTTGGAGTTGATGGATCTTATGGTAGTTTTATTTGTATTTATTTAAATTTTTTTAGATGTTTATTTATTTATGAGAGAGACGGAGTGTGAGCAGGGCAAGGACAAAGAGGGAGGGAGGCACAGAATCCAAAGCAGGCTCTAGGCTCTGAGCTGTCAGCACAGAGCCCGATGTGGGGCTTGAACCCACGAACTGTGAGACCATGACCTGAGGCGAAGTTGGATGCTTAACCTACTGAGCCACCCAGGTGACCCTATTTTTCATTTGTTAAGGAATCTCCATAGTGTTTTCCATAGTGGCTACACCAATTTACATTTCCACCAGCAGTACACAAGGGTTCTCTTTTCTCGAGAACCCCATCAATGGTTGCTCTTATCTTTTGATAAGATAATCATTCTAATAGGACTGAGGTGACATTTCAACACAATTATCACTGATGGTGAGCATCTTTTCATGTGCCTGTTGGCCATCAGTGTCTTCTTTGGAAAATGTCTTTTCAGATTTTCTGCCCTTAAAGTTATATGATGTATACATATTTTTGCTGTTGAGTTGTAAGAGTTCTTCATATGTATTAGGTATTAACCCCTTATCAAATATATGATTCACAAAAATTTTCTTCCACTCAGTAGGTTGCTTTTCATTTTGTTAAAGATTTCCTTTGATGTGCAGAAATACATCTCCTACTCACATGATCATGGTGTATATTCCTTTTAATGAGTTCATGAATTCAGTTTGATAGTATTTTGTTGAGGATTTTCATATCATTATTCATAAGGGATATTTGTTTGTAGTTTTCTTGAAGTATCTTTGTTTGGCTTTAATATCAGGGCAATGTTGGGATCACAGAATGAGTTAGAAAGGATTTATATTCATATTATAGCCATACTTTGGCTATTGTTGATAGTGCTACCATAAACATGGGGGTGCATGTGTCCCTTCAAAACAGCACACCTGTATCCTGTGGATAAATGCCTTGTAGTGCAATTGCTGGGTCATAGGGTAGTTCTATTTTTAGTTTTTTGAGGAAACTCTATACTGTTTTCCAGAGTGGCTGCACCAGCTTGCATTTCCAGAGGATTTAAATGTTTAGTAAAATTTAGTAGAAGCAGTCTGGTACTTTCTTTTTCTTTCTTTCTTTCTTTCTTTCTTTCTTTCTTTCTTTCTTCTTTCTTTTTTTTTTTTTTTGTTTAATATGAAACTTATCGTCAAACTGGTTTCCATACAACACCCAGTGCTCATCCCAACAGGTGCCCTCCCCAATGCCCATCACCCACTTTCCCCTCCCTCCCATCCACCTTCACCCTTCAGTTTATTCCCAATTTTTAAGAGTCTCTTATGGTTTGCTTCCTTCTCTCTCTGTAACTTTTCTTCCCCCTTCCCCTCCCCCCCGGTCTTCTGCTAACTTTCTCAGGATCCACATAAGAGTGAAAACATATGGTATCTGTCTTTCTCTGTATGACTTACTTCACTTAGCATCACACTCTCCAGTTCCATCCACGTTGCTACAAAAGGCCAGATTTCATTCTTTCTCATTGCCAAGCAGTATTCCATTGTGTATATAAACCACAATTTCTTTATCCATTCATCAGTTGATGGACATTTAGGCTCTTTCCATAATTTGGCTATTGTTGAAAGCGCTGCTGTAAACATTGGGGTACAAGTGGCCCTCTGCATCAGCACTCCTGTATCCCTTGGGTAAATTCCTAGCAGTGCTATTTCTGGGTCATAGGGTAGATCTATTTTTCATTTTTTGAAGAACCTAAAGGGCTCCTTTTAGCATTTCTCACAAGAAGTTGTAGAACTGCCTCAGCTTTTGTTTCTCTGGAGAGGCATTAATTTCTCTCTCATTTTTGAAGGATGGTTTTGTTAAATACAGGATTGTTGGTTGATGGGGCTTCGCTGCCCCTCCTCCCCCAGGAATTTAAATATATCATCTCACTGCCTCCTGGCGTCTGTTTATGATGCGAAATCAGTTGAGAATCATCTGGAGAATCCCTTCTCAAGAGATCCTCCTGAGGGAGAATTGTCAGCTGACTGATGAGCTTCTGCACGGCAGAAGATAGAATGGCAAAGGGAACAGCAAGAGAGACCGGGACATATGGTAAAGAAGGAAACCGCCAATCCCAATGCTGTGAATGGTGGTGGGAAAGGATAGTACTGAGGGACCAGGAAAGGATTCCTCTGGTAAACAAACTGAACCAGGAAAAACAAAACAAACCAACCAGATGAAGCAGCTGGTATATAAAAGAACCAGTGCTAGGGGCGCCTGGGTGGCTCAGTCGGTTAAGCGTCCGACTTCAGCTCAGGTCACGATCTCGAGGTCCGTGGGTTCGAGCCCCGCGTCGGGCTCTGGGCTGATGGCTCAGAGCCTGGAGCCTGCTTCCGATTCTGTGTCTCCCTCTCTCTCTGCCCCTCCCCCGTTCATGCTCTGTCTCTCTCTGTCTCAAAAATAAAAAAACGTTAAAAAAAAATTAAAAAAAAAAAAAAAAAAAGAACCAGTGCTAGAATTCTGCCAAATGGTGGAGGAGCTACAGGAATACCCTCTAGGTCAGAGGAACTGGAGAATGACAGTTCCCCTTCCCCCTTGAGAGTGTAGACCAGAGCAGGAGCAGATTGCCTATGTGGCTTGCTGCCTCAGTGAACCCTGAGCCGCAAACCCATATGAGCTCTGGTTGCATTGGAGCACAGAGTGAAAGCTGTGGTTTAACAGAACAACTAGCATGGGGCACCCCGATGGCTCAGTCGCTTGAGTGTCTGACTCTTGATATGGCCTCAGGTCATGATCCCAGGGTCATGGGAATGAGCCCCACATTCGGCTTCATACTGAGTGTGGAGACTGCTTGAGATTCTCTCTCTCTCCCCACCTCCGCCTCACTCCTTGGCTTGTGAATGCATGCTCTCCCTCTCTCTCTAAACATTATTATTGTTATATTAGTTATTACATATTATATTGATAAAAAATTAAAGAAAACCTAGCATACAAAAGAGCTAGCCCTAGAATTCTGCCAAACATCAGGGGAAGCTGCAGGAACACCCTCCAGGTGAGAAGGGCTCATGGACACCATTACACCATCTACAATACCCCCTCAACCTTGAAAGCACAGACCAATGCACGATTCTGGCACCGTAATGGGTCTGGCACCCTAATGGGCCTGCCACTTCAATGAGCACTGACCCCCTAGCCCACACTAGCCTTACCCATACCTCCAAGGCAGCCAAGGGCAGTGTACAACAGGACCTCTGGTTAGCACTCACTACAGCCCAGCCTTTGCACCAAGGTGACACAGATGTAAAGCATCTCAGAACACTCCAGGGTCGTGCCAGTTCAATGTTAGATGGCTTACTAGGGCACCCCCAGCAGAGAGTGCCCCAGAGCCTCCTGGCTGACATCCCCAGATCCAGACACCCTGCTGGGGTGCCTCCTGTGGAGAACCCTTTGGGAATCCTAGGCCCATACCTGTATTTGTTTCAACTACTCCGCCCAGGGAACCACCTGCACGAGTGCCCCCACACACCCCCACTCATCTCGCTCTTAGCACTACGACCTAGCCAAGGCAGCCCTCATGCAAAACGCCATGGGATACTCCAGCTTGCACCAAATTCAGCTTCAGCTGCCCCGCGAGATCTCTCTCAGTGTAGAGAACTGTAGGACAACTTGGTTTGCAGTCACTTCAGCCTTAGCTTTTCTGCTGGGGCACCTCCTCGGGTGGAGAGCTCTGGGAACCCCAAGCCACACCAGCCACAGCTCCAGTCAGCAAAAGTCACCAAGCATACACAGTGTAGATAGAGGGTAACCATTCCTTTCAAACTGAGAAGTAGTTGTCCTGCCTAATGCTAGGAACAAACAGAGAAAGTCAAGCAAAATGGGGACACAGAGGAATATGCTTCAAAAGAAGGAATAAGACAAAACCTCAGAAAAGGAACTAAAAGAAATGGAGATAAGCAAAATGCCTGAGAAATAGTTTAGTGATCCTAAGGATGCTCATCACCAGGCTAGAGAGAAGAGTGCAGGAACTCAGTGAGAACTTAATAAAGAGATAGAAAATATAAAAAGGAATTAGAGCTAAAGAGGACAATAGCTGAAATTGAAAAAAAAAAAAACACACCAGAGGAAATCTACAGTAGATTAGCAGATGCAGAAGAACATACCAACAATCTAGAGCACAGAGTAATGGAAAACAAGCTGAACAGCAAAAAGAGAAAAGACTTTTAAAAAATAAGGATATGTTAAGGGATCTCTTAGACAACATCAAGCATACAAACATTCACATTATAGGGATACCAGAAGAAGAAGAAGAAGAAGAAGAAGAAGAAGAAGAAGAAGAAGAAGAAGAAGAAGAGGGAAAGAGGCAGAAAGCCTATTTGAAGAAATAATAGCTCAAAACCTTCTGAATCTAGGGAAGGAAATTGACATACATGATAAACAAATACAGAGAGTTCCAAACAACATAAACTAAGGAGGGCTACATCATGACACATAAAAATTAAAATGTTAAAAGTTAAAGAGAAAACTCTTAAAGCACAAGGGAGAAGTAAAAATTACCTACAAGGGAAATCCTATAAAACTGTCTGCGGATTTTTTAGCAGAAATTTTGTAGGCTAGAAGGGAGTGGCATGATATATTCAAAGTACCGAAAGGAAATAAACCTACACCCAAGAGTATTCTACCCAAAATGATTATCATTCAGGTTTGAAGGAGAGAGAGTTTCCCAGGCAGGAAAAAAAAGACACAAAGGAATTTATCACTACTAAACCAGCCTTAAAGAAATGTTAAAGGGATTTCTTTAAGTGGAAAAGAAATGGCCATAATTAGATGTGAGAAAATTATGAATAACAAGATGCAAAATATGATGGCATATACATAAAATGTGGAGGAGGAAGTAAAAAATAAGAAAGAAGCTTGTTTTTTAGAATGTGTTTGAACTTAAATGACCATCAAGTTAATATAGACTTCTATATACTTAGGATGTTATATAAGAACCTCATAGTAACCAAAAACTAAAAACCTACAATAGATACATGAAAAAATAAAGAGAAAGGAAGCCAAACATAGTACTGTAGGAATACATCAATCACAGAGAAGGAGAACAAGAAAAGAAAGGAACAGAGAAGAACTTTAAAGAAAAAAAGTATCAGAACAAATGGAAATAAGTACTATCGCTAATTACTTTATTATTTATTTATTTTGTTTTTGTTTTTATTCTTTAAAATATAATTTATTATCGGGGCGCCTGGGTGGCTCAGTCGGTTGAGCGTCCAACTTCAGCTCACGTCACGATCTCACAGACTGTGAGTTCGAGCCCCGCGTCGGGCTCTGGGCTGATGGCTCAGAGCCTGGAGCCTGCTTCCAGTTCTGTGTCTCCCTCTCTCTCTGCCCCTCCCCCGTTCATGCTCTGTCTCTCTCTGTCTCAAAAATAAATAAACGTTAACAAAAATTTAAAATATAATTTATTATCAAGTTGTCTAACTTACAGTGTATACAGTGAGCTCTTGGTTCTGGGGGTAGATTCCCGTGATGCATCGCTTACATACAACACCCAGTGCTCATCCCAGCAAGTGCCCTCCTCAGTGCCCATCCCCCATTTTCCCCTCTCCTCCATTCCCCCCGCCCAGCATCAACCCTCAGTTTGTTTTCTGTATTTAAGAGTCTCTTATACTTTGCCTCCCTCTCTGTATGAAACTATTTTTCCCCTTCCCGTCCCCCATGGTCTTCTGTTAAGTTTCTCAAGTTCCACATATGAGTGAAAATATATATCTGTCCTTCTCTGACTCACTTATTTTACTTAGGATAATATCCTCCAGTTCCATCCACATTTCTGTGAATGGCAGGATTTCATTCTTTCTCATTGCCAAGTAGTATTCTGTTGTATATATAAGCCACATCTTCTTTATCCATTCATCATTTGATGGACATTTGGGCTATTTCCATAATTCAGCTATTGTTGAAAGTGCTACTGTAAACATTGGGGTACATGTGCCCTATCCATCAGCACTCCTGTATCCTTTGGATAGATTCTTAGTAGTGCTGGGCTGTAGGGTAGTTCTATTTTTAATTTTTTGAGGAACCTCCATAGTGTTTTCCAGAGTGGCTGCACCAGTTTGCATTCCCACCAACAGTGCCAGAGGTTTCCCATTTCTCCACATCCTTGCCTGCATCTGTTGTTTCCTGAATTGTTAATTTTAGCCACTCTGACCAGTGTGAGGTGGTATCTCAATGTGGTTTTGTCTTGTATTTCCCAGATGATGAGTGATGTTGAGCATCATTTCATGTGTCTGTTCACCATTTGTATGTCTTCTTTGGAAAAATGTCTATTCATGTCTTCTGCTCATTTCTTCACTGTATTGTTTGTTTTTTGGGTGTTGAGTTTAGTAAGTTTTTTAAAATAGATTTTGGATACTAGCCCTTTATCTGATATGTCATTTGCAAATATCTTCTCCCATTCCATTGGTTGCCTTTTAGTTTTGTTGATTGTTTCCTTTGCAGTGCAGAAGCTTTTTATCTTCAGGAGGTCCCAATAGTTCATTTTTGCTTTTATTTCTCTTGCCTTCAGAGACATGTTGAGCAAGAAATTGCTGTGGCTGAGGTCAAGGAGGTTGTTGCCTGTTTTCTCCTCTTAGGATTTTGGTGGTTTCCTGTCTCACATTTAGGTCTTTCATCCATTTTGAGTTTATTTTTGAATATGGTATAAGCATATCACTAACTAAATGTAAATGGCCTAAATGCTCTAACCAAAAGACATGTAGTGACAGAATGGATAAAAAACCAAGACTCATCTGTATCCTGCCTACAAGAGATTCATTTCAGACCTAAAGACACAAACAGACTGACTGTGAAGAGATGAAAAAAATATTTTTCACGCAAATGATAGTGAAAACCGCCAAGGTAGCAATACTTCCATCAGACAACGTAGACTTTAAACGAAGACTGTAACAAGAGACAAAGAAGGAGATTACATAATTATAAAAGGATCAGTCCAACAGGAGGATACAATAAGTATCTATGCGCCCAACACTGGAGCAACTAAATACATAAGGTAAATATCAATAGATATAAAGAGGGAAATCAATGGCAATACAATAATAATAGAGGACAGTAATACCCCACTACATCAATGGAAGCACCACCCAGGCAGAAAATCAATCAGAAATTATTTCTTTGAATAAAACATTAGACCAGGTGAACATAAGAAATATATACAAAACATTCCATCCAAAAGCAACAGAATGCACAGTCTTTTCAAGTACACAGAATAGATCACATCATAGGCCACAAAAGAAGCCTAAATAAATTTAAGAATATTGAAATCATACCATACATCTTTTTCAACCACAATAGAATGAAACCAGAAATGAATCACAAGACAAAAAAAAAAAAAAACTAGAAAAAGAAAACCCACCAACATGTATAAGCTAAACAACATAATATTATACCAATGGGTCAAAGAAGCAATCAAAGAAGAAATAAAAATACATAGAGACAGATGAAAATAAAAACAATAGATCAAAGTCTTTGGGATTCAATAAAGCAGTTCTAAGAGGTAAATATATAGTGATACAGGTCTACCTTAAAAATCAAGAAAAAGCTCAAACAATCTAACTTTATATCTAAAGGAACTAGGAAAAGAAGAACAAAGCCCAAGTTGAGCAAAAGGAAGGAAATTATACATATCAGAGAAGAAATAAATGACATAGAGACTAAAAAAAAAAAAAAGAAAAACAGAAAATATATCAATAAAACTAAGAGCTAGTTCTTTGAAAAGATAAACAAAATTGATAAACCTTTAGCCAGATTCATGAAGAAAAAAGAGAAAGTACTCAAAATCAGAAAAAAATAGAGAAGTAAACTGACACCACAGAAATACAAAAAATTGTAAGAGAACACTACAAAAAAGTATATGTCAACAAACTGGACAACCTAGAAGAAATGGGTAAATTCCTATATCTTCCAAACATACAACATACAATACATACAACATACAATATACAGTCTTCCAAAACTGAATCAGGAAGAAACAGAAAATCTAAACAGACTAATTACTAGTAACAAAATTAAATCAATAAAAAAAAACTATCAAAAAATAACGGTCTGGGATCTGATGGATTCACAGGTGAATTCTACCAAACATTCAGAGAAGAGATAATACTGTTCTAAAACGATTCCAAAAATAGGAGAGGAAGGAAAGCTCACAAATAAACTCTATGGCCAGAATTACCCTGATACCAAAACCAGACAGAGACACCATAAAAAAGGAAAACTGTAGGCAAATATTCCTAATGAGCATAGATGCAAAAATCCTTAGCAAAATATTAGGAAACAACATTCAATAATGCATTGCATTACAGGGATTGTTGATGAGTAAATGGTATGTATTTATTTCAAGGATGCAAGAATGTTTCAATATTTGCAAATTCATCAACATGATACATGACATCGACAAAACAAAGAATAAAAATTATATGTTCAACTCAAAAGATGCAGAAAAAGCATCCGATGAAATTTAACATCATTCATGATAAAAGCACTAAAAAAGTAGAATTAGATGGAACATACTTCAACATAATAAAAGCCACATATGAAAAACCACAGCTGATATCACACTGAGTGGTGGAAAACTGAGAGGTTTTCATATAGGATCAGAAAGAGGGGCAAGGATATCCACTCTCACCACTTTTATTAAATGTAGTCACAGCAATCAGACAAAATAAGGAAATAAACAGCATTTATATTGATAAAGGGGTTAAACTGTCCCAATTTGCAGATGACATATACATAGAAAAGCCTAAAGGCTCCACCAAGAAATTACTAGAACTGATAAATGAATTCAGTAAAGTGCAGGATACAAAATTAATACACATAAATTGGTGGTGGTTCTACACACTAACAATAAAATAGAATGAGAAATAAAGGACACAATTGCATTTAAAATTTCACCAAGAAGAATAAAATACCTAGGAATAAACTTAGCTAAGAAGGTGAAAGATGTGCCCTCTGAAAACTGTAAAACGCTGATACAAGAAATTGACAACACAAATGGATGGGCAGATATCCCATGCTTATGGATTAGAAGAATTAATATTGTTAAAATGTCTATATTACCCAAAGCAATTGATTGATTCATTGCAATCTCTATCAAAATACCAAGAGTAGTTTTTCACACAACTAGAGCAAATAATACTAAAATTTGTATGGAACCACAAACGACCACAAATAGATAAAACAATCTTGAGAAAAAAGAACAAAACTGGAGACATCACAATCCCAGATCTCCAGATATAGTATAAAGCTTCAGTAATCAAAACAGTATGATATTGGTGCAAAAATAGACACAGAGATCAATGGAACAGAATACAAAACCCACAATAAACCTACACTTACATGGTCAATTAATCCCCATGACAAAGGAGGCAAGACAATGGGGAACAGACACTGTCTTCAATAAATGGTACTGGGAAAATTGGACAACTACACATAAAGGAATGAAACTGTAATATTTTCTTACACCATACATACACCAAAATAAACTCAAAATGGATTGCACAGCTAAATGTGAGACCTGAAATAATAAATATCCTAGCAGAGAACAAGCAGTAATTTTTCTGAGATCCTCTGTACAAACTCTTTTCTAGATAATACTCTGAGGCAAGGAAAACAAAAGCAAAAATAAACTATTGGGGCTACATCAAAATAAAAACCTTTTGCACAGTGAAAGAAACCATCAACAATACAAAAAGGCAGCCTACCAAATGGGAGAAGATATTTGCAAATGATATATCCAATAAGGGGTTAATATCCAAAATACACAAAGAACTCATACAACTCAACACCAAAATAAATCTGATTTAAAAATGGGCAGAGGACCTGAATAGATATTTTTCCAAGGAAGATATACAAATGGCAAACAGACCCATGAAAAGATGTCCAACATCACTAATCATCAGGGAAATGCAAACCAACACCACAATGAGATATTATCTTATACCTTTCAGAATGGATAAACTCAAGAACCCATGGAATAGCAAGTATTAACTAGAATGTGGAAAAAAAAGGAATCCTTGTGCACTGGCGGTGGGTATGCAAATTGGCACAGCCACTGTGGAAAACAGTATGGAGGTTCCTCAAAATACTTAAAAATACAAATATCATATGATCCAGGGGCGCCTGGGTGGCTCAATCGGTTAAGCATCTGACTTTGGCTCAGGTCATGATCTCGGGGTCGTGAGTTTGAGCCCTGCATCAGGCTCCGTGCTGACAGCTCAGGGCCTGGATTCTGCTTGGGATTCGTGTCTCCCTGTCTCTCTCTGCCCCTCCCCCGCTCACACTCTGCCCCTTTCAGTCTCTCAAAAATAAATGAACATTAAAAAAAAAATTAAATATGTGATCCAATGATTCTATTACTTGATATTTACCCAAAGATTTGAAAAGATACATGCACCCTGTTGTTATTACAACATTATTTACAATAGCCGAGATAGGGAAGAAACTTAAGTGTATGACAATAGACACACAGATAAGGAAGATGTTTTACACACACACACACACGCACACACACACACACACACACACACACACACTGGAATATTACTCATAAAATTGATGAGATTGTGCCATTTGCAACAACATGGATGGACCTGAAGGGTATTAATAAGTGAAGAAAGTCAGACTGAAAAAGACAAATGCCGTATGATTTCACTCATATGTGGAATCTGAAAAAAGAAATGAGTAAATAAACAAAAAGCAGAATCAGACCTATACATACAGAGAACAATCTGAGTATAAACTCTCCGGTTGCCTGAAGAGAGAGGGCCAGGAGACCTGGGCAAAATGGGTGAAAGGGAATGGGAGATACAGGCTTCCTGTTATGGAATGATAAATCAGAAGAACAAAAGGCATAGCAGAAGGAATATTGTCAGTGATATTGTAATAGTGTTGTTTGACGACAGAGGGGAGCTACATTTGTGAGCACAGCGTGGTGTGTAAACTTATTGAATCACTATGTCATATAACTGAAATCGAGGTAACGTTACGTGTCAACTACACTCAAAAATAAAAAAATTAAAAAAAACAATAAATTTAAAAATCTATTGTCACAGTTGATGTCTTTAAATTAGTATATTTACACTTAATAAAATTATTAATAGTTTCAGATTCAGGTGTATCATTTTATTATTGTGGGGTTTTGCACTCTTTTTTGATCGCTCTGTTTTCCCCTTCTTGCCTTCTTTTGGGTTATTTAAACATTTTTGTAGTTTATTTTAACATATCTATTGTAATTTTGACTCTACCTATCTGGTTTATATGGTGGTTGTTCTAGGGATTATAATATACATACTTAACTTTTTATAGTCTACTTAGAATCAATAGTTTTCCACTTAATTAGGAAGCATTATCACAATAGTTCCCTTTACCCTCTCTGCTTTATGTTATAGTTGTTACATATTTTATTTATATATGTTAAAAAACTTGGGGTGCCTGGGTGGCTCAGTAAGTTAAGCGTCTGACTTCGGCTGGGTTCATGATCTCACAGTTTGTGAGTTCAAGCCCCATGTCGGGCTCTGTGCTGACAGCTTGGAGTTCAGAGCCTGGAGCCTGCTTTGCATTCTATGTCTCCCTCTCTCTCTGCCTCTCCCTCACTCATGCTCTCTCTTCTCTCTCTCCCAGAAATGAATGAACACTAAAATAATTTTTTTCAATTACATTGTATGTATATATTTAAATATTAAATGTATATATTTTATATATACATTTAAATATTATATATACATTTATATGCACATATATATTAAATATATACTATACATATATATTTAAATATTAAATATATACATTTATGAATATGTGTGTTTAATATACATATACACATAAATACATATAAAAATAAATATGTATATAAAATACATTTGACATATGTTGGGATGAACACTGGGTGTTATATGTAAGTGATGAGTCACCAAATTCTACTCCTGAAACAATTATTTCACTGTATTTTAACTAACTTGGATGTAAACAAAATTAAAAAAAATACATTTGGCATATACATATTTGTCAAATGTATTTTAAAGAACTAAAGAGGAGAGGAATCGTCCTTTATGTTTACTCATTTATGATTTCTACGGTTGGTCCTTCATTCCTGATATCCCAAGTTTCCTTCTGGTATTGTTTACCTTTTGTCTAAACAACTTCTTTAGCCATTCTTTTAGAGTGGGTCTAGCAAGAAATTCTCTTAGTTTTGTCTTTTCTGAAAATGATTTGTTGATCTGCATCACCTCCCATCCCCAAATCAAAAGATATATTGGAATCCTAACCTGCAGCAGAACAGAATGTATCCTCATGAAGACAGCGTCTTTACAAAGATAATCAAGTTAAAATGAGGTCATTAGGTGAACTTTAATCCAATATGACTGATGTTCTTATAAAAATGAGAAATCTAAATAGAGGCATTACCTCCTCTGTTAAGAGGGGAGGTAATGTAAAGAAACGCACAGAGAGCATGCCCTTCTCATGCCAAAGGGATGGGCTTCCCTCACAGCTTTCAAAAGGAATCCACCCTGCAGACACCTTGATTCCAGACTTCTAGCCTCTAGAATCATGAGAAGAGTTTTTTGTTGTTGTTTAAGACACCCGGCTTGTAGGACATTGTTACAGCAGCCCGAGCAAGCTAACGCAGTCTTTATTTCACCTTTATTTTAAAAGATTTTTCACTGGAAATAAAATTCTGGGTTGGTCATTGTCTGGCAGAATTTAAAAAAATGGTGTGCTAATTCTTCTGACCTCCATGCTTTCTTATAAGAAATCCACAGTAATTCAAGTTGCTGTTCTTATAAAGTTAATTATCTCTGGATTCTTGCAATGATTACATTATGGTTTTAGTTTTTGGTAGTTGGATTGTGATTTGTCCGGACCTGGATTTCTGTGGTATTAACCTGTTTGGGGTTCACTGAGCTTCCTGCGGGGTTTTGTCTTGCTTTATACATGGGATGTCCTCAGCCATTATTTCCTCATATAGTCATTCTTCTCCTTTTTAAAAAATTTCTTCTCCTTCTAGGACTACATAATTTGTATATCGGTCCACTGTAAGGTTTTATTGTCCTGCTTTACGTATGGACTGTTGTCAGTCATTATTATATCTATCTCTGTATATCAGAACCACAGTTTCTCTCCTGATTTTAATGGTATCTGATGGGTTGATTATGAGACATATATTACTGTCCTACAGGTCCTTGAAGTTCTATTTATTTTAAAATCTTTTTCTCTCTTGTTTAAATTGGATAATTTTGGATAATTTTCATTGATCTATCTTCAAGTTCACTGACTGTTCTGTTGTTGTCAACTGTCGACTGAGACCATCTGGTGAATTTTTCAATTTTGGTTTTTGTAAGTTGCTAGTTTTTTTTTTCTTTTTTAAATGTAATTTAAAAATTTTTCTTTTTTATTGAAATATAATTAACACGCAGTGCTGTATTAATTTCTTATATACAATATAATGATTCAATAATCTTACTTGTTACCCAGTGCTCCCCAAGATAAGTGTACTCTTAATCCCCTTTGTCTATTTCACCCAAATCCCTCCCCACCATCTCTGCCTCCTCTCTGGGAACCACGAGTTTGTTCTCTGCTTTTTGTTTGTCTCTTTTTTTCTTTGTTTTGTTTCTTAAATTCCACATATGACTGAAATCACTTTGTATTTGTCTTTTTCTGTCTGACTTATTTAAATTACTATTATATCCTTTAGGTCCATCTATGTTCTAGCAAATGGTAAGATCTCATCCTTTTTTATGGCTGAGTTATATTTCATTGTGTGAGTGCACATGCGTGAGTATACCACATACATACATAGCACCCACCTATCACATCTTCTGCTGGAAACGCAAACTGGTTCATCTACTGTGGAAAACAGTATGAAGGTTTCTTAAAAAATTAAAAATAGCATTACCAGGGGGCCTGAGTGGCTCAGTTGGTTAAGCGTCCAACTCTTGATTTCAGCTCGGGTCATGATCTTGTGGTGCATGAGTTCAAGCCTCGTGTTGGGCTCTGTGCCGACAGTGTGGAGTCTGATAAGGATTCTTTCTCTCTCCCTCTCTATCTGTACTTTCCCCACTCTCTCTCTGTCTCTGAAAATAATAATAAACTTTAAAAAATAAAATAAGTAAAATTGGAATTACCACATGACCCGGCAATTCCACTGCTGGGTATTTGCCCAAAGAAAATGAAAAGACTAATTTGAAAAGACACATGTACCCCTAATTGTTTACTGCAGCATTGTTTATAACAGCCAAGCTATGGAAGCAACCCAAGAGTTGAACAGATATTTATTTTTTTCTATATCTTCTATTTCTTTCCTAAGGTTCTCTATTTTCTTCATTTATTTCAAGAGTGTTTATGATTGATTGTTAAAGCATTTGTATAGCTGTAAAAGCTATCGAATCTTTGTTAGATAATTCCAACATGTGTATCATCTCAGTTTGGGTTTCTGTCGCCTTTTCCCAAGGGAATTTAGATTTTTCTGGTTCTTCATATGCTGATTTTACTGTAGACATTTTGAACATGATATCATGAGATGCTGGTTCCTTTTTTTTTAAGATTTGTGAAGTATATTGTTATTTTTTGATAATTGTTGAAATATATTTTAAGACTGTGCTTCCACTGAATGAAAAAACAACACAGTAAACATTGGTACAGAGAGGTTTATGATACCCTGTTAAATGAAAAGAGCACAGCTGCAAAACAGCAAAAAAGTATAGAACGACTCACATGTTCTAAACACATATACTATATTTATGTATGCATATGTATATTTTTACAAAAATCGTAAGTGCAAATGTCTGTCCCACCCCATTTTGTGAAACTTACTATTTTTTAATTAATTAATTAATTATTTTTGAAGTTTACTTATTTTGAGAGAGAGAGAGAGAGAGAGCATGAGCAGGGGAGGGACAAAAGAGAGAATCCCAAGCCTGATCCAGGGCTCGATATCATGAACTGTGAGATCATGACCTGAGCTAAAATCAAGTGGCAGATGCTTCACGGACTGAGCCACCCAAGGGCCCCTTTTTAATTGCAGTATAGTTGCCACACATCATGATGCTCTTCTTTTAGAATCCTACTGAACAGGATAACGTATAATGGGCAATCAACTTGGTTAGATCCATAGCACAAGTGTGTGCCTTCTGTGCACTATTATTCAATGTCAGTTCAGTTTTCAAAACATTTGTAATGTGAGTTGGATCTGTGTCATATGTGTTCCACTAAAGGCAGTTCTAGAACTTAAACGGTGTTCTAGTTAATTCAGTTCTCAAAGACTTTGGAATGTTGACTAGGCTCACATCTACTTATTGTGGGTGACACTGAGTTTATAAACAACTTTACGGTATTATCTTTTAAAATTCCTCCCTTTCCAGGGCACCTGGGTGGTTCAGTTGGTTGAGCTCAGATTTGGGGACCCTTTGTTTGGCTCAGATCATGATCTCGTGGTTCGTGGGATGGAGCCACACCACGGACTCTGCTCTGACCGCATGAAGCCTGCTTGGAATTCTCTCTCTCTCTCTTTCTCTCCCTCTCTCTCTTTCTCTCCCTCTCTCTCTCTGCCCCTCACCCCCTATGTCTCTCTTTCTCTCTCAAAATAAATAAATAAACTTAAATAAAACTTCTCCCTTTCCATGATCTTCTATATTTTCTGCTTATCTAGGGTTTCCCTTGTCAGTTAACTAGCCAGAAAGTTGAAAATTTAGTTATCATGCTCTGCCAGGCCATTTTATTACTGTTCCCAAGTGACATGAGTAAAACCAGTGGGAGAGCAGAGAACTTGGGGAAAAAAAAAAAACAATAGTGGTCGTTCCTGCCATCTTGGGATCATAGCTCTATCAGAGCGGAGCGTTCCCCTTTCTCTTTTGTTTCCTGTTGACTCTCACTGGGGCCTCACCTACCACCATCAGAGGAAGGCCGGGGGCTGATTGTGAAAGAATGAAGAAAAGAAAACCAGCCAAAACATTTTGTCATTCTACTTGAATATTAGGAGTTCCCTTTCCAGATGTTTGAGCCAGAACTAGAGGGTCTCTCCTTGATATACTGGTGTTCACCTAATCACCACTCCCAAATTTCAGGCTGTGATGAAGATTTGAGGATACAAGAATAAGGTAAATGGTAGAACTCGCTGCTGATTCAGTGGTACTTTAAATTCTTTGTTTAAAAAAAATGTTTTTACTGTTTATTTTTTTTGAAGTGGAGAAAGAGTGGGGGGGCGGTGTGCAGAGGGAGCGGGAGACACAGAATCCAAAGCAGGCTAGAGGCTCTGAGCTGTTAACACAGAACCCGATGCGGGGCTCAAACTCATGAGCTGTGGGATCATGACTTGAGCCTCAGTCAGACGCTTAACCGACTGAGCCACCCAGGCGCCCCCAAATTCTGATTTTCCCATATCTGCCTTTTCAGAGGCCTCATATAGCTGCTTCATACTGTTTGTCCAGCTTTTATAATTATATTCAGTGGTAAACACTGGGTGCTTACTCCGTTTTACCCGGTATTGGAATTATGTGAAATCTTTTTTGATTATTTTCCTTTTATTCCTGATATTGGCAATCTCGCCTTCTCTCCCCCTTTCCTTCTCCCTCACTATCTCATACCTCTCTCTCGGTCCCTATTTATTTCTATTTCTTTCTCTCTTAAATTTCTCTCTGTTTTCTGTCCATCTCTCAGTATAGCCAGAGGATAACTGGTTTTATTAATGTTTTTTAAGTACTTAGCTTTTTGTTTTATTTATTTTTATTTTTATTTTTTTTCTTTTCTATTTCATGGATTTGTATTTCTATCTTTATTATTTTTATTCCTATTATTTTGTGTTTGTTATTCTTAAGATGGATGCTTAATTCATGGATTGATGTTTGAAAAATTGTATTATGGTAAAGTTCTAATTTTGTATTTTCTTTCTATAAACACTTCTTATTATTTTTCTCTTAGAGATGGCTTATCTTCAATTTCACAAATTTGGATATGTTAACTATTCATTTTTATTAAATTTAAAATATTTTGTACACTGTCATGTAATTTATTTTTTAAACCATGAGTTACTTAGAAATATACAGTTTAATATAAATATTTGGACTTTTTAAAGATATTTTAATTTTTATTATTTTAAGTTGCTTATGATCCAGGAACATATTCTACATTATCTCAGTCTTTTTAAATTTATTTCTCTTTTTCTGTTCTTTATATTTAAATTTTCTGCATTTTTTGTTATATGCATATGACTTTTAAATAGGACTTATGCTCAATTATATATTTTTTCTAAATCAGTGCAACAAAAATCTTTTAAAATAGAATTTCTTTAAATATATGATCCATTTATATAGTTAAAAAATATAACAACTCTATTTTAATTTGTATATTTTTAATTTCTCCCACTTCTTTTTCCCAACTATGTTTTTCTATCATTCTTGACTCCTTTCTCTGCAAAATAGATAGCTATTATTATAATTTCCTTGGGTATTCTTCTAGAAGTTTTTTACATAACAAATAGAAATACATATTCTTAATCTTATTATTTTGTAACACACGTTTGCATAATATATCTATTGTATTGCTTTTACAATAAAAATCTTTGAACACTTTCATATCAGCATATGGAGAACTTCATTTACTTTGCTGCTATATAATATTTATTCTATAAATTCCATCTAAGCTGATACCATTTATAGATGTCTAAATTTCTCTCATTCTTTTGTCATTAATATAATGATAAAGTGAAAAATATTATACTTACTTATTTTGCACATGTGAAATGTATTTTTTAATTTTTTTTAATGTTTATTCATCTTTGAGAGAGAGACAGACAGAGTGTTAGCAGGTAAGGGGCAGAGAGAGAGGGAGACACAGAATCTGAAGCAGCCTCCAGGCTCCAGCTGTCAGCATAGAACCCGATGCGGGGCTCCAACCCATGAACCATGAGATCATGACCTGAGATGAAGCTGGATGCCTAACTGATTGAGTTACCCAGGCACCCCTGGGCAAACGCATTTTTTAAAATAAAGTCCCAGAAATAGTAGTAAAGGGTTAAAAGTTATATATCTTTTAAATATTAAGAGCTTTGCCAAATTTTCCTCAACAGGAATGGTACCAATTTACATGTCCATGAGCAATGTATGAGAATGCCCACTTTTGCCTAAACTTACAAAAAGTTTGTTTTGGATAACTTTTGAATATGTCAAATGGCTGAAACTTTTGGATGTTTATCAAATGGCTGAAAATTGTTCTAATTTTCTTTATTACAGTAGTTAAACGTCTCTCACATTTAAGGGTTATTTGTATTCCCTGTCCTGTCAGTTAATTTTT
The DNA here is from genome assembly GCF_018350215.1 of Panthera leo. NCBI lineage: Eukaryota > Metazoa > Chordata > Mammalia > Carnivora > Felidae > Panthera > Panthera leo. The sequence goes on from NC_056690.1 coordinate 39,446,004, forward strand.
CGTATCCTTGGTCCAATTCCCTGTTGGGTTGTTCATCTTTTTCTTAATGATTTCTAGGAAATTTTTAACATAGGAGAAAGTTTTATTTCTCTTTGTCTCTGGTATATATTACACATGTTTTTCCTCAATATTTTATGTGTTTTTTTGACTTCCCACCAAACAGCATTTTGTATTTATTATTATTCAATTCCTCAGGCTTTTATTTTTTTTAATGGTTTCTGGATTAGGTAGATAGATAATTAGGATAGATAGAAAGTTATTTCCTACTTTCTCCTCTAGGGTTTTGATGGTTTCCTGTCTCACATTCAGGTCCTTCAACCATTTTGAGTTTATTTTTGTGAATGGTGTAAGAAAGTGGTCTAGTTTCATTCTTCTGCATGTTGCTGTCCAGTTCTCCCAGCACCGTTTGTTAAAGAGACTGTCTTTTTTTCCACTGGATATTCTTTCCTGTTTTGTCAAAGATTAGTTGGCCATACTTTTGTGGGTCTAATTCTGGAGTCTCTATTCTATTCCATTGGTCTATGTGTCTGTTTTTGTGCCAATACGATAGTGTCTTGATGATTACAGCTTTGTAGTAGAGACTAAAGTCTGGGATTGTGATGCCTCCCGCTTTGGTTTTCTTTTTCAATATTACTTTGGGTATTTGTGGGCTTTTGTGGTTCCATACAAATTTGAGGATTGCTTGTTCTAGCTTCGAGAAGAATGCTGGTGCAATTATTGCATTGAATGTGTAGATAGCTTTGGGTAGTATTGACATTTTAACAATATTTATTCTTCTAATCCATGAGCACAGAATGTTTTCCCATTTCTTTGTATCTTCTTCAATTTCCTTCATAAGCTTTCTACGGTTTTCAGCATACAGATCTTTTACATCTTTGGTTAGGTTCATTCCTAGGTGTTTTATGGTTCTTGGTGCAATTGTGAATGGGATCAGTTTCTTTATTTGTCTTTCTGTATCTCTGACCTCAGCCTCAGCAATTTCTTACTTGACACATCTCCTAGGGCAAGGGAATTAAAAGCAAAACTGAACTATTGGGACCTCATGAAGATAAAAAGCTTCTGCACTGCATAGGAAACAATCCACAAAACTAAAAGGCAACCAACGGAACGGGAAAAGATATTTGCAAATGACATATCGGATAAAGGGCTAGTATCCAAAATCTATAAAGAGCTCACCAAACTCCACACCCATAAAACATAATCCAGTGAAGAAATGGGCAGAAGACATGAACAGACACTTTTCTAAAGAAGACATCCAGATGGTGAACAGGCACATGAAAAGATGCTCAACATCACTCCTTATCAGGGAAATAAAAATCAAAACCACACTGAGATACCACTTCATGCCGATCAGAGTGGCTCAAATGAACAAATCAGGAGAGTATAGATGCTGGAGAGAATGTGGAGAAATGGGAAACCTCTGGCACTGTTGGTGGGAATGCAAACTGGTGCAGCAACTCTGGAAAAGTGTGGAGGTTCCTCAAAAAATTAAAAATAGAACTACCCTATGACCCAGCAATAGCACTGCTAGGAATTTACCCAAGGGATACAGGAGTGCTGATGCATAGGAGCACTTGTACCCCAATGTTTACAGCAGCACTTACAACAATAGCCGAATTACGGAAAGAGCCTAAATGTCCATCAACTGATGAATGGATAAAGAAGATGTGGTTTATATATATACAATAGAATACTACTTGGCAATGAGAAAGAATGAAATCTGGCCATTTGGAGCAACATGGATGGAACTGGGGAGTGTTATGCTAAGTGAAATAAGTCAGGCAGAGAAAGACAGATACCATATGTTTTTACTCCTATGTGGATCCTGAGAAACTTAACAGAAGACCATGGGGGGGTGGGGGAAGGGAAAAAAAAGTTACAGAGAGGGAAGGAGGCAAACCATAAGAGACTCTTGAATACTGAGAACAAACTGAGGGTTGATGGGGGTGGGGGAGAGGGGAAAGTGGGTGATGGGTATTGAAGAGGGCACCTGTTGGGATGAGCACTGGGTGTTGTATGGAAACCAATTTGACAATAAATTATATAAAAACAAAATAAGCCAGGGAGAGACAAAAAAAGTTATTTCCTATCTGAAGATTAGAAAATATTATCTCCTGTTAGCGTTTTATGGTTTATTTCTTATGTTTAAATATTTGACCCACTTGGAATTTATTTTTGTGAGAATTCACTCCTTTATTTCTCCATCATATCCAATTGTCCCAATGCCATTCATTAAACTGCCAGTCTTTCTGTCAGTTTTTGATGTATACCACAGTATATGACATATTAATTTCCTGTATGTATTTGGATTCACTTCTAGACTTGAAACTCTACTTATTCTGCCTATCTATGTGCTGTTAGCACACAGTATTATTGTTAATAACATAATATAACGACAGAAAGGCCTAGAATACTTTATGTCTGATCATCTCACCTCTAGATTACATATTATTATTGTCTAGTACATGAATTCTATCTTATATTTTTAAAGACCCTTGAATACTGATGTGATTTTTACAGTTCTCATTGTTTTTCTCAATAAAAGTTTTTAGGTTTACCATATATTCAGAAACTTCTTTGATCACCATTCTTTCTTGCTCTCAGATCTTTCTGGGATCCTAAAGTATGTATGTGGAATTTCTTTTTGGGGTGAACTGTTAGTAATAGGGACACTTCTATATACAAAAGATGGTTGGTTTTCAGTATTTTTTGAGCACTCTGAAAATCTTACTGTATTGTTTTCCTGTTACTATTTGGACAAATCAGCCCTCATTAAAATTTCACTTCTTGGTAGGTAATTTGACTTTATTCTTCCTATCTCATCATGTTTCTCCCTGTTTTTTTTTTTTTCCTTCATATTTTCTATCTCTATTATCTATGCTCCTTTCTAGGTGATATCTTCAGATCAAGCATCTGATGTACAAGACATCTCTTCATAAATTTATAATTGACCAACTAACTCTTTCATTTTGTTTTCAATTATAATTATTATTTGTTATTTCTCTTTGTCAAATAAACCTTATTGTCTCTGATAGCCCCTTTCTTGATCTACTTTTTGGTACACATTTTTATGTAAAAAAAATTGTTAAATTATACTTATTTCATGTTTTGTATTTTAGGATAAACAATCATTTTAGTTTGCCCAGCATTGTCCTGATTTTAGCACTGAAGCTTTAGTGTCCTGAAACATGTATCGTTTCTGAGCAGACTGGGACAGTTGGTGGCCCTAATATCTCATGTCCTAATAAATCTGATTCTGCTACTGTTTCTGCTGCTTTTTCCTATATATGACTTGTTTCCTAATGTTTAAAAAATAATTGTTATGATAGATTGTATCCATTAGGCTCCCTCATTCTTAAATATTTCAGGATGTTTTCCAAGAATAAGGACATTTTACACAGTGTGTTATAAAATGCAGGAAGTTTATCTTAGATACAATTAATATCCAAAATAGAGTCCATATTTAGATTTTGCTAGTTCCAATATGCTCTTTTTAGTAAGAAAATATTTCTGATCTTTAGTTTTCATGTCTTTCTAGTCTCCTTTAATTCTGAGTACCGTAAAACCTTGGTTTGCAAGCATAATTCATTTTGGAAACACTCTTGTAATCCAAAGCACTTGTATATTTCAAAGCGAATTTCCCCATAAAAATAATGGAAACCCAGATGATTCAGTCCAACCCCAAAATATTCATATAAAATGATTACAATACTGTAATACAAAACAAAATAATAAAATACAAGATATAAAGAAAAATAAACAAATTAACCTGTACTTCCCTTTGACAGCTGTCGTGGCTGGTGTGAGGGAGAAAAGAGAGAGGAGGGTTATTGTGTAGGATGAATTTCACTATCACTAATGGAATCACTGCTAACTATTGGTTCAATGGAATCTTTTACTTTCCGTGTAACTTTAACAAGGAACCTATCCAATGACAGTTGCTTTTGCCTCCTTTTGAGGATTTCCACAGAAATGTGACATTGCATTGTCATTAAACAGATTCATCGCTTCCACTGCTACAGCCTTATTCGGGTGGTGCTTTTCTACAAAGTTTTGCATTGTTTCCCATTCACACGTCTCCCTAATCTCATTTGAAGTGAGGGATTCCTCCTCCTTTTTCTCCTACTTCTCTGCAGATGAGATGCAGATGTTAACTTCTTATAAAATCTTGCAGTTTCAGACACTTCCAGATCTTGTTCGTACTTCTTGTTGATTTCTCTTAACTTCCATCATAATCACCTCCTTCTTCTCACTGCCTTTCTTTTCAGCCTTTTTCTGCACTGGAGCCATTGTATGCACTGGCACAGATGTTGACTACAGTATACTTTTTTTATTTTAAAAACCTTTTTTAACTTTTAATAAACTCTTATCACATACTGTATTGAGTGTAACTGGCAATAAGGCAGCAGAAGAAAGGGTCTATATCTGCAGGCAATCTGACCTAGATGAAGCAAAGCATTCCTAAACTTACTCTTGTATGGAAAAGCAAAGGACTGTCAATAGGTGCTTTGAAGGGACAAAAAGTACACAAGTGCCAGTTGTGAGCACCTTCCAATGTTCTGAAAAATCACTGATTTCTGCCAAACACCGGGGCCTGAGACTGAGCATCTGAGCATGGGAGACGATCATCCACAATCCCGCAGCAGGAGAGAGAGAAAGAGAGAGAGAGAATAACCATTGGCTCAGTTGTGATCATGAGATGTTCAGCATCAGGTACGACTCATATTGCAAGACATGTCGTATTTATCAAGTTAAAGCCTATTAGAAATGTTTGCTTGTCTTGCAGAACACTCACAGAACAAATTCCATGTAATCCAAGGTTTTACTGTAGTTTTTTTTTTTCATCAGTATTTTTGAAGAGTATGTGTTGAATGCCTCCCTGACTGGGTTGGTCTGATGAGGCTATGTAAGTGATATAGAAGAGTCTACTCAGTGGAGAAACACCTTAAATTTACGTAATTTCATGATCTGTGATTTTTGTACCATGAAGCAGTATATATTTTATTCCAATGCATTATGAGGGCTGGCTGGGGTTACCAGTAGCCATGTAGAGGAGTCCTGCCCCATTACATCTGGAATTCCAGGCCCTTTGGAGAAGGTATTGTAGACATCACAAACCAGAGGGCCTTTCCACATCTTTAAAGACCAGTGAAGTGGGCAGCTACCACTTTGGACTCTATGCACAGACAGCTGCTTAATTCTTCCTAATCCGCCAACAACCAAGGAGAACCCTGGGAACTGCCTTTCTACATCATCCTGCCTGTTCAATAGAAGCACATGACCATTATTTGGCTGATATCCACAAAATGGCTATTTCTGCCTCTGCCCTTGAAATCCCACTCCCATGAGCCAGGTCAAGAAAATTCAATTTGATAAACATGCACTTAGCACCTGCTGGAAACAAGGCAATGGGCCACATGCTGTGAGGGTGCAACTATGAGATGTCTGAAGACTGTCTTCAAGGTACTTGCACAGATCATTGAGGCCTGCAGATCATTGTGCCTTGTATAATCTTCTCTAGTTAAAACCAATAGGGAGCTGCTTTCAGTCCAAACAAACATCCACCTGTCACTGGCAATTTCACATTGGAGAAGATTGTAAGTTTATAGGCAATTAATGATTCCTACCAATCCATAAACATTTTTGAAACTGTGACATCCACTAGAACTAATTATCTTTATTGGACAAGATACCCTATTATAGTGTTTATCACTCTATCTATTAAAATATATTAATTTTACCAAACTATGGTGTCTTAATTAGTTCAGGAAGCTGTAACAAACTACCCTAGACTGGGAGGCTTAAATTACAAATATTTATTTCCAACAATTCTGGAGGCTGGGAAGTCCAAGGTCATGGCGTTGGCAGATTTGATTCTTGGTAAATGCCCTCTTCTGGATTTGCAGACAGACATGTTCTCATAGTATCCTCACGTGGCAGAGAGAAGGAAAGAAACAAGCTCTCTCATGTCTTTTCTTAGTTGGTGCTACCTTCATTCATGAGCGCTCCACCCTCAGGACCATCATGTTGGGGATTAGGGTTTCAACATAGGAATTTTATTGAGGGACACAAACATGTAGTCCGTAACATATAGAGTATCTGGCCATATAGACTTGTGTGTAAGAAATTCCAGAACTTCGTAATAGTTACCAAAAAAATGGCACTCTTTAAACAAATACCAAATTTTGTTCATCTTTTTCTTCTAGAATTCTATTTCCCTCCTCAAATTCCCCTACTCTTTACTGGCAATACGGTCTCCTCAAATTAGTGGTTCTTCACAATTTAGACCTCACTTTTCATTAAACCTAACTTTCAGCATCGGTCATGCTTGCTGCACCCTTGTGGCACGCATGTATTTGTCATGCTTCTTTTATGTTCCTACTTTCTACCATTTGTTCTCAGGGCTGAGTAGACTGCCTATTATTCAGGTTTCCATTGCGTAGCAGTTCAAAGCCTGCAGGCACTGAGATTATATGGTTCACCATGCATACCCAGTCTATTACAGATGCCCAAATGATATTTGTGATTTCCTCTCGCCTGGACAGCCGTCTCCTGACTGTACCTGTCATGTAAATTTTACCCATCCTTTAAAATCCAGGTTCAGATTGGATCTTTTTAATGAGAATTTTCTTATCTCAACCTGTTCCCAAAATGTGTTTGCATAGACATCACTTCGGGGGGGATATTAATAAGGTATTAGAGGCAGAAAGGGGAGTATTTTACTAAATAGGATCCTGTCAACAGACCTTGTCAGAATCTTTTTTTATATATCAATTCATGTTTTGATTATTCAATAAATGAATAGATAATATAATAATTTTGGTGAGAGGCCTTTTTTGCTATGTAATACCAGTTTAGGAAGAGTGTTCTTCGGGCATATATTGGGAAGTTTGATGATTATTTGATTCCTCATTCGTTTGGGTTTCTATACAAATTAAAATCTGCAGGACCCTGGCATTCAGTTATTTAGTTGCTAAATATGTTTCTCTACCTATTTCTCAAAGGATCTGTGACACCTTCTTGATGAAATCAAAGTACAAGAGAAAACATTTACTATGGATTTAAATAAAGTGAAAATTAAAAAATAAGACATTTTAGGGACCAAAAACAAATAGATTATTATAATTGGATAACACAATTACCTGTAGTTTCCTGGCACTATGTGTAAAAAAAGTCATAGAACTGTCATTTTCTCACAAAAAAATAAAGTAATTTAAAAATATATTTTTCTAAAACAAAATCCAAGCAAGAATATGACACAAGTATGCATATTTTTCATAAGGGACATTGAGAAATGAATTAGAGGATATTTTTGTTCACCATTTTTCCAAAGTTTGAAGAACTTACTTTCATGGAGGAAATAATATTTACCTATAATTCAGTGAAAGAATTTCTATGACAAGCTGAGATAACAACTAGACTATTAGGATATATGTTCACCTGCAAAAAAACAGAAACTAAGGTCGACTTTGTTTCAAACAAACAAAATCTTTATTTTCCTTTTACGTAGTAGCCTGGAGGTACAAAGCCTAGGTCTGGTGCCCACCTTCCATCCCTGAGCCTATCCATGGACTGGGATTCTTTCTATCTCACTGCTTCATATATCTGGGATATTGCCCTTGTTGTCACTGTGGTCATGACCGACCAAGATGACTCCCTGCCACATCCTCAATCCAGGGCAGTGCAAGGAGGATAGAAGCATGGAGAAGTAGCATCCTTTCTTTGGCTCACATCCCAGGGGCCTGGATATCTTTGTATGACCAGACTTGAAATGCAGAGATGTGGCTTTTATTCTAGGTGGTCGTTCATCTGGTAAAATAAGGAGTCGTTCATAAAAGAAAGGACAATGAATATTGGAAGTTAATTAGTAATCTCTGCCATAACTGGTTTCTAGCTTTCTTTTCTGCTGTCTAAATTATCAAGAAGAATGTAAATGTTACATTAAAATATTTCTTACCATGTTCTAGATGAGCTTTGGACAAAGACAATATTTATTTTAAGTTGAATTCTTAAAATACATGATTAATGTAAATTTACTGTTTGTTAAAGTGAAGGCCCTGGATGTTAGATTCTAGACATGAGGGAGGGGAAGTTGTCCTCTGCGGAAATGAAACAAATGCCTTTCTGTCCCAGTCTGAATATCAAGCCACACTGGTACTAGCACAGTGTACTCTGAAGGCTCAGAGGTACTTTAGAAATGATAGTGGATTAGTCTCAAGCTTTTTCCCCAAACTAGAGACTGAGATCCTCCAATTCTGGGCCATATAGTTAGTAGTACTTGAAATTACAGAGTTGCCACGTTGGCCTTTACATCAGTTTACTATTAGCACGGTAATACTGTGTTACAAGCCACTGCAAAACTTAATGACTCAAAACAGCCACCATTTACTTATCTTGCAGTTCTGTGAATCATAAATGGTAGCTGGGACCAGCTAGGTGCTCTCATGCTTCAGCAGTCAGATATGGGTCCAGAAGGCTGCTCTGTCACTCTTGACTAGGCTTGCCCCAGGCCTAGGAGAACTGGGTGATTTGGTTCCGTTCTCCACGGACTCTCACCCTCTAGCAAGGTAGTCAGGCTGAGGGAGGGGTCCAAGTGAAAGAATGTGTGCAGGGGCTAGAACTGGCACACTATAACTTCTAGAATATTGTATCAGCAGAGGTGAGTCACAAGCCCAGTTAAAAGTTAAAGTATAGGATTGGAAACTGGGAAGGTGGTGGAGTAGGAGGATCGTAAACTTGCCTTGTCCCATAGATACAACTAGATAACACTTGTATCAGTATAAACAGCCTAGAAAATGATCCAAAGACTGGCAGAACAAACTTCACAACTAAAAGCAGAGAAGAGTCCCCATAGAAGAAGTAGAAAGGGAAAAGGCACAGTTTGGGAGTGAAAGGGACCTTAGCTCTGTCATGAGGAGGGAACTGGTGGCACAGAGAAGGGTGAAAAGCAGACTATCACACCAGTGAGACTGGACATGAAAGATGAATCCCTATAACATTTGGCTTTGAAAGCAAGAAGGGCTGAATCTCATGCGTTCTTACAACCAGTGGGACTTAAAGCTTGGAATTTTAAAAATCAGTAGGTCAGCTCTGGGAGAGCCTGGAGGGCATTAGGAAACTGAGTCCACACTTGTATAGACAGCAGGACAAACATCCAATGTAAATATAACCCTGGAAGCAGTGGTTTGAAAAACTCCCCCGGGGCCACACAGGAGGGATAGTGATGTACTCATCTCAGAGCATGGCCCAGAGAGACAGGGATCACAGGGAACCCAGAAACAGAGGAACGGCAGGTGCCACTTCCTTTCTCCATCCCTGGCATAAACACACTGCCACCTGAGGGAACCAGCTTGGTGCTGACATTTGCTACCTAACATGCTTATGCTAAGCCTGCCATGTTTTGGCATATCCACACTTTCCAGACACACTTGTCTCAGTCCATGTTCTGCAGAGCCCCTTCTCTAAAAATCTGCACAAACCTTGCCAGAACCATCTCCAACCTGCACCTTTTTGCAGGCTCTCAGTTCAAGTGGTGGGGGCGGCAGGTGTCATTTGTAAGCAGATCAGTGCACATCTTGTTAAAATGCACCTCACCAACCAGGGACCAAACACCAAACACAACAAGCAAAAAGAGCCTCTGCAGAAAATTGGACTGAGGGATAAAGAGGCCAGGACTCATCATCAGCATACATGCAACATATATAGGAGACACTCCCTGAAGCACCAGGTCCTGGGGAACAGGGGACATTGTGCTTCAGGGCACTGCAGGACCTCTTCTTCATAAGGTCATTACCTTTATGAGCAAGAGATGTAGCTGACTTTCCTAATATGCAGAAACAGACACAGGGAGTTAGACAAAGTGGGGAGACAGAAGAGTATGTCCCAAGTGTAAGAACAGGACCAAATCACAGTAAGACACCTAAAAGAAAAGGATATAAGTATTATACCAGATAGATAACTTAAAGTAATAATCATAAAGATACTTACTCAACGTGAGAAAAGAATAGAGGACATCAATTAACAAAGAGATTAATAAGAACCAATCAGAGATGAAGAACACAATAAATGAAATTGAAAATACACTTGCTGGATTAATAGCAGACTGGAAGAAGCAGAAGAACAAATCAGTGACCCGGAGAACAGAGTAATGGAAAGTAAGCTGAACAAATGAGAGAAGAAAGGATTATGTGAAATGAGAATAGACTTAGGGATCACAGTGACTTGTTATTACTCCAAGTGTAATAACATTTGCATTATCAGGATCCCAGAAGGAGAAGAGAGAAAGGAGGGAACAAAATATATTTGAAGAAATAATAGCTGAAAACTTCCCTAATCTAGAAGGAAACAGAAATCCAGATCCAGAGATTCTGTCCCCCCAGCCTGAAAATCAACCCAGGGAGGTCCACGCCAAGATACATAGTAATTAAAATGACAAAAGTTGTGATAAAGAAAAAAAATGTAAAAGCATCAAGAGAAAAGAAGACCTTTACATACAAGGAATACCTACATAAGTCTATTAGTGGATTTTTCAGCAGAAACTTTGCAGACCACAAGGGAGTGATGTGGTATATTCAAAGTGTGGAAAAGAAAAAATCTGCAACCAAGAATACTCTATCCAGAAAGGCTATCATTCAGCATATAAGGAGAAATAAAGTTTCTCAGACAAAAAAATAAAGTATTATATAACCACTAGACGATTCCTATAAGACATATTAAAAGGGACTCTGAGTGGAAAAAAAAAGACCATAAGAGAGAGTATGAAAAGTTGGAAGCAGAGAAATAAGTATTTCTCTAAAAATCAAAGTATTCATAAAATGAAAGGGTGTAAAATATGACACCATATATCTAAAATTCTGAGGGAGAGAGGAGTAAAGAATGTGTTCAAACTTATGTCATCATCAACTTTATATAGAGTGCTACACACAGAAGATGTTATATCCAACCAAATGGTAACCACAAACCAAAAAACCAGTAGTAGATATGCGAAAAAATAAAGAGAAAGGAATCCAAGTATGTCACTAAAGAAAGCCAACAAACCATGAAAGAAAGCAAGAGAAGGAAAGATCAGAGGAAAAAATGCAAAGCAACCACAAAACAGGTAACAAAATGGCAAATATATATCTATCAATAATTTTTAATGTAATTGGACTAAATAGTCTAATAAAAAGCAATAGGGTGACATAATGAATAAAAAAACCCCATAAGACCCATAAGATCCTGCCTACAAGAGACTCATTTCAGACATATAGTCACCTGAATATTGAAAATGAGGGATTGGAGGAACATTTATCATGCAAATGGATGCAAAAATAAAGCCAGGGTGGCAATACTTATTTTGGACTATATTGGACAAAATAGACTTTAAAACAGAATTTGTAACGAGACAAAGAAAGACACTATATAATAAAGAGGACAATCCAACAAGAACATACAACAATTGAGGGGAGCTAAGATGGCAGCATTGTAGGAGGACCCTAGGCTTGTCTTGTTCCTTGAACACAACTGGATGATGATCAAATGATTCGAAACACCCCAGAAATCAATCTGAAGATGGACAGAACAAGCTTCACAACTAAAGGAAGAGAAGAAGACACATCAAAGAAGATAGAAAGTGAAGAGAGTTGGTTTGGGGGAGAAACTGATTGCAGGTGCTAACGAAGGGAGGGAGCAGTGATCATGGAGAAGGGTGTGAGAGAGAGAGAGAGTAGCACCCAGGGGAACATACAAGGAGAATATGTCCCCAAATCCATTGGCGGGGAAGACAAGAGAGGCTGATTTTCATGGGTTCTTGGAAGCATCAGGTCTTAGAGACTGGAGTTTAATGGTTGGTGGGCTTGGCTGGGATAGAGCCCTGAAGGTGCTGCCCTACTCCTAGATAGAAGGTAGGCAAACAACCTAGGGGTAGTTGGCATGGAAACAGTGATCTGAAGAACTCTTATGACGCACAGTGGGGAAATTGTTCACTCTTCTTGGAAAGGTCCCCTGAGAGGTTGCATTCAGGGAAGTATCTCTCCAGTGACAAAGGAGCTGGCCAGCACCATTTCCTTCCCCTGACCCTCAGCATAAACACAAAGCCATCTGTGGTAAACATCACAGAGCTGACACTGGCTGCCTAACCTTACAACCAGTCCCATACCCCTGCACTATGGTATGGCTGCCCTGCTTGGTCAAGTTTGCCTCAATCCCAGTGTGGTGAGACCCTCCTCCAAAAGACCAGTGCAGGCTCCTGCCTACTCCATGTGCCTAAAGCCTAGAGTTTTAAAAATCAGCAGCCTTCATTATATTCTATTATCTCGCCTTCTCTGTCATTTATTCATTCCTCTGCTTCTTCCAGCCTGATGTTCATTGCATCAAGCTTGTTTCCAATTTCAGCTATTGCATTTTTTCATCTCTTACTAGTTTTTTTTTTAATTCTTTTATCTCTGCAGTAAGGCCACACTGAAGTCTTCCAGTCTTTTCTCAAGCCCAGTGAGTATCCTTATGATTGTTGATCCTCTCCACAGATGGAGAAAAAGCACTTGACAAAGTACAACATCCATTCATAATAAAAATCCTTAACAAAGTAGGATTAGAGGGAACACACCTCAACATAGTAAAGGCCATATATGAAAAATCCACAGCAAATACCATCCTCACTGGGGAAAAACTGAGTTTTTCCTCTATGGTCAGGAACAAGACAGGGATGTCCACTGTCACCACTGTTATTTAATATTGTACTGGAAGTCCTAGACACAACAATAAGACAATAAAAAGAAACAAAAGACATCCAAACAAGTAAAGAAGAAGCCACACTTCCACTATTTGCAGCTGACATGATAGTCTATATAGAAAACCCAAAAGACTCCACAAAAAATTGCTATAACTGATACACGAATTCAGTAAAGTTGCAGGATACAAAAATCAAGGTACAGAAATCTGTTGCATTTCTATACACCAATAATGAAGCAGCAGGAAGAGAAATCAAGGAATCAATCCCATTTACGTTTGTACCAAAAACTATAAGATACCTAGGAATAAACCTAAACAAAACTATAAAAAACTGATAAAACAAACTGAAGATGACACAAAAAATTGAAAGACATTCCATGCTCATGGATTGGAAGAACAAATATTGTTAAAATGTCTCTACATTTTATGTAGATTTAATGTACATTTAATGCAATCCCTATGATAATATCACCAGCGTTTTTCATAGAGCTAGAACAAGCAATCCTAAAACTTGTATGGAATCACAAAAGGCTCAAGATAGTCAAAACAACCTTGAAAAAGACAAGCAAAGCTGGAAGCATCACAATTTCAGATTTCAGATTATATCATAAAACTAATAATCAAGACAATATGGTACTGGCACAAAAATAAGACAACATAGATCAATTGAGCAGAATAAAGAACCAAGAAATGAACCTACAGCTATATGGCCAATTAATCTTTGACAAAACAGAAAAGAAAATCCAATGGAAAAAAACTCTCATTAAGAAATGATGTTGGGAAAACTGGACAGCAACATGCAAAAGAATGAAATGAGACTGCTTTCATATACGATACATAAAAATAAATTCAAAATGGATGAAAGTCATAAATATGAGACAGAAAACTATTAAAATACTAGAGAACACAGGCAGGAATCTCTTTGACGTTGACTGTAGTGACTTCACACTAGATAGGTCTCCTGAGGCAAGGGAAACAAAAGTAAAAATAAATTATTAGGACTTCATCAAGATAAAAAGCTTCTGCAAAGTGAAGGAAATAGTCAACAAACTAAAAGGCAATCTATGCAAGGGGAGAAGATATTGCAAACTACATATCTGATGAAGGGTTAGTATCTAAAACCTATAAAGAACTTATCAAACTAAACACCCCAAAGATAAATAATCCACTTCAAAAATGAACAGAAGACGTGTATAGATATTTTTCCAAAGAAGACATTCAGAAGGCCAGCAGACACATGAAAAGATGCTCAACATCACTCATTATCAAGAAAATGCAAATCAAAACCACAATGAGATGTCACCTCACAGCAGTCAGAATGGCTACAATTAAACAACACAAGAAACATCAGGTGTTTGCCAGGATGTGGAGAAAGGGTAACCCTCTTGAACTGTTGGTGGTAATGAAAACCTGTGCAGCCACTCTGGAAAACAGTAAAGAGTGCCACAAAAATTTAAAAATAGAGCCACCTTACAAACTAGCGATTGCACTACTGGGCATTTACCCAAAGGATACACAAATACTAATTCAAGGGGATACATGCACCCTGGTATTTATAGCGGCTTACCAACAATCGCCAAGTTATGGAAAGAGCTCAAATGTCCATCAACTGATGAATGGATAAAGAAGCTGTGGCATATTTACACAATGGAATATTACTCAGCCATCAAAAAGAATGAAATCTTGCCATTTGCAACAAGGATGTAGCTAGAGAGTATTATGCTAAGCGAAATAAGTCAGTCAGAGAAAGGCATATGCCATACGATTTCAGTCAAGTGTGGAATTTAATAAACAGAACGATCATAGGTGAAAAAAAAAAAGAAAAAGGAAAACCAGGAAACAGCCTATTAGTATAGAAAACAAACTGATAGTTACCAGAGGGGAGGTAATTGGGGTGGGTTAAATAACTGATGGGGACTAAGGAGTGTACTTATGACGATGAACATTGTGTAATGAAAAGAATTTTGAGTCACTATATTGTCCCCCTGAAACTAATATAACACTCTAAGTATACCAGAATTAAAATTAAAAAAAAATTAAAATAGAATTAAAGTAGAGAAAAATAGACTCCATCTCTTGGATGGAGAAGCTACAAAGTCACTTCGCAACGACTTGGATACTGGGAGGATTGGAGTATTGTGGCCATTTTGTTATCTATCTACCACCATTATTTAGTTTGATATTTTGTAGTTCTAGTTAAGGTATAATACCTTGGTCCAATGAGTAATTAAAAACATTTTTTTAATGTTTATTTATTTTTGAGCGAGAGACAGAGCACAAGCTGGGGAGGGGCAGAGAGAGAGGGAGACACAGAATCTGAATCAGGGTCCAGGCTCTGAGCTGTCAGCAATGAGCCCAATGCGGGGCTTGAACCCGTGAAGCATGAGATCATGACCTAAGCCGAATCTGGATGCTTAACTGACTGAGTCTCTCAGGTGCCCCACAATGAGTAATTTTTTAGTCCTCTCTAGAAAGTGTGAGAACTCTAGTTAAGAAGGGATGTTAACTTCCTCCTTTGGATTATATTGAAAATGTGAAGTTATTTAATGAGAAAACTACTGTTAAACAAGGTATGATTTACAGTCTTCTAATTTTTGTTCTAAATCACCTCTGCTGAGAAATATTCAGTACAGGTTACCAGAGAAACCAATTTCTACTAATATTATTGGTAATGTACATATATCCCTTTAAGCTATGATAAAAACATTGATTTATTGTGGTTAAAGCTTGAGATTTGAAATGGAAATACATGGATATCAATACTCACTCTGCTTCTTGAGAAAAACTGCAGTTAAAATATTTGTGTTACTGGATAAATGCCTAACCTTTTTTGTTTTTAATTTTTATTTATTTTTGAAAGAGAGCATACACATGAGCCAGGGAGGATCAGAGAAAGAGGGGAACAGAGGATCCCAAGCAGGCTCCATGCTGACAGCAGAGAGCCTGATGTGGGGCTTGAGCTCACAAACTGTGAGATCATGACCTGAGCTGAAGTCAGATGCTTAACTGAGCCACCCAGGTACCCTTAAATGTCTAACCTTTAAGCCCCCGTTTCTTTGTCTATAAAATCGGGACAATAATTGTACTAATCTCTCTGGGTTGTTTCAGGCTTAAATGAGATAATAATGAATGCAAAGTTCTCAAGATAATACTTGGCAAATAGTAGTATTCAGCAATAATAGCTCTTTTTATTATTATCATTAACAACATGTAACTAAAGTTTAATAGTTTGACTTCTTTGTAAATCCAGATATATGTGAAATTGAAAAGAAACATTAGGGCTATAGCAGAGTAGGGAGATTGAATGCACATCTTTACTGTCACCTTGTTTGTTTGTTTGTTTTACTTTGAGTTTTTATTTTAATTCCAGTTAACATAAAGTGCTATATTAATTTCAGGTGTACAGTATCTGGAATTCAACAATTCCATAAGTCCCCCTGTGACATATATATATATATATATATATATATAGAGAGAGAGAGAGAGAGCGCTCAGAGCCTCAGAGATGTGTGTGTGTGTGTGTGTGTGTGTGTGTATTTACACAGTTTACAAAAAAAAAAATATATATATATATATATATATTTCATCTTCTTTATTCATCTTTTGGTGTATGCTTGGGATGTTTCATATCTTGGCTATTTTAAATAATGCTGCTCTAAACATAGGGGTGTATGCACCCTTTTGACTTAGTATTTGTGTATCCTTTGGGTAAATACCTAATAGTGCAAATGCTGGATCATAGGGTAGTTCTATTTTGAACTGTTTGAGAAACCTCCATGTTGTTTTCCAGAGTGGCTGTACCAGTTTGTATTTCCACCAACAGTGCATGACCGCCATTTTCTTCTTTAACGATAAAGGAGTATTGACAGGAAAAAGACAAGTATTATTGTGGAAACTAAGTAGCAGATGGAAGAGTGAAGGAGGCAGTTTCATGAAATTAGTGTTGGCAATAATTTCTTGGATTTGACACCAAAAAACAGGCAACAAAAGCAAAACTCAACAAGTGGGTCTACATCAAACTAAAAAGCTTCTACACAGCAAACAATTAACATAGTGAAAGGCAACTTATGAATGGAAGAAAATAGCTCCAAATCCTGTAATTATTAAGGGATTAATATCTGAAATATATAAGGAACTCTTACATCTCAATAGGAAAAACAAAGACAAATATAACACATAATCTGATTAAAAATGGGCAAAAGACTTGAATAAGCCTTTTACAAAGAAGATATACAAATGGCCAACAGATACATAAAAATACTCTCAACATAAGTAATCATGAGGGAAATACAAATCAAAACAATGAGATATTAACTCACATCTTAGAATGGCCATTATAAAATAATAACAAATGTTGGAAAGGATGTGGAGAAATTGAAACCCTTGATGGTAGAATGCAAAATGGTCAGTCACTATGGAAAATGGTGTGGAGATCCCTCAAAAAATTAAAAATAGAACTACCATATGATCCAATAATCCTGCTTCTGGGTATTTATCCAAGAGAATTGAAAGCAGGATCTTGAAGAGATATTTGCACCCCCATGTTCACTGAAGGATTATTTACAGTAGCCAAGATATACAACAACCAAAATGTTAATTCATGGATGAAAGGTTAAAAAATGTGTATATATATTCTGCAATATGCAACAACATAGATGAACCTGGGAGTTATCATTCTCAGTGAAATAGACCAGGCACAGAAAGAAAAATATTGCATGATTCCACTAATATATGATATGATGTTTAATTTTATGCATCAATTTGACTGGGCTAAGGGATGCCCAGATAGCTGATAAAACATTTATCAGGGATGTTTCTGGAAGAGATTAACATTTGATTCAGTAAACTGAGAAAAGAGATCCACCCTCACCAAAGTGGGTGGGAATCATTCAATCCTTGAAGGGTCTGAAAGGAACAAAAAAGCAAAGAAAAGATTAATTCACTCTCCTCTTCAGCTGGGATGTCCATCTGTTCCTGCCCTCAGACATCAGATTTCCAGGTTCTTGGGCCTTCAGATTCTAGACTTACCCTAGTGGCCCCTGATTCTCAGACCTTTGGAATTGGACTGATTTATACCTATCATTTGCAGATGGAGAACTGTGATACTTTTTAACCTCCATAAGTCTGTGTGCCAATTTCTATAATAAATCTCTTTATCTTTCTATTTATTCACCTATCTCTTTATATCATCTGTTCCTTTATATATCTCCTGTTTCTCTGGAGAACCCTAGTTAATACATATGAGTTATCTAAAACAGCAGAGTAGAATAGTGTTTACCAGGAGCCAGGGGGAGGGAGAAATGGGGTTGTTATTCAATGGCTACGAAGTTTCAGTCATGCCAGATGAATAAGTTCTAGATATCTGCTGTACAACATTGTACCTAGAGGGAGTACTCAATTGTACACTTAAAATTTTATTAAGAGAATATCTGTCATGTTAAATGTTGTTACTATGACAACAACAGAAAGCACATGACTGCTTTCAGGTCCAGAGAAGGCCTAGGAGCAGGCTAATTAGGCATAAAACACATAAGCTCATTCTGAACGTGCTAGTATACACAGGACAAATTGGTTGGCAGTCTGCAAGAAGCAGAGAGAAAACCCTCTGTGCTAAGTTAGGGACTGTCCTAATCTGGGTAGGAATGGGTCAAAACTAGCAGGCAAGGAAGATTCACCAAACCAGGATCCAGAGCCATGGAAAAATCAGGAATATCCTATAAAATACTTCAGGTAATTTTACAGGAAGGGACTTGGAAGAATGATCCAATTCTAGGACATCCAATGTCATGTCCATAAATTACAGGGGATAAGAGTCTGTACTTTGAAGTATGCTGGATATGTTTGAACCTGGCCACCTTTCCTTACCAGCTATATAACTTTAGGATAGTTGATTAAGCTATCTGAGACTCAGGTAAGGAGTTATTTCAAACACTTAGGACATCCAAAACACTTAGGACAGAGTCTAGAATATGCCAGGTGATTAGTAAATGACAGCTATTTTTCAGTTATCATCATCATCATTTGCTTAATATTAATTGGGTTTGACAACTGCTGATGCTTTAAATATATTCAAAGGTAGACATCAGTTTGCTTACCTGTAAGTGGGGATCATTTTAGTATTTATTTCATGAAGCTATAAGCTAATACATGTAGTGTTAATGTCACTTAGAAAATGCTAAATTGATAACATTGATTATTGCAGTAACATTATTATTACTTCAATGATTGAGAATCATGTTTTGGGGTAATTTTTTTTTTTGCCCAGCCTTTCAGTTATAGGACAATGAAACATTTTGGCCACCGGTGGGTGGTATCTTTTTTCACTGAACGGTCTGGTACTTTTCGCCTTTCTGGTAGCCAAGCTACCAGACAAGAGAATATTGTGAAATATCTTTTTAGACAAGAGAATATTGTAAAAAAATATCTTTTACAGTCACACATGTTTTTACTAAAGGGAGCTTATTATTATTATCTAAAATTTGTGACAACAGTGCCTCAAATCTGGAATTTAAAAATAGAAAGAAAAGAACGTTTTAAAAGGGATAATGTCACCACCTGAGTACAAGCACATTTTTTGGTATAATGCTTCTAGCACTTCATTCTATTTATTTATGTGAGTGTGAGATGTATGTCTGAACTTTTTCCTAAGGTAATGACCATATCATGGGAATATTTCTATGTTCTAAATGTCATTTCAAGTGCCTACATAATAGAGGCCATAACTTATGGCTTTTTCTTGTGTCGCTGGTTTAATATTATTTTCTGTGTGTCTCATTATTTTTGATTAAAAGCTAGGCAATTTGTATAAAGCAGTAGTGGAAATGAGCCCTTTTTTTTTGTCAGATGCTTGGTGGGAGGTTGATTCCATCAGGTGAACTGAGTTTAGGTTTTTCTATTGCTATGGGTGCCTTCAGTGTACCCCAGATTTCAAATTTCTCCATCTGGAAGGTGGGCAGGTGTTTTTTAGGATCCTGCTCTACCCTCAGCTTTCAATGGTCCCTGCACATCTGCACATCCAGGGAGAACTCTCTCTACATTCTTGCCCTTCCCCCAGAAGTGGCTTGTTGTTCAGTGTTCAGCTCATAAAGGGAGCAGGGAAGACCTTGGTTTTCCCAGTCCAGCTCCAATCTTAGGCAGGGTCTCTTCAGCTGAGGGTTGGGGGTAGGGCCTTCTCAACATTCTTGTCCCTCCCCCTGACCTATGACAAATGAATTCTGCTTTGTATCTGTGGAGATCTTGGGTGGAACAGAGTTGCCTGTGTTTCACCCAGCAGTGGCCCCTGCGCTGCATTGGTGCACGATCCTGGGACTGAGAAGGTTTCCTACTCTTGCCCCAGAGGTGGGAGTCTTTGCTTCTGCTTCTCCCTCAGAAGTAATGGAACTTTGCCTGGGACCTGGGAATGGGAATATATCTTACCTCTCCTCCAGTGGCATTAAGCTTTGGCTTCCTATGAGTGAGAGGTCTGGGTAGTGAGCAGGATTTCATGTGCCTCCCTGGGGAGAGCTCTCTTTGTCTCCTGTTCCACTCCCTGTTTTTTTTCTTAAGCAGCCAGAAGAGTTTGTGAATGAGTGAAAACTGCCTCATGTCAGTGACTCTCAGATGTGTTGAACTGTCATATTAGCCCACACTTAGCCTTTAAAAATTAGTGTAAATTCCTGCAGCTTTCTCCTTGTTTAGTTATAAGATGGCCATCTCTTCTGCCTGTGCTTTCGAAGTAAACCTGTTCATGTGTTCCAACTCCCTGGGTGGAATTTGTCACTGTTGAGAATTCAGTCCATTTGTTTTCTTTGCACCTGCAGGTCTCCGATAGACTCAAGAAGGTTATAATCCACAGTGGGAGAGATGTTCTCTTGTAGTTTCTGCATCATAAGCAGAAGAACATCACAGCTTTTGTTAGAGATGAGTTTTCTTGCAAGACATGTAAATTATTTCCCTTTCTTTTTCACGGTGAATGATTCTGTGAGCAGCAACTATGTACCCAATTCCTTAATGTTTTCCTAGTTTTTTCCTAAGTATACAATTTTTCAAGGTGGACTTGTTGGCACAGTGATGGTGAGCATCATTAAATTCCTTGAAACATATTGCCACATTGCATTCCAAGGTGGTCCCACTGTTGTTGATACCAGTAGTGTATGAGAGAGAAATGCGTGTTTGAATGTTTTCTAACATTATTTATTATTATTAAAAATATTTGTCAGCATGACAAAAATGCTAAACATAAAATTGTGTTAAGACTTAGATTTTTTTGTGAACTTGAATATTTTGTTAAACCGTAGGTCATTTATTTCCTTTCTGTTGCTTGATTTATCATGGCTGTGTCCTTCCTTGTTGAATTATTATTAAGTAACAGGTGTAGAAGAAAGCTGACATGAATTTTGCTTTCAGAGAAATGTGGTTAAAAAATAAATAAGAGCATTACAAATCTAATTTATCTGCAAAATTTATGTCATGCACCCTTTAGAGACCTGGGAAGTGCTCCTCCCTACTGACAGGTGGGATTTTCAAAGCCCAGAACTGGGCTTCCCGCAGGCTTGCCTAAGATGCTTTCCAAGGGACCCCAAACCAGAGCTGATTGTTAGCTAACGTCTGTCAACTTGGGTTCGATTGTTTTCCACTTTCTATGGGATTAAAGAAAAGTTATTTCCTTCTTTCCTCTCATACCGATTCAGTGAAACCACTCCAAATAAAACTGAAGCTTGCTGAATGTCCTTGCTGCCTCCATTTGACTCTGGACTCTACCTAACAAGGTTTTCAGCCTGTCCTGGGTTTCTTTGCTCCTAGGGCATGGCTGGGTTAGTTTTAAATAATCCAAACCATGTTTTTAGTCTTTCCTTCCCACCCCCCCAATATATTTATTTACTTACATTTAGATTTATACTTTATTGAAATATAGTTGACACCAACGCTACCTTAGTCTCAGGTATACAACACAGTGATTCAACAAGTTTAGATGTTATGCTGTGCTCATCACAAGTATAGCTACCAATTATCACCATCCAGTGACATTGCGATACCATTGACTATATTCCCCATGCTGTATCTTTTATCCCTGTGACTTACTGACTCCATAAATGGAAGTTTGTACCTCCCACTTCCCTTTATCCATTTTACCCACCTCCCCACCCACTTCCCCCAGGCAACCATCAGTTCTCTGTATTTATGGGTCAATTTCTGCTTTTTGTTTGCCTGTTTATTCATTTTGTTTGTTTGTTTGTTTACATCCCACATATAAGGAAATCTTATAGTATTTGTCTTTCTCTGACTTATTTCACTTAATATAACGCACTTTAAGTCAATCTATGTTGTCACAAATGGCAAAAATCTCACCTTTTTTATGGCTGAATAATATTCCATTATACATACATACCAGACCTTCTTTGTCCATTCAACTATGGATGGACACTTGAGTTGCTTCCATAATTTGGCTATTGTAAACAATGTTGCAATAAATGTAGGAATGCATCTATCTTTTCAAATTAGAGTTTTTGTTTTCTTTGGCTGAATACTCAGTAGTGGCATTACTGGGTTGTGTAGTATTTCCATTTTAATTATTTGAGGACACTCCAGACTGTTCTCAACAGTGGCTGCATCAATTTACGTTCCCACCAACAGTGCATCAGGGCTCCTTTTTCTCTACATCCTTGACAACATTTGTTGTTTCTTGTGTTTTTTATTTTAGACATTCTGACTGGTGTGAGGTAATGTCTTGGTGCAGTTTTAATTTGCATTTCCCTAATGATGAATGATGGTGAGCATCTTCTCATGTGTCTGTTTGCCATCTGGATATCTTCTTTGGAAAAGTGTTCGTGTCTTCTGCTTATTTTAATTGGATTATTTGCTTTTTGGGTGTTGAGCTGTATCAGTTCTTTATATATTTTGGATACTAACCCTTTTTTGGATATGTCATTTGCAAATACCTTCTTCCAATCAGTAGGTGGCCTTTTTGTTTTGTTGATGGTTTCCTTCACTGTACAGAAGCTTTTTATTTTGATGTAGTCCCAAGAGTTTATTTTTGCTTTTGTTTCCCTTGTCGCAGGCTATATACCTAGAAAAATATTGCTGTAGCCAACATCAGAGAAATTACTGCCTGTGATCTCTTATGAGTTTTTTTGTGGTTTCAGGTCTCACATTTAGGTCTTTAGTCCATTTGCAGTTTATTTTTGTGTATGGTGAAAGAAAGTGGTCCAGTTTCATTCTTTTGCATATAGCTGTCCAGTTTTACTAGCATCATTTATTGAAAAGACTGTATTTTCCTTATTGCATATTCTTGTCTCTTTTGTCACAGATTAATTGACTGTATAAAGATAGGTTTATTTGTGGGTTCTCTATTCCATTCCATCGATCCATGTGTCTATTTTTGTGCCAGTGCCATACTGTTTTAGTTACTATAGCTTTGTAGTATATCTTGAAATCTGGATTCTAATACCTTCAGCTTAATGCTTTCTTCAGATTGCTTTACCTATCTGGGGTCTTTATTGGTTCCATACAATTTAGTATCTTTCCTTTGATGCTAATGGATAACTATGTGAAGAAGAAGTACAGATAATTCTTTTTTTAATATTTTTTTAATGTTTATTTATTTTTGAGAGAAAGAGAGACATAGCATGAGCAAAGGAGGGGCAGAGAGAGAGGGAGACACAGAATCCAAAGCAGGCTCCAGGCTCTGAGCTGTCAGCACAGAGCCTGATGCGGGGCTCGAACCCACAAACTGTGAGATCATGACCTGAGCCGAAGTCGGACGTTCAACCGACTGAGCCACCCAGGTGCCCCTGGTTTCATTGTCTTTAAAAAATATTTCCCTTGGGGCGCCTGGGTGGCTCAGTCGGTTGAGCGGCCGACTTCGGCTCAGGTCATGATTTCGCGGTCCGTGAGTTCGAGCCCTGCGTTGGGCTCTGTGCTGACAGCTCAGAGCCTGGAGCCTGTTTCAGATTCTGTGCCTCCCTCTCTCTGACCCTCCCCCGTTCATGCTCTGTCTCTCTCTGTCTCAAAAATAAATAAACGTTAAAAAAAAATAAAAAAATATTTCCCATATGGAAATTTTCAAACAAAAGTTAACTTCTTTTTCTTTTTTTTCTTCTATTTTTCTATTCCTTTCCTTTCTAAATTAAGAACCATTTTATAAATATAACAGGAATTCAAGAACATAACACATTCTGTGTGGGTGATTTCATATTTCTTTTGCTTTTTTTGCATTGAAATTATTAATGAAATGTTAAGCTAATGCTTTTGCATTCAAGTTCTTTAGAGGTTTATTTTTAAATGAGAAGGTGGGAAGCACAGAGTCTCTACGTAGTTATCCACCTCTGCAGCAGGGGAGCAGCAGGAAACCACAGGTACATAACTTTCAAGGGCACCCTTTAAAACCCATAGTCAGTGGAATCATTATGTCACCTAAAATGTGCATGGGAGTTTCAAATTTCATGCAAAGTCACATGTCCAAAACACTTGCATAAGTAAAATTTTTATGTCCCAAACTTTAAGCACCTCACATGACTGTTGTCACCTGTGGCCTGGTTGTAGGAACATGGCTAAACTTCAAAGCGAGACCTCATTGCAAATGCATCAGTATACGCATCTGAGTATGAGAGTTTACTATATCTTGTCACGAGTCTGCAGCGGGAGAAGTGCAAGAAACTGCTGACTGAAGGGAAAGTGTTTCTCCGGCATGATTTTCCTTAAATATTTCATAATCTAGAATATTTGAGATAGTGCAAAGTTTGTGAACGTGCTAGTTTTCATTTTTAGATTAAGAATTGTAGAGTCAGTCTGTTGGGATCACAAACGAAAATGACTCTTAAGTATCAGCTTTCGCAGGTTACTCCCTATACAAAGCACATCAAAGGTCATAACTTACTACAGTATTGCCAACTATGATATGTCCACAAGAGCTGATTCTGCATTTTGAACAAAAGATGGAATCTTTAAAAAAATTTTTTTTTTAAATATTTTTATTTATTTTTGAGACAGAGAGAGACAGACATGAGCAGGGGAGGGGCAGAGAGAGAGAGGGAGACACAATCCGTAGCAGGCTCCAGGCTCTGAGCTGTCAGTCAGCACAGAGCCTGATGCCGGGCTTGAACTTGTGAACCACAAGATCATGACCTACGCCAAAGTCAGGTGCTCAATCGACTGAGCCACCCAGGTGCCCCTACTATGTTCTTTATTTATTTACATATTTATTTACTTATTCAATCATTCATTCATTCATTGTTTCAGAACTATGACTATGGCTATTTTATTTGGAGATTGCTTTCAGTAAATGTGTTCAGTTGGTTTCCGTTCAGTTGGAGATGTTGATACCTTTAAATACTGACCACTTCTGTCACTATGGAGACTGTAGTACTTAGGCACATGGGTTAGCTCACTGGCAAAGAAGAATGCTTTTCCAGGCAGCAAAATGGGCTTCATTTGTTCTCTCCTAACATTGTAACTTTGTCAGAATTGAATAAGAGCGAAATTTGGTACTCAGACTAGTAGGAATGTATATCTTATTATGGTAACATGGTTACGCTTATTATTATTACAGGTGATGGGGTGAATTGTGTCCCTTCAAAGTTCATGTATTGAAGGCCCAGTGGCCAGCACCTCGGAATGAGGCCCCTAAGGTGGGGCCCTAATCCAACATGACCGTTGCCCTTGTAAGAGGAGGAAGAGACACCAGGGATGGACACACGCAGACAAAAGGCCAAGTGAGGACACAGGGAAAAGTCAGCCATCAGCAAGGCACAGAGAGAAGCCTCCTTGGACTGACACCCACCCTGCCGGCACCTTGATCTTAGACTTCCAACCTCCAGAACTGTGAGAAAACACATTTCTATTGTTTAAACTACTGAGTCTGTGGGATTTTGTTATGGCAACGCTACAAGCTTAGCTAAGACAGCACAAAATATATTATGCATGTATGTTCTTTTTTTTAAAGTTTTTATTTAGGTTTTTTTAACTTTATTTTTTATTTTTTAAAATTTACATCCCAATTAGTTAGTATATAGTGAAGCAATGATTTCAGTAGATTCCTTAAGGTCCCTTCCCCATCTAGCCCATCCCCCCTCCCACAACCCCTCCCGTAACCCTCAGTTTGTTCTCCATATTGAAGAGTCTCTTCTGTTTTGTCCGCGTCCCTGTTTTTATATTATTTTTGTTTCCCTTCCCTTATGTTCATCTGTTGTGTCTCTTAAAGTCCTCATATGAGTGAAGTCATATGATTTTTGTCTTTCTCTGACTAATTTCACTTAGCATAGTACCCTCCATTTCCAACCACATAGTTGCAAATGGCAAGATTTCATTCTTTTTGATTGCTGAGTAATACTTCATTTGTGTGTGTGTGTGTGTGTGTGTGTGTGTGTGTGTGTATGTATATACATATATACATATATATACATACATATATATGTATATATGTATGTATATATATGTATATATATATATATATATATATATATATATACCACAT
Organism: Panthera leo; assembly: GCF_018350215.1. NCBI lineage: Eukaryota > Metazoa > Chordata > Mammalia > Carnivora > Felidae > Panthera > Panthera leo. The sequence goes on from NC_056690.1 coordinate 39,472,162, forward strand.
TTTCTTTATCCATTCATCCATTGATGGACATTTGGGCTCTTTCCATACTTTGGCTATTGTTGATAGTGCTGCTATAAACATGGGGGTACATGTGTACCTTCGAAACAGTATACCTGTCTGTATCCCTTGGATAAATGCCTAGTAGTGCAATTGCTGGGTTGTAGGGTAGTTCTATTTTTAGTTTTTTGAGAAACCTCCACACTGTTTTCCAGAGTGGCTGCACCAGCTTGCATTCCCACCAGCAATGCAAAAGAGATCCTCTTTCTCCGCATCCTTGTCAACATCTGTTGCTGCCTGAGTTGTTAATGTTAGCCATTCTGACAGGTGTGAGGTGGTATTTCATTGTGGTTTTGATTTGTATTTCCCTGATGATGAGTGATGTGGAGCATTTTTTCATGTGTCGGTTGGCCATCTGGATGTCTTCTTTGGAGAAGTGTCTATTCATGTCTTTTGCCCATTTCTTCACTGGATTATTTGGTTTTTGGGTGTTGAGTTTGATAAGTTCTTTATAGATTTTGGATACTAACCCTTTATCTGATATGTCATTTGCAAATATCTTCTCCCATTCCGTCAGTTGCCTTTTAGTTTTGCTGATTGTTTCCTTCGCTGTGCAGAAGCTTTTTATTTTGATGAGGTCCCAGTAGTTCATTTTTGCTTTTGTTTCCCTTGCCTCCGGAGACGTGTTAAGTAAGAAGTTGCTGCGGCCAAGATCAAAGAGGTTTTGCCTGCTTTCTCCTCGAGGATTTTGATGGCTTCCTGTCTTACATTGAGGTCTTTCATCCACTTTGAGTTTATTTTTGTGTATGGTGTAAGAAAGTGGTCCAGGTTCATTCTTCTATGTGTCGTTGTCCAGTTTTCCCAGCACCACTTGCTGAAGAGACTGTCTTTATTCCATTGGATATTCTTTCCTGCTTTGTCAAAGATTAGTTGGCCATACATTTGTGGGTCCACTTCTGGGTTCTCTATTCTGTTCCACTTACCTGAGTGTCTGTTCTTGTGCCAGTACCATACTCTCTTGATGATTATAGCTTTGTAGTATAGCTTGAAGGTGGGATTGTGATGCCTCCCGCTTTGGTTTTCTTTTTCAAGATTGCTTTGGCTATTCAGGGTCTTTTCTGGTTCCATACAAATTTTAGGATTATTTGTTCTAGCTCTGTGAAGAATGCTGGTGTTACTTTGATAGGGATCATGTTGAATACATAGATTGCTTTGGGAAGTATCGACTAAAGTTTTTATTTAGTTGTGAGAGAGAGAAAAAGAGCAAGCACAAGTGGGAGAGGGGCAGAGAGAGAGGGAGACACAGAATCTGAAGCAGGTTCCAGGCTCTAAGCTGTCAGCACAGAGCCTGACACGGGGCTTGAAGCCATAAACTGTGAGAGAATGACCTGAGCTGAAGTTGGATGCTTAACCAATGAGCCACCCGGGTGCCCTGCATATTTATTCTTTATATCCTTTTAGCAAACAGGTATAAACTGGATCTCAGTTCAAAGGACGTGTTTGGAATCTGGTATGTTTCCATTACCTATTTAATTCCTTAACAAGTGTACTATATATTATCTATTTTAAAAAGAGAAAGCATCAGAGAATCTTAACACACTTGCTAAAGGTGAATAGCACCTTAAAAAGAAAAAACTTCCAAAGGACCAAAGATCCACCTGCCGTGTCTTCCTTGTGAAATAGATACGTGATTCCCCTCTTTGTTCTTATTTTCGATATGAGTAGAATGCATAATATAGCAGACTGGTGGCATTTAGTGTAGAATGGGGAAAATGCAAACTTACCTATTGTGACTATCCTCTCCCCACATTTGGTGCTGCACTCCAATTTTCCTTAGTCTTTATTTATGTCCTACTGGTTTTTTTTCAGAGTACTTTCTGTGAGGGATGTCTTTTTCTCCTGAAGGTAGACTAGTGTCTTGATGCTGTCTGAGTTCCACCTGCAAGCCAGAAGAATTTTCACCACTTTTAAGTTAAGCATTTGGCATTTGGTGTGCTGATATCTGTCCAAATTCAAGATCCTGTCAAAAGAGAACTCCCCACCCCTGTTGCAGGAGTCGGCAGCCAAGGATGTGATTGCACGCCCCACCAGTGTCTTTCATTCGGTGCAATTGATGGTTACTGTCTTTCTACTTGGATTCCCGTTATTCTGATCCAAGAGGTAACCACAAGAGGCTTCCAAAAAACCTAAGCCGTCAGAGGCAAAACCACAGACCAAAATGGAAAACAGCTGCTTTATAAAGATTGGATTCATAGTGGTTCCTCCCTCCCTTTGTTTCAGGGGATCATTTATCTGTCAGGTTTGTGGAAGCCCAGAGTGAAGACGCACAAGCTCTCAGGTCCTCACTTTTCCCTATTTAACAGGTGGGGAATGGAAAGGGGGGAAGAAGAAACTTCATGGAGCTGACTCTTCTCCTCTCTAAGGCGGAGCTCATGGACTAACTACCCTGGCCAGAGCTGGAAGTATTTATTTTCTCCCTCTGGACTCCCTCGCCCTCAAAATGTAGGCTCACGTGTGACACTTTTCACTCAGTTTGCATTACAACAACCCGAGCTGTATTGCTGCTTAGAAAGCTATTGTCTCTCGCCTCCAAATCATCCTGCAGTGCTCTGCTTTGGGATTCTGGCTGGGGCCAACGGCTACCCTACCCGTCAGGCTGTGCCAATAAAAGAATACTAGCAGGGGAGAGGCAGGCTAAAGGAAGAGAAGAGATTGCTCTGTTCTGGGGGCTTCCGGTCTGTTTTCTGCAGCTGTGAGCCGCAGGCATTGGAGGTGCTGTCCGCCTGCAGCCACTGAATCCCGTTTGCAGTTTCCCCAACTTTGCGGAACCATCCTCCAGATGCCGAAGTCAAAGACACCAGGCAAGCAGTGCCTGACGCGGGGCTCGAACTCACGAACCACAAGATCACGACCTGAGCTGAAGTCAGACACTTAACCGACAGAGCCACCCAGGTGCCCCGAGAATTCTAAATTTTAATAATTCCGTCTTCTTCACTCTTTCTTCCATCCCTCATCTGGCTTCCTACAGCTCCTAACTCTAGGAATACCCTGGTGTTCTATTTTTGCCTTTTCTGTTCTTACCTGCCTACTTAATAGTTCTTCTTAGCAAATGCTCTCCGTTAAAACAACCGGGATCGTTTCTGTCCTTTTTTTTAGGACACAGAATGAATTACCCGTGTTCCTGTGTTCTTCCCTTCCTAGCTGTGAGTTCATCACATGACCAGCCATGCCAAATACTGCAAACCATCCGGTCGCTGGTTATTAATTTTTATGTGCCTTGCTCCATGCTATACCTTCCCGTGTGGTCTACATTCATTCTTCACAACTTTATAAAACACATTTTATTAGCCCCATTTCACGGATGAAGAAACCAAGGCACAGAGAGATAGACAAGGAATTAAGTACCGCCTGAGACCAGAACCAGAATTCGAATCTGACCCCAAGGTCTAGGCTCTTAAGCATTCTATTAATTTGTCTGCTTCATATTTGTAACCTAATTCTTTGCTCCCTGCTCCTATTAGATACCCAGTGTGCCTTTTTTAGAGGAGGAGTGGTGGGAATAATTGCTAAATAAGGAGTACATTAACCAATTAAACTAGCTAGGCTTATGGAATATACATCTGAGAAGATGAAGCTTCACGTCTTTGTCCTAAATTAAATCTGTAGTTTAGAAGCTGTTTATCTTCAGCCAGTAAGAAGAGTGTGATGCCTGGTTGACCACTGACCTTCTCATCTCCTTGAGTCTTGCAGTCATAATCTGGATAAAGAGGGTTTGGATTTAGGATGTTTAAGACCTCTCTATAGGTATTATTTAATTTTTCTGTCATCCTGGGAGTGGAGAGAGGAGAAATTCTCTCAATTTGACTTTGTCAACACATCCAAACTATTTGAAAGAATCGAGTTTCAAATCATGGATTACAAAATAACCTATGGAAACACGAAATTGGCTGGAAGAAAATGTCAATCAGTTTGCTGTCTTCAGCACTGATGCTCTCCAAATTTTAATGTGCACATAGATCGCCTGAGGATCTTATGAAAGCAGAGTCTGATTCAGAAATTCTGGGGCACTGCCCAAGACTCTCCTTCCCCACAAAGCCTCATATCAGTAATAACAATGGCAGCACATATATTGATCACTTACTTTGTGCCAATGAAATTATCCCTAATCTTCAAAAGAATCCTATGAAGTTATTATTATTCTAATTTTTCACATAATGAAACCAAACTGGGAACAAAATCAGTTACGTGGCAAGAGTTTCAGGAAAGTCATGGGATTTGAATGCAAACCCATTTCTTCTGATTAAATCTTTTTCTTTTTGCACTGCAACCAGCAAAGAAGTTAAAATAATGGGGCATGCGGTTTATGTCTTAAGATTGGTACGGTAAGGTATCAGAGTGCTTTTATTAAATGTTTTGATCCTTTGAATTTAATCTGGTTTGAAGTGTTTTATGGCATTATTTTTAAAAAGTGTATAACTTGTCTAAAAATATCGCAATGATTTCAGTTGCATTACACAGTCCGAGTATTCATTATAACTGGCAACTTCGTTAGAAAGAAACTGTGATGTACATGAAGGGTGTACACGTTCCTCTGTCAAACTTAAAAAGAAAAAAGGAAATACAGCTGGGACTTGAATGGGAGTGTTAGGTGCCATACTAACTAAAGGGCAAATCCACAGTAGCACCAGTGACTTTTAACTGCTCCATCACTCATGGTCTAGAGATTGAAGCCAGATTAAGAGAAAAAAAAGATTTCACCAGCAGCCCCCAAAGATTTCACCTATAGATGCAGTTAATGAGCATTGCCATGGATACAGCATAATTATATCACCTGAATAGAATCTAAGGGAATTGAAAAACAAGAGACAAAGAAATAAGCTTAATTATTCACTTTTTGAAAAATCTCTACAGGCAATTTAACAGTAAAATAGGGTGACTAAGGAACACATACATTTCATGCCCATATGCCACAGAAATAACTAATTAGGCACAATGTGCCAGGACTAATTATAGAAATGATTGCTGGAAGAAGGAAGGCTGAATATAGAGTAGCTGGCAACTTGATGGTCCTCTTGCTATGTAGGCTGTGCTGAATGTTGCAGCGAGCTGATTGGTTGTTATCTTTTTTTGCATGAGAATTGAATTGTAACTGATTTAATTTTTTTCCTGATAACTTCCTGATTACTGAAGAGGGTGCTGAGGCAAGGGCAGCAGAGTAAATCTCTGAGAAAGCAGGAAAGAGGAAAAATGATGCCCCTTGGTAATTTTCACCCAGGATGATGGATCCTTTGTGTTTCCGTCCGTCAGATGTAAGGACACTTGTTCCTAGGAGTCTTGGGTGGTGTAATGAGGTCAACGGTTACTCCCGGCTTAAACTCTATCTATCATCGTAACTATTCTCGAATCTCTCCAAAAGCCTGCCTGAAATTCCATCAGGAAATCATTTTAAGTTGATGAGATGCCTTTGAAGATCAAGGTTATCAAGAGAAGCCCTTTAAACGGAATTAAATCGTGTTCCCCAACCAGGCCAAGAAAAAAGGAACGGTCCTAAGTGGGACATGGTAGGCAGAATTCTGAGATAGTCCCCAAGATTCTTTCTTTCTTCTCTGTATAAACACCCTGCACAATGTCCAGGATTGTGAATATGATGGGCTTTTTTTCTTCTGTGATTAGGTCATGCCACACGCCACAGCTGTCAGGGAGATCCTCCAGGGGGCCCTGACCTCATCATAGGAGCCCCTTAAACAGGGATCTGGAGGTCAGAGGTGAAGGAAGTTAGAGACTCAAAGCAGGAGAGGGAATGGAGGTGCCCCTGCTGGCCTGAAGACGGAGGGGGCCGTGTGGCTGCTTTAGGAGCCGACAACAGCCCTTGGCTGACAGGCACGCAGGCCGAGGTGACCGCAGTCCCACAATCACGAAGAACTGAATTCTGCCGACAGCAAGAATAAACTCAGAAGCAAGGTCTCCTCACAGCGTCCAGGTGAGAATCCAGGCAGGCTGGCACCTTGGTCTTGGCCTCGTGAGACTCTGCGCAGGAGACTCGGTCGTGCTGTGCTGGACGGTGACCTACAAAGCTGAGCACCACACAGTGGGAGCTGTGTTAAGGCACTAAGTGTGTGGTAGTTTGTGCGCTTCAATGGACGACTAACATGGGACGTAGGGACCTCTGACTTGCAGACTAGGAGAGAACAGGCGGGTTGAGGGGGGGAGCTGCGGATAGCAAGAGGGCATGCCCGTCTGCTAGTGGCCTCAGGCAGGCGGAGAGCCCAGGGAGGCAGGGGGAAAGCTCACATGCCTGAGTCCCTGCGCTCTCCACCTGCCTGAGAGCCGTTGCCTCCACCAACAGACATGCGTGCTGGCCCTCTTGCTGTTTCCCTCTCTCTTTCCCATTCTCCATCTACACGGCTGTCACGGAGCCGTTTTCCGCTCACTTCTTCACTTTAAGATTTGAGCCCTTATTATATCCTTGGTGGAATTAAAACCGTAAGTTGAGGGGCACCTGGGTGGCTCAGTCGGCTAGGCGTCCGACTCTAGATTGCATCTTGATCTCACAGTTCGTGGCTTCGAGCCCTGCATCGGGCTCTGGGCTGACAGTGCTGAGCCTGCTTGGGATTCTGTCTCTCTCCCCCTCTCTCTCTGTTCCTCCCCCACTTGCACACACGCATGCTCTCTCTCTGAAAATAAATAAACAGTTTCAATAAGAAAACCCCGTAAGTTGAGTTCCAGTCCTGCTCTACCATTATTAGTTCATTGAACTTGGATGAATCACCCTACTCATCTAGATTTTAGGTTTGTTTTTTTTTTTAATTTCTGAAAAAAACAAAGCAGATGGACTAGTAAGGATTCTTTAATCCTTTCCAGCAGTAACAGTTTTTAATCAGAGACACTCATCATTGTCCTGCCCTGGCCTTCCTGCCTCTAGTCCCTCTTTCCGTTTATCTTGCAGATCTGATGGCATCATTGTCTTGCTGAAAATCTTTAAGGTGTAAACTGTTTAGGATACTGTTCAAAAATCCCTCATGAACTGACACCAAAGTGACATTTTTTTTTTTTTGTCATACGCCATTACTCACCCTCAAAGCACTCCAAGTGTTAGGCAACCTCAATATTTCACTACTCTAGACAGAAATCCAGGTGTCCTGCCTTTGTGTTTTATACCTAGTTCTTTTAGGATGAAATACTCCTTCATCTGAGTGTGGTAATCAACTCCACCAAATCCATAAAGAGGCAGCTCCATTGATGCCTCTTCCAAGAGGCATTTCCCTATCCCTCCAACTGGGGGATAATAGCCACCTTCCATGAATCGTAATAATAATGCTTCTCCAAATCATTTGACTCGGTTGGTAACCATTTATGTAGTGTTCATCCTTTATGATAGTATTTAATAGCAAATATATGTATATGTGTATGTGCTTACATATGACGCATATGTATGTCTTTTTATCTGATCATCTTTAATTATAAACTCCCTGAGGACTGGAAACTTACTTATTTACCCGATCTCTGCATTTGCAACAGGCTTTGGCAACAGGGCCTTGTTCTGCAAAGGGTTGAATCAAATAGGAAATACTGATCTGTGTTGTATCTGGTTTGATATTCTGCCTGTTAGAGCAAACTGAAAGGACCTTTAGTGAAGAAACTTTCTGACCTTCTTGATGTTGACCTTTGAGATTAGAGGTTTACCCAAATAGCTTGAATTTCTCTTCTCTAATTACACACACACACACACACACACACACACACACACACACACAAATACATTTAGAATTCAGCTTCTCTTTTTTTTTTTATTTTTAAAAAAAATTTTTTTTTCAACGTTTTTAATTTATTTTTGGGACAGAGAGAGACAGAGCATGAACGGGGAAGGGGCAGAGAGAGAGGGAGACACAGAATCGGAAACAGGCTCCAGGCTCCGAGCCATCAGCCCAGAGCCTGACGCGGGGCTCGAACTCACGGACCGCGAGATCGTGACCTGGCTGAAGTCGGACGCTTAACCGACTGCGTCACCCAGGCGCCCCTAGAATTCAGCTTCTCTTAAGAGATTGTTTAGATAACAAAAATCTTGGGCTTATTACCATGGTGCAAAGAGACTTTCCACTTTATTTATTCTTTACTTGTTATTCTATCTTTAGTCTTCTTCCCAACCTTAAAGAAGCACAACCCATAATCTCAGCAACCTTCTATCACGAATGATAATAGATAATAGTTCATGATAGTAGAAATTGAAACATCTCTCTGTCTCCATTGCTGCACACTTTCGCGCAGATCTTCTCAGTCTGTACGCACAGCACGATCCTTCTTCCCACTTGACCATTTCCTTTTCCTTCTTAGGATCCTTTCCTCGTTCCATTAATAACTTGCTCGAGAGTCGATACTGGTGTGGTTTTTTTTTTTTTTCAAGATATTCACTCATAACTATGAAACTGCCTTGTTGTCAGGGGTCAGTAGACTCTTTTGAATAAATGCCTGTTGAATGTCTTGTAAGAATGACAAGATAGCGGATAAACGTTTCAGAAAGAAACACACATGCCCAGTTTTCAGGGGATTCAGTCAGCCCATCAATAACTTCTCCATGTGATACGCCAATAAACAGCTCGAAAGCTGGCAACACAGCTGTCTGTAGTGGATGCCAAGGAAACAGATGGTAGTAATGCAGGAAGAATGCTTTCCATCACTTCGCATTAAGCTCTTTTGATTATGCACCAAAAATGGAGAAGGAATGGACAGGCCCCAGCATGACTAAAGCAGGCTTTATCGCCACCACTTGTCAGCTGGAATATTTTAAACACACATTGATGAAGACCCCTTTGGGCTCATTCTACTTTTTCCCCAGGGTTTCAAAGCACTTTCCTAGAAAAAAAAATTTTTTTTTCCCTAGTGATGGATGAGAAAACCAAGGCCTCAAAGGAAATGTGACTGACGATACCTGGCTCTAGATCAAAGTTGAATCATTTCCAAGATCAGGCCTCTAGAAGGTGAGCTTTTGGTGGCTTTCCTCCATTCTAAAACAGTTTGGCGTCGGCCACACCACCAGGCTGATACAATAAGGTCAATTATTCTTTCTTCTACTTGTTGTAGCAATGGCATCTGAGCCTGTCTGTTATCTCCTCAACTAGCTGAGCTGCAGAAGGAAGTAGGTGCTGTTACAAGAAGGGAAGTCCAGACTGAATTCCTTGCTTACAACCTCAGTTTCCTGCACCTTCATACCTCCCATGTGGGCTATCATGTGTGTCTGAAAGTGACCCCTGAGCCTTCTAACTGGAGAATTGAGGGCAAAATTCACTTCGGTTGGTTTGGCTGGTTTTGTGTCCTCTGGTTCATAATCTGTCGTGCATTTATAGCGATAATGAAAAAAAACAGGGTTCGTTTATTGCCATTAATTCGGCAACAACTTTAAGGAAGGAAGGAAGAATAATAGGTGTGCCAGTTTTTACTTCTTATCTCTTAGTACCAAACCTCGCCCTTTTCTTTTTTTTTCATCTACTGAAGTTTTATTTATTTATTTATTTTTAATTTTTTTTTAAATATATGAAGTTTATTGTCAAATTGGTTTCCATACAACACCCAGTGCTCATCCCAACAGGTGCCCTCCTCAATAACCATCCCCCACCCTCCCCGCCCTCCCACCCCCCATCAACCCTCAGTTTGTTCTCAGTTTTTAAGAGTCTCTTATGCTTTGGCTCTCTCCCACTCTTACCTCCTTTTTTTTTTTTTCCCCTTCCCCTCCCCCCATGGGTTTCTGTTAAGTTTCTCAGGATCCACCTAAGAGTGAAAACATATGGTATCTGTCTTTCTCTGTATGGCTTACTTCACTTAGCATCACACTCTCCAGTTCCATCCACGTTGCTACAAACGGCCACATTTCATTCTTTCTCATTGCCACCTATATACACTCCATTGTGTATATAAACCACAATTTCTTTATCCATTCATCAGTTGATGGACATTTAGGCTCTTTCCATAATTTGGCTATTGTTGAGAGTGCTGCTATAAACATTGGGGTACAAGTGCCCCTATGCATCAGTACTCCTGTATCCCTTGGGTAAATTCCTAGCAGTGCCGTGGAGGTTCCTCAAAAAATTTAAAATAAACCCGGCCCTTTTCTGCTCCGAGGCTAAGACCAGGCCTCAGCAAGCTCTATTTCCCAGAAACCCTTGCTAGCAGAGTTGAGGTTAAGTCCCGCCACTAGATGGCACTAAAGGGAAATTAGAAGGTGGAGGGAGTGGACAAAGGACTCACCGGGCAGTTTTTCGGATTCCTGCCTTGAGATCCTGTTCCAAAACCAGTTGGTTCTTTTGCAGTGTCAGGACTCCGGCAGGGATGCTGCCGTTTCCTCTCTGGTTGACTCTTGAACTCCAGCAGTGGCACTTCGCTCTGCCAGCCACTTGGTTCTAGCCCTAGGAGGACCAACCTCATTCCTACTCCTCCGAAGTGCTGCTACTTCTGAGCACTTCCTTACGGTCTGAGCAACAGCAACGTGGAGCCCTTCCTACCGCCTCCGAAGTTCCTGAAACCCCATCTACTCCTTCTTGTTCCCCCTGCCGCCTTTAACACCATGTCATCAATTTACCACAGTTAACTCTTGAACGATGCAGGGGTGAGGGGCACCGGTCCCCACGCAGTTGGAAATCTCTGCATCCGTTTTGACTCCTGAAAACGTAACTGCTGCTAGTCTGCTGTTGACCACAAGCCTCACCAATCACATAAACCGTCATTACCGCATGGTTTTGTGTGCTCTATGTATTATATACTGTATACTTCTAGGAAGCTAGAGAAAAGAAAATATTAAGAAAATCATAAAGAAGAGAAGATACATTTATAGTACCGCACTGGTTTTATTCTTTGTAGAAAGGCTTTCCTTTTTTAAAATTTTAAAAAATTTATTTATGTTGAGACAGACAGAGATAGTGTGAGTGGGGAAGGGGCAGGGAGAGGGAGAGAGACTCCCAAGCAGGCTCCACGCTGGTAGCACAGAGCCTGACGTGGGGCTTGAACTCACAAAACTGCAAGATCGTGACCTGAGCCGAAACCAAGGGTCGGACGCTTAACCGACTGAGCCACCCAAGTGCCCCTGCACTGTATTTATTCTTTAAAATATCTGTGTGTGTGTGGGGGGGGGGCCTGGGTGGCTCAGTTGGTTGAGCATCAGACTTCAGCTCAGGTCATGATCTCGCAGTTTATGAGTTCGAGCCCCGGGTGGGGTTCTGTGCTGACAGCTCAGAGCTTGGAGCCTGCTTCGGTTTCTGGGGTCTCCCTCTCTCTCTGCCCCACCCCCCCGCTTGTACTCTGTCTCTCTCTCGCAAAAATGAGTAAATGTTAAAAAATTAAAAAAAAAAAAATCTGCCTGTCAGTGAACCTACAGAGTTCAAGTTTTTGTCGTTCAGAGTCATTGGTAAATGAAATGGCGTCATCCCTCTATGAGTTGATAGCGTGAGTACCAGAAGAACAAGCTGACTTGAAACAGGATTTCATAGACAAGTTCAACAGGCTGATTTGGGTTCCGTATAAGGGAGAACTGACTTTCCGGCTGTGGGAGCTGTCCCTTAATAGATGCAAGGAGCTCTCTGTGGCCGGCAGCCTCCAGCAGGAACTAGACGCCTGCTGTCAGAAATGCTGTAGCAAAAACAATTGAAGGTTATTTGCCTGTAAGATTGGACAAAATTTAAAATATTGGTAATCTACCCAGGGCAGAGATTAACACGCACACACTGCTGGAGTATAAATGGAGGCAGCTTTCCTGAAGGGGTATTTGGCAACATATGTTCATTCTAGAAAGGGGTAGAGAAAATAAACGTATCCTATTCATGTCAGGGATATTAGTGACAAGGACGAAGGTGGAAAACCAGCATGGAAAAGGGCACGGTGTGTGCAGTTTGTCGTTCTAGTTGGCATGGGGGAGGAAGGCTGTTCCAAAACAGCTGTGTTGGAGCAGAGATGTGAATAGCAAGCCGTGTGGGATTCTGGGAGAAGAATGTTCCAGGAAGAGGAAAGAGCAAGAGTTCTGGGGAGGAAAGGGGGGAACTTTCTCAAGGAAGGTCAGGCAATGAGGGTGGAAGGAGAGGAGGTAATCTCAGAAAGATATCAGCAACCAGGTTGTGTGGGCAATCGTGGACAAAGATGAGAACTTTTTTTTTTTTTCCCCAGAGTGACCACAGAAGTCATTGGGCCATTTAAGTCTATGAAAGTCTTAAAAGTGTTTTTAGTCTTTGACCTAGCAACTTCATGTTTAAGTATTTGCTTTAAAAAAATTGTTGAGGTGCGGTGCCTGGGTGGCTCAGTCGTTCGGGCGACCGACTTCGCTCGGGTCATGATCTCACCGTTCGTGGGTTTGAGCCCCACGTCGGGCTCTGGGCTGACAGCTCGGAGCCTGGAGCCTGCTTCGGATTCTGTGTCTCCCACTCTCTCTCTGCCCCTCCCCTGCTCGTGCTCTGTCTCTCTGTCTCTCTCAAAAATAAATAAACATTAAAAAAAAATATTTTTTAATTGTTGAGGTGTCCTGGGTGGCTCAGTTGGTTAAGTGTTGGGCTTTTAATTTTGGCTCAGGTCATGGTCGGTTTGTGGGATCAAGCCCTGCATTGGGCTCTATGTTGACAGCACGGAGCCTGCTTAGGAGTCTCTCTCTCCCTCTCTCTCTCTCTCTGCCTCCCCCCTCCTTGTGCTCATCCTCTGCCTTCAAAATAAATAAACATTTGTTTTTAATTGTTGAAAGAAGTAGCTCAAGACCGGTGTATGTATGTACAAGGGCATTCACTAAGAGCAGCTGTTTTGAGCACTTAGAATATGCCAGACATTATTCTAAGCACTTCATACATATTAATTCATTTAACGTTTGTAACTTTTCCATGAGAGAGCTATCCTTGTTTTACAGGAAGCTGAGGTATAGAGAGGTCAAGTATCTTGCCCAAGCTACTAAATGACCTGGATTTTAACCCAGGGAGTCCACACTTTTAATCACTTGGTTAGAAATGGAAATATGTTCACATGAAAACGCCTGATGACAAAAGGCGGGTTCCCTGTGTGTGATGCTTCATGTAAAAAGTACCTCTTCAGGATGTATGCATACATGCTCACGTATGTATACTGGGCGTTTCTTCTTAGATCCCCAGTATTTCTTCTTTTATTTGGAAACAGGCCCTGGGCTTCTCATCCTCCGCTTTACCTTGCAGCTCTCAGTGCGGACGGGCTCAAAATAGAACACCCGCCTGGCAGCCTTGACCCACTAGCTCCAGCAGTGGGTCCATGACCTCCACACTGCGCTTCCCCTCTCCAGGACTGTCAATCACTTTGCCCTCCTGGCCTGAGTTTATCCGTCCAGGGAGGAGCACCTGGCCCATGCTGGCAGATCCAACTCTCTCTCTCCCAGAAACTGAAACTGAAAACCATCCCACAGCCCGGTAGTTGTTGAGATTGAGCCGCGTGCACAGTGACCCCTACACATTCCATTTTCTTTGGAGCTCTGTGGATGCCCACTTCCAGAATACTGGTAGCCCAACAGGTCCTTCGATTCTCTAAATGATTCTAGCGCCTGTCTGCTAAGTCCTGGGTTTTGTTTCTAGAAGACGGGATTGCCACTGGCGGTTGCAAACAAAGACACTTTGTCTAAAATTGTCTACAAGGGTGAATATCAAAATGTTAAAGGAATTTTGCAGGGCTTTTGTCTTCTTTACAGATGACAAGTACCCAGATGTCGGGTTAAAAATGCCTACATCGATTTTGTTGCCTATTTTTTTTTTCAAAGCATGCCGTAAAGCTCTCTGAGGTCTACTTCTAGCCAATAGCAACTGTAGCACCCGTGGCAACTAGAGTAAAGAGGCTCTGGCAAATGTAACACAAACGTCACAAACAAAACATGGAACAAAGGTAAAGATGGTGAAACGCAAGTCACGACAACGTCCGACAGAGAGATCAGCACTTGGAAAGTTTCGGAGCAGAAGGGAAACAACAGACAGCGGAAGGTGGGGGTGGAGGTAGCCAGGGGACTCGGAACAAATCATATTTTGAAATCCTGGTGTTACCATTTGAGCCATGATTGCTATAATAAGCACTCAGAGAACTTTGTGACTTACCTGAAACACGTTACTAAAACCAATTAGTGTTCATGATTTGCATTGTTGGAGACACAGCGAGTTTGCTGTACTTTGCGGGTGCTGGAGCAGCGCTTTCCTCTAGGACGCCCAGATTTCTAAGCGTTTGCAAACCAGCAAAACAGACAGACCTGTCATGTAAACGAGTTATGAATAAAAGAAGTGTTAGCTTATGGAAATCAATGAGCACAAATATATATTTCAGTCGTTTCTAAGCAATGACCGATTAGGATTTACTGCCTATCGAGTTACACATTCAGCAAAATCCTAAAATCCATTCATAGCTTTCATTCCCGCTAAGTTTCCCCAGGCCTTCTGGAATCAGTTCCACAAACAGTTGCTGAATGCACATTCTGTGTCAGGCATGGTCCCAGGAAATGGGGATATAGAATCATATCTGCCCAGAAAGTTCACATTGGGGCAGGAGAGACATGGAAGTTAAATTTCAGTGCCTGCCTTAACATTTAAATGCCCCAATATAGGGCCATATAAGAGACATAGTCATTCATCAGGCTCTAGCCCAATGCCTACTTGCTTTACATCTGCACAGTAATCTTTTATAGCAGATGCTGCTGCTGCTATCCTCATTTTACGGACAAAGACATTAGGCTCAGAGAGTTAAGTAACTTGGTCCAGGTTATAACACTCAGACATGGTGGACTCAGGATTAGACACACACACACACATGGTGTTGTGGACTCAGGATTAGACACACACACATGATGTTGTGGACTCAGGATTAGGCACACACATGATGTGGACTCAGGATTAGACACACAGACATGATGTGGTGGACTCAGGATTAGACACACACACATGATGATGTGGTGGACTCAGGATTAGACACACAGACATGATGTGGTGGACTCAGGATTAGACACACACACATGATGATGTGGTGGACTCAGGATTAGACACACACACATGATGTGGTGGACTCAGGATTAGACACACATGATGTGGTGGACTCAGGATTAGACACACACACATGATGTGGTGGACTCAGGATTAGACACACACACATGATGTGGTGGACTCAGGATTAGACACACACACATGATGTCGTGGACTCAGGATTAGACAGAGTGTGGACTCAGGATTAGGCACACACACGATGTGGACTCAAGATTACACACACACACACACACACACACACACACACGCACACGCACACACACACACACACACACACACACACACACACACGATGTGGAACTCCAGAGCTGTAACTTTAAACTACTGCCTGTAATGCTTCCAATTCTATACCTCAGTGCGGGGAGCTTAACTCTTTCTGAAGGGATGGGAAGTCACAGGTTGTTAAGGACTGAATGTGTCCCCCACAAATTCATATGTCAAAGCTTTAGCCCTCAATGTGATGGTATTTGGAGGTGAAGCCTTTGGGAGGCAGTTAGGTTTAGATGAGGTCATGAGGATGTGGCCCTCATGATGGGACTAATGACCTTATAGGGAGAGACAGCAGAGAGCTGGCTTCCTCTCTCTTACCATGTGCACATACCTGGGGAAAGCTATATGAGGACAAGCCAGGAAGAGAGCTCTCACCAGGAGCTGAGTGTGGGCACCCTGGTTGAGGCCTTCCGGCCTTCAGTACGGTGAGAAATGCCTGTTGTTTAATCACCCCATTCCAGTATTTTCCTAGAGTAGCCTGAGCAGGCTAAGAAAGCACTGTTTTCTGAAAAGGGAAGTTAGGGTGCAAGTGTTCTCTCCTGGGCATGGAGAGAATTGGAAGTTTATCAAGGGAGTACCATTGCCATTAACATGCATAAGGGAGTTCTAGAAGCAGGGCTGGACAGAGGAAGAGGCTAAGCTGAGTTGTGGTTGCAACCAAAGGCCCCAGGTGATCCTCTGTGGAGCCCCTGAGCTGGAATGGTCCCCCCAGTAAAGCAATGGAGGGAGACCTTTATACTCCTGCATAGGCCAGCCATGCTGCTGCCCATGGGAGGGGCCTTGACCTTGAGGAAGGCAGCTCTCTTGGGCTCAGGACTGTGTCCACTATTAGGAAGAAAAATAAGATTGGATTCTCACATTGGCAGACTCCCACTATCATTGTAAGAATAATCTCAGACTTCCAAAATTCTGTTTAGGCTGATGCCTATAAACACAAGGCAGGATTTTCAGGACTTTCTATAATTAATGGTGAATAAATGGTGCCAACGTCTGCCATACAAGCTAAGTCTATGCCTTTCTCCTTTTTAATACTGTGATATATCCTTTTGACATTTAGCATAGGAGAAGCATTCTTATGCCAACTTTGCTGCCGACATTGGAATTCATGTTGACAATACTCAGAGAGGAATTTCTCCAATCCCCTCTCCCTTGTTTTGGGATCAGAATCATTCAAAAAACAACCATAGCACTTATGCATGGGGTATGTATGCTTTCTTTTAGATGGCTGGATTTGGATTTAAATGCTAGATCCTACTTTCAAGAGAAATGTGCATGGGGAAAAAAAACCACACTAAGTGATAATTCAAAAATAGACGACCAGTAAGATGTTGGAGGCCCTTAGAGCAATGCCGAAGTTTGAAGCCATCGGTCATCTTACTGTAGAACTTGAAAGTAGAGACATTCTGGCTGGTTTCTGTTTGCAGGTGACCAGACTTGCTATGTTAAACACACTGAGTCTGGAATAGAAATAAACACCCCGATCTATTAATTTAAAATGACACATAATACTGGCGGTCAGGTTGACTTCTCTCTGCATGCTTTCCATTATAGGACGAGATACCGTTCAACTAACATCATTCTGAACAGTGAGCTGATGTTAGTGTCCAGCCTGATGCCTGTCTTTGCCTTCGATCGATACCTAAGAAAGAGACTCGGATCTATGCCAGCCAGCCAGTGTTGGCCGTGTCCAGGCACAAAGACCAGGTCTTGCTATTTGATTCATCTTGTTTTAATCTCCGTTGGAAACATTCTTCTCTTTCTAAACATTTTGCAAAATACATTAGAAGGCAATTGATGTGGCTCCTCAGTATAATACACTATGTTTAACTCGTGCTTTTTTGCCAAGAGATATTAATACGATGTGATCTTCCTAGATGTAGGAAGAAATTTGACATCTCCTTATAATATAAAATGAAAATGGGGCTAAAGAGGCTAAAATGTTCATTTGGGCATCTCTAAACCATAAAAAAAAAAACTTTGAAGTAGTATCATTATACAATAATTCACAATGATAGTCATTATTACTGGAAAGTTACTTAAAACAGGGTAAGTAACACTAACTTACAGTAGTAGGAAGTCTCATGGGACGATTTTGGATGGTGTCTGATACACGATGCCTGGCTATGTGGCAGGCTCACGAGGCACTCATTAAATGTCCTGATGGGTGACTAAATGAAGAAAAAATAAGTAGGACATTGCTCAAGGCCACAAACCTGGAATTTTTGGTTCTAGATCAGAATGCCCTGGCTCATAGTGTCCCCCTGGGGGCAAGGGATTTTCTTGGATTTTGGACTTTGCCAATACCCAGGACCACGCTGAAGGCTTAGAGCATCTGGGAAGGTAGACATGGTGAGCTGCCCTGCGTATGAGACATTCTGACTAAAGTGCTGATCTGGCACACATCTTCCGCCCAAGTGATGCCAGAAATATCACAGGAACAGAAGGGCAAGTACTGCCTGGTGCCAAGTTTATTTTGTATTTTCTGCATGTTAAAAATGAAAACCCACACAACCAAGAGCACTCATTCTTTTGACAGGAAGTGATTAGGAAAAAAGGGGTTTGTGTCTGGGAACAGTTTTTTTTTTTTTTAATCCTAAAGAGGACCCGGAAATACACAAATTTTAGCATCACCCTTAGACCTGGCACAAGAGGCGTCTGCCTTGAACCCTGGCTTTAGGGGACCCCACTCCAGCTCATCACCAGGTACAGCCCACCCCATGGGACAAGGAGGTTATAGGGCCAAGGATTGTTTCCACCAATAGTCTTTGTTTCCTCCCTTCTAGACTAAACCATGGATACCTAGATACCTGCCCAGACAGCCCCAAGCTCTCTTCCAGGGCCAGTATAGTGATCTTCCCAGGATCCATCATCTTAGGTATTTGATGCCATGCTGTACATGCCAAAGTCTGAGAGGTGGCCAGGGGTGGCTATTTGCAGTGGTGAGAACTGGGAGTACACATGCCAGGTGAGTGTCTATGTCTATGTGCAAGGTCCCTCATCCCGTAGGTGACCACATGTAGTGAGGTAGGTATAGGATAACGACGAGGCGGGAAGAGACACTTGACTATTAACCGGCTCTCCTAATGCTGCCATCTCCCCTAGTGGTACTCCAAGGACTCTTAGATTTTAGGATATGGCCCTCTAGCTCACTATGAAGGCATTATTTTTCATGGTAAGAGGATGGAATGTATTTTCTTTTACAGTTTGAGAGCTTGATTTCTAACTTTTTAAACACTTAGGTATCTGGGATGGATGCCCCCATCTATACCTTCTTCTGACCTCAGAAACATTAGTGCCAGGACCAGAAATATAAATTGGAACTATTGTATAAGTTTGAAGATGTTTCTACTTTCCTTTCTTACTTTTCCTTAGGAAAGGTGCCTGGGTAATAAAAAATACATACATTTAGCCCATGGTGTTCCTTATTTGTTTCATTTTTATTTTTTTAAGTTAATTTATTTATTTTTGAGGGGGGGTACGAGCCGAGAAAGAGGGAGAGAGAATCCCAAGCCGGCTCTACGCTTTCAGTACCAAGACTGATGCAGGGTTCTATCTCACGAACTATGAGATCATGACATGAGCCGAGACTGAGAGTTGGACGCTTAACCAACTGAGCCACGCACGCGCTCCCCTTATTTGTTTTAGAAAGCGAAAGTAAGGAATTTGACCATGTGTGTTTATCATTTTTAAAAAGAACAAAAATTATTTCAAAGGCTGCTTTAAGCCATTAGATCTACCACCCGGTAACTGTTTTCATGATGAATGTTCTGTTAAGTGAAGCTAAGAGGCTTCACCACGAAACAGACCTGGGTACCGATTGCAGCCACTGTGGAGCAGATCTGTCAGTTGCATAGGCCACGGAGTCCCAAATTTTCTCCACTCATAGTGTGTTCCATCGTTTTTTTTCACAGATCTTTTAGACCAAAGGAAATTCCTGAGTTACTTGCTAAATTCCTAACTACCTTATGAAATTTGCCAAAGTCCAATAACTCAGTAGATACAGATGACTCAGTAGTCATTTGAAAAAACAATTGAAACAAATATTTTATATATATATATACATATATATATATATATGTATATATATATATTAATTTTTTAAAGTTTATTTGAGAGAGAGAGCTATCAGCACAGAGCCTGACATGGGGCTCGAACCTACAAATTGTGGGATCATGACCTGAGCCAAAGTCAGATGCCCAACTGAGCCATTCAGGAGCCCCAAAAGAAAAAAATACATATCAAAAAAATCTTCAATGACTACAGTTATTTACTAACGGGATATTGGTCACCTATTGGGTACTGCACAATTCGTCAAGCTTGGATCATATGGGACGCCACCGTCCTCACTTGTCATTCCATCTTGATTTGAGTGCAGTTCTTCTTTTCTATGACAGCAATTGCCAAAAAAAAAAAAAAAGTTTGAAAGAGTTTGAATGTTACCAAAAGGCATGTAGTGTCTCTCATCTCATATTGAAATCGTGAACTAACTTGAACTCGTAGTTTGCATGGGGTCCAACAGCTATTGGATATTGCTGTGTTCCCCTCAAAAATGTAAAATATCCCAGAGCACCCCTGTGAGTTCATTGTAACACCCTGGATGCCTTGGTGCAGTTTGGGAGCCACAAGTGTATATATTTGCAGAGTCAAGAGAATAGAATAACTTGGCTGTGGTGGGTGATCGTTTTCCCCGTCCACTTGCGCAGCTATGTCAAAACTCCTGATTCTTTCTTGCTGATTCCTGTGCATGTTGTGTGTTTCGTGAGGACATTTAAACATAATTATTTTAGGGGCACCTGGGTGGCTCAGTCGACTGAGCATCTGACTTCAGCTCCGGCCAGGATCTCAGGGTTGGGGAGTTCAAGCCGTGCATCTGGCTGCTATCAGCGCAGGACCCACTTCAGATCCTCTGTCCACCTCTCTCTCTGCCCCTCCCCTGCTCGGACGCTCTCTCTCAAAAGTAAATTCACAAAGGCATTAAAAATAATTATTTCAATGATGGCGTATTTTTGGAAAAAATACTTTTAAAAATTATTATGTGATAATGATGATTATCTAACACTTGTGCAGTACTTGAAGTTTCCAAAGTCTTTTGCTATGTTATGGTAAGAGGAACAATCCCAGAGAGGGCATATGGCTTCCTTTGATCCTTTTTGCAATCCTAACCCCTCATCTAGCCTCAAATCCTGCCACAAGCTTTCCCTGATACACACTTGATTGCACTCTCTTCCTCTCTAAATATCTACAGTTGTTTCTTGTAATTTTTTCCGAGTAACTCCCCGTATTCTACACTGGGTTTTACAAAACTTTGTTAGACTTATTTTATCACTTCTTGGGTCATAAGTGCTTGTTGTCACAATCGCGGTCTAATTATTTTTAGCTGCCTCAAACACACCTTGATCTAGAGCATCATTAGCTCAAAACAACTATTTATTAGGTGAGCGAACAATTGAAGGAATAATTAATAACTCTAGGCCTTTCATCAAAAGGACCGGTATGTGCACTAATCAGGGCTGAATTGAGAAATTGTTTTAATCTCATCACTTGCAGATCTATGTTCCAAGGACTACTTAGCCTATTTTGAAAGGAATAAGCAAAGAGAAAACCACTGAGAGCACTGTTATTTCAGTGAAAATAAACCTGTGGCTTTCTCAAGCCCAGGAAGCCACCAGGAGTGTTTTTAAAGCAATGAGAAGTTCTTGGTAAATCTGAGGGAGGGAGAGCTGCTGGACAAGTATATTTTCACTATTGTAAATAAACCTAAAGTGGAGAACAGCCTCACTTTGCCCCTAAGCACTCACAGAGGGTTTTTGTTGTTGTTGTTGTTTTGTTTTAGCTATCTTGAAAAACCTTAAAGTGTGAATGTATACGTTTTTCTGGATTGGAGAGCTGAGCCACCAAGAGACTAAAACTTTTGGCCCTAATCGCACAGTTATTTTCAAATCCCAGACTCAAATTCAGCCTTTGCATCTTTCAGTGCAATTCGCAGGCCACCATGAATAACATGAAACAAATATTACTGTCCGATTTCAGCAGAGTATAATATGGAATGAAGCCAAAAGTCAACATTCGATGTCTATATTCACGTCATAATACAGTCAGTTGTCTCCTGAGAAGGCTTTTAAATGAAAACAATTATTACCCCCCAACCAAGGAGTGCATCAGTCTCCTAGGTAAACCTCTGCCTGTACTTCGAGGTAGTCTGAGGGATGGGAGTTCAGACCAAGGAGCAGGCATGAATATTGACCAGGCAATGAAATGGAACTTTTGTTGTTCTCGTTAGTTCTTACGGGATCAGACGTTCACTATTTGGATTCATTGTGTCTTTAAAGTGATGTGGATTTCTGACATATTAGACAAATGAATATGAAAATATATTTTAAATTATATTCTAAAATATATAATATAATATAATATAATATAATATAATATAATATAATATAATATAATATAATATAATATATATTTTTTTCTTACTTAAAGCACCAATTTATTATTATTTTCTCCCAGTCCTGGGAGATAGTACTGAGGTTGGCTAGGGGATCTTTCTGGTGTCCCTCAGTTTCACTGGTGCTAGATGGCTTAGGATAGCATCACTCACCTGTTTGGGGACTCACCTGAAATGGCAGGGAGAGACAGGATGGCTGGAGCCTCTCTTCAAGCGGCTTCTCATATCCCAGAAAGCTACCTTGGACTTCTTTACCCGGTGGAATAAGGGCAGTGACATCAAAGAGCACCAACATGTGAGTACCTGCCACGTCTCTGCTCTTGTCACATTTTTTTTATTCGAAATTTGTATATATTACAAAATGATCACCACAATAAGTTAGTTAATATCTGTCCCCATACATAGTTACAAAAGTGTTCTTCTTGCAATGAGGACTTTTAAGATTTACTGCCTTATCAACTTTCAAATATGCAATAACAGCTTTATTAACTGTAGTCACTGTGCTCTACATTATATCCCCAGGATTATTTATTTTACAGCTGGAAGTTTTAAACTTCTGGCCCCCTTTAACCATTTTTACCCACCCCAACATTGCCCACCTCTGGCAACCACCAACCTGTTCTCTGTATCCATGAACTTGGTTTTTTGTCTGAGTGTTTGTTTTCAAGTCCTACATAAAAGCGAGATCATACAGCGTTTGTCTTTTGCTGTCTCATTTATTTCATTTAGTGTCATGTCTTCAAGGTCTATCCATGTTGTCACAAATGGTAGGATTTCATTCCTTCTTAAGGCTGACTTACATTATTGTACGTATGCATTACATCCTCTTTATCCTGTCATCCATTGATGGGTAGACACGTAGGTTATTTCTATATCTGGACTATTGTAAATAATGCTGCAATGAACAGGGGGTGCATGTATCTTTTTGAGTTAGTGTTTTTGTTTTCCCCAGATAAATATCCAAGAGTGGAATTGTTGTACCATTTGGCAGGTGTATTTTTAATTTTTTGAGAAACGTCCGTATTACCTTCCATAGAAGTTGCACCATTTACATTCCTACCAGTGGTGCATGGGGGTTCCTATTTCTCCACATCCTCGCCAATGCTTATTATTTTTGTCTTGTCTTGTTTTGTTTTGTGTTTTGATAATAGCCATTCTAACAGGTGTGAGGTGATATCACATTGTGGTTTTGATTATTTCCCTAATGATTAGTGATGTTGAGCATCTTTTCATGTGTCTGTTGGTCATCTGTATGCCTATTTTGGATAAAATATTTGTTGAGATCTTCTGCCCATTTTAAAAATTGGATTATTTGTTTATTTTTGCTTTTGAGTTATATGTGTTCCCTATATATTTTGGATATTAATCCCTTACTAGGTATGTGACTTAACAAATATTTTCTCTCATTCAGTAGTTTTCCTTTTGTTGGTGATATCCTTTGCTGTGCAGAAGCTTTTTAGTTAGATGTGGTTTTAGTCGTTTATTTTTGCTTTTGTTGCCTTGGCTTTGGAGTGAGATCCAAATAATCATCACCAAGACTGATGTCAAGGACCTTACTGCCTATGTTTTCTTCTAGGAATTTCACGATGGTAGGTCTTATATTTAAACCTTTAATTCATTTTGAGTTAATTTTTGAGTATGATGTAGAAGAGTAGTCAAATTTCATTCTTTTGCATGTGGCTGTCCAGTTTTCCTGACATCATTTCTTACAGAGACTGTCCTTTCCCCCTTGTATGTTTTTTGATCTTTTCTCATTAATTAATTGACCATATCTGCTTGGTTTTATTTCTGGGCTGTCTCTTGTTCCATTGATTGATGTGTCTGCTTCCATATAGTTTGAAATCAGGGAGTTTGATGCCTTTAGCTTTTTGTTCTTTTTCAAGATTGCTTTCACTAATCAGAGTTTTTTATTTTATTTTATTTTATTTTATTTTATTTTATTTTATTTTATTTTATTTTATTATTTTATTATTTTGTTTTTTGTTTTTGGTTCCATACAAATTTTAGAATTGTTTGTTCAACTTCTACCTAATTCTTCCAATCCGTGAGCATGGAGTGCCTTTCCATTTATTTGTGTTGACTCTGATTTCTTTCATCAGTGTCTTACATTTTCAGAGTACATGTCCTTCACCTCCTTGGTTAAATTTATTTTTAGATATTTTATTCCTTTTTGATGCAGCTGTAAATGGGGTTGTCGTCTTAATTTCTCTTTCTGATAGTTCATTGTTAGTGTATCGAAACACCAGATTATTAAATACTGATTTTGTATCCTGCAACCTTATTGAATTTCTTTATTTGTCCTAACAGTTTTCTTGGTGGAGACTTCGTGGTTTTCCATATGTAATATCATCTGCAAATAGTGATAATTTTACTTCTTCCTTTCTAATTTGCATGCCTTTTATGTCTTTCTCTTACCTAATTGCTCTGGCTAGGACTTTTAATACTTTGTTGAATTAAAAAGGGTAAGATTGGACATTCTTGTCTTGTTCCTGATCTTAGAGAAAGGTTTTCAGATTTTTACCATTCAGTATGGTGTTAGCTATGGGCTTGTCATATATTGCCTTTGTTATGTTGAGGTATGTTCCCTCTACATTTAGTTGAGTATTTTTTGGAGAAAGTTGAGAATTTTCTCACTATACTTTGTTGAGGATTTATCATAAATGGATGTTGAATTTTGTCCAATGCTTTTTTTCTGCATCTGTTGAGATGTTGTGATTTTTGTCTTCAATTTTGTGAATGTGGTGTATCAAATTGATTTGTGGATGTTGATCATCCTTGTATCCCTGGAATAAACCTCACTTGATCATGGTGTATAATCCTTCTAATGTATTGTTCAATTTGGTTTGGTAATACTGTATTTATGTTCACTAGGAATATTGTTCTATCATTTCTTTTTCTTGCGATGTCCTTGCCTTGTTTTCTTATCAGGGTAATGCTGGCCATATAAAATAAGTTGGGAATGTTCCTTCCTCTTCTATATCTTGGAAGATTTTGAGAAGGATTGGTACTAATTCTTCTTTGAAAGTTGGATAGAATTCACCAGTGGTTCTGGACCAGTGGTTCAATCTGGTCCTGGACTTTTGTTTATTGGAAGTTTTTGATTACCAACTTGATCTCTTTACTAGTAATCAGTCTATTCAGGTTTTCTATTACTTTGTTTTTGTCTAGGAAAGTTATATGTTTCTAGGCACTTACCCTTTCTTCTGTGTTGTCCAATTTATTGATTTATAGTTGTTCATAGTAGTCTCTTATGATCTTTTCTAATTCTGTGATATTAGTTAACATCTCTTTTATTTTGATTTTATTGACTTTATTTCTCTTTTGTTCTTGGTGAGTCTATTTTGCTTGTCAATTTTGTTTATCTTTTCAAAGAACCGGCTCCTAATTTCATTTATATTTTTCATCTTTTTAGTCTATTTCACTTATTTCCGCTCTCTTTATTACTTTATTCCTTCTACTAACTTTGGACTTCATTTGTTCTTTTCCTATTTCCTTGAAGTGTAAAGTTATTTGTCTACTTGACTTTTTTCTCCTTTCTAGAGGTAGACATTTAGCGCCAATAACTTACCCTTAAGAATGCTTTTGTTGCATCCCATCAATGTTGGTATATTGTATTTCCATTTTCATTTGTATCAAGTGTGTTTTTTTTTCTGTTGATTTCTTTGTTGACCCATTAATGGTTCATTAGCATATTTTTATTCTCCACATGTTTTTGAATTTTTCTGTTTTCTTTTAATAATTGATTTCTGGTTTTATACCATTGTGGTCAGAAAAGATGCTTGATATGATTTCAGTCTTCTTAAATGTGTTAAGATTTATGTTGTGGCCTAACATATGATCTATCCTGGATGATATTCCATGTACATTTGAAAAGGATGTGTATTCTGCTCCTTTTGGATGAAATTCTCTGTGTGTGTCTGTTAGTCCACCTGGTGTAACATGTCATTTAAGGCTGATATTTAAAAAAAATTTTAAATGTTTATTTTTGAGAGAGAGACAGGGTGTGAGTGGGGGAGGGGAAGAGAGAGAAGAAGACACAGAACCTGAAGCAGGCTCCAGGCTCTGAGCGGTCAGCACAGAGCCCAACGTGGGGCTCGAACTCACGGACTGTGAGATCATGACCTGAGCCGAAGTCAGAGGCTTAACCACAGAGCCACCAGGCACCCTGAAAGGCTGCTGTTTTATTTCTGCTTTTCTGTCTGAGTGACGGCAGGGATGAATTGCATTTTTGACTTCTCAAAAATCCCAGCATGAAATAAAATTTACCTTTGATGTTTCAACAAAGAAACTTCATGTAAAGTATTCCTTTCAGAGGTTTGTTCAGACTGAAGAGATGATGAGACACATAGAAAGTAGCCAGAATAAAAAGCCATTACCCTCCCCCAGAATAACTGGAACTGGGTGTAGGGACTGCCTGGTGGGAGCTGAAGGAAGGTAGCCACCGGGAAATTCATAGCACCAACAGAGGGAGAATTTGGGGAAAAACCCATTCTCTCTCTCCAGGATTTCTATCTTTCTCTCCTGTTGCCTCTTATTGGCATATTGCAGCTGAAACCTGGCTGACAAAGGAACTCTGACAACACAATCTATAGTAATTTACCTCCAGACACAGGGAAAAGTGTCCAACTGGAAAAGGGGATTTTCGTAATATTCTGTTTTTACCCATAGGTCACTGGCATACCAACTTTAAGATTATGGAAGGAATGACAGAGCTTAAATATATTAAAGGTCACCTAGTTCCTCTCTATCATTTTAATAGATGAGGAAAGTAAGACCCAGGGGGTAAAGTGATTTGTTTTTACACACAGTATTATATTTTACCTTTGCTCAGGTTTCTTATTGGTGATATACAGGAAAGACAGAGGGGAGGTTTATGAAAGTGATCTCAGTGAACAGATTGGTATATGTATACATGTGTGTGCGTGTGAGAGTGTGGGAGCCTTCTGTTTGTCAGTGGAAAGCATTACAAAATTTTCTTCAAGAGCCATTTCTAGGTCCTAAAAGCTCAGACATGTGTGGCTATGCATCTCCTTGTGAGATTTTATTGACATCCCACAAGTTAAGGTCAGAACCCAAGACCCTCTCCATCCTTTCTCTAAGAATGAAAGGACAGGGTGCCTGGGTGGCTCAGTCGGTTAAGCATCTGACTTTGGCTCAGGTCATGATCTCACGGTCTGTGAGTTCGAGCCCCGCCTCGGGCTCTGTGCTGACAGCTCAGAGCCTGGAGCCTGCTTCAGATTCTGTGTCTCCTTCTCTCTCTGACCCTCCCCTGTTCATGCTCTGTCTCTCTCTGTCCCAAAAATAAATAAACATTAAAAAAAATTTTAAAAAAAAGAATGAAAAGTCTCTCCTTTTATATCCTTTCTTGTGTATGAACAGAGGGAAGAAATTGTTCTTCATCCCACGTGTACAAGAAGTAACTTGTCAGTTGTAAAGAAAATTTCTATCAATTCTCATCATATCACTTTTGATTGAAATTGTACGTATGTTACCTATAGGTTTTTTATAGACTTAAAAGAAACAACGCCTCAGGTTGAAAGTTCCTTCAATTCCTTGTTTGCACAAGTGATGAATGGTGTTGAATTTGACTGAATTATTTGTCTTTCATAATAATAATTTATTTAGATGATCATGTGGTGGGTTTTTAAAAATGTTTTGTCTGTTAGTTTAGAGAATTACATTGATTGGTTTTCCAAATATCGACCTAACTTTTCATTACTAGGATAACTTTATCTATCCATAATTTTCTATCCTTTACACATTGGTTGTTTTGACCTACTAATATCTTGTTAAGGATTTTTGTGTCTATATTCACAAGACATATCCATCTGTAATTTTCTTGTAATATATTCTTCTAGTGTTGGTATCTAGACAATGCTGACCTCATATAATGTCTGGGAACAATTTTTTTCATTTTACATTTTCTAAAAGATTTTGTATAAGATTGGGGTTATGTATTTCTTTAATAATTGATAGAATTCATAAGGGAAGATGTCTAAGCCTGCAATTTTGTTTTTGGTTTTGTTTTGCTAGGAGGCTATAAAGTATGATTTAGGTTTTCAAAATAGTCAATAATTTCAATCTTTTTATATTCATCCAGACTTGATGTATGGCCCATCATATGGTCCATTTCGGTACACATTCCAAGGGCATTTTGAAAGAATGCACCTCCCATCATTCTTGAGCATCATGTATAAATTTCAATTAAATGAAGTCAGTTGATTGTGCTAGTCAAGTTTTGTATATCCTTCCTGATTTTTCGGCTACTTGTTCTATCAATTACCAAGAGAAGAATGTTGAAATTTCTAGCTATAATTGTGGTAAACTTCTCCAGTGCCTTTGAGTGTTTCTGTACTTAAACACTTTATTCAGACTTTACATGTGTTATAAATGTGGATAGGTGAATCAGAGAGAAGTTACCTTGCTATTATCAGAATCGGAACTCCTGTGTCGATCATTTTTAGTATCTTGTAAGGAAGATGGTCACTGTTACTTGTGTTTAGCAGACACTAGCGAAAGGTATTGACTCCCATGGTGTAGAGGCATACAGAAAAAGGCAGAGCAGAAATCCATTGCAGTGAAATAAGTGGCTTGAGGCAGAATCGATAGCAAGATGGTGTTTGGGTTAGCCATTGCTGGGAAGTAAGGAATAATAATTGTGGTGATGGCCTTGAGGTCTAGGAAAAAGCTGAGATCTTCATCTCTTTGGTTTATATAACGGCAGGATAAAAGTATTACAGAGCTAGCATAGGGTCTGAGAAGACCTTTGCACGGAAGTCTTTCAAATACAGATTGGAGACCTTCTTTTGCTTTGGGGTTCAAAGGATACTGGGCAAGTTTAGGTCAGTAGGGTGTATGTGAACTTTAATAGGCTCTGATCAAAGCATTTTACCTGTGACATTGGAATGTTAGCCCACGGATTGTCAAAAATGTGGTGTCAAGATCTGAATCTGGAGTATGCACCAAATATAACAAAGAAGGAAAAAGTTTATCCAGAGCAGACACAATTAATGTTGACTATAGGGGTGCTTTGGAACCATAAGAAATAGTCTCTCTGTTGTACGTTTGTACAATCCCATTTACAAAGGAAGTCCTTACTAAATTTGCAAGAGTGGTATCGTGGAACAGGAAGAAATGTGTTCAGTTCAGTGTCCAAGGGATACAATTAAGGGCTAGGAAATAGGGGAAATATGTGGGTCATTTGAAATACCTATCATTGTTGTATGTTTTCTCTGAGAAGAATAAAGAGATTGAGGCGTTATCAGTGTTTAATATGGAAAGAATATTGCTTGTATCTATCAGGAATTGATGAGGGTATCTACCCATATTTACGGTGAATTTGCTTTAAATGTTTAAGAGTAAGGCGGAATATTGGGCACCTTTTCCTTTCTCAGACCACCCTGGTTGATCTGAGTTGTCAGATATTTCCATGACATGGTTTCTCTTTTGTGAGATAATACAGTATCTTTCTCAGTGTTCCTTCTGTTCACAATATTTACATACGTTCTTGTCAAAAGGTAGTAAGTTGGGAAGTGGGTTCCGTAACTGATCTACAAGGTCCTAAGTCTACTTGGGGTCTTGTCTAATTTTATCCAAAAGCTCTTTCAAAATTATGTACTGGGTTTTGCAATTCAGGTTAGGGCCCCGTTTCTCATTTCAATTTCTGTTTCTGAGTTAGGTCTTCAATTTCAGGTTTAACTCCATTGACAAAGTGAGATGAAAGAGCTCCTGCGACATTGGCACCTTCTTTACCTTTCAAATATTAGAAGTTATTGCCCAGACTATTTTAGTCATTTTATCTTTTCTCCGTTTGCAGAGAAAATCATGATACAACTGGTTTTTATTCAAGCCTTTTGGCTGGAGTTTTTCAGGAGATTTCGTCCTACTTTCCAGGCCCCTTTTTGAATCTTGGGTTTATCGTGGAAAGATAGCACCTCATACCTCACACCTATCACCTCAGAATGGCTAAAATTAAAGGAAAAAGAAACAAATGTTAGCGAGGATGTGGAGAAAAAGGGACGCCATGCTCTGCTGACAGGAATGCAAACTGGTGCAACCACCGTGGAAGATGGTGTGGAGATGGTAGAATTAGCATATGATCCAGTAATGATGCTACTGGGTATTTACTCAAAGAACATAAAACACTAATTCAAAAGGATACACGCACTCCAATTTTTATAGCAGCATTATATATAGCCAAATTATGGAAGCAGCTCAAGTGCCCATCGATTGAGTGGATAAAGATGTGGTATATATATATATATATATATATATATATATATATATATATATATAATATACCCACACATATATATGTATGTATATACGTATACACGTATATACATACATATATATGTGTGTGTATATATATATATGTATATACGTATATACATATGTGTATATGTATACATATACGTATATGTATATACGTATATACGTATATGTATACATATATACGTGTGTATATATACATATATATGTATATACATGTACATACATATATGTGTGTATGTATACACACACACATATATGTATGTACATGTATATACGTATATACATACATATATATGTGTGTGTATATATATATATATATATACCACATCTTTATCCACTATGTATATAGTATATATGTATGTATATGTATATATACATATATACTATATACTATGTATGTGTATATATACATATATGTATATATATATACATATATATGTATATACATACATATATATGTATATATATATACCACATCTTTATCCACTATGTATATAGTGTATATGTATGTATATGTATATATACATATATACTATATACTATGTATATGTATATATACATATACGTATATACATACGTATATATACATATATGCACACACAGTGGAATGTTATTCAGCCATGAAAAAATGATATTTTGCCATTTGCAACAACATGGGTGGAATTAGAAAGTATAATCCTAGGTGAGGCAAGCTAGTCAGAGAAAGATAAATCCCACGATTTCAGTTATATGTGGAAATTTACAAACCAGACAAACCAACAAAGGGAAAACAAAAGAGACAAACCGAGAAACAGATTCTTAACTATAGAGAACAAACAGTTGGTCACCAGAGGGTGACTTCACCAGAATGGGTGAAGTAGGTGAAGGAGATTAAGAAGAGTACTCTTATCTTGACGATCCCTAAGTAATAGATGGAATTGTTGAATCACTATATTACACACCAGAAACTAATTTAACATTGTATGTTAACTACAGTGGAATTAAAAGGAAAAAGGATCCTGTAGGTCCTTTTCCAGGTGAATCTAATCAGTGTTTCATCGAGCAATTGATCTGAGACTCTAACCAACATGCGTGCAAGTTGGTCAGATAACCCAAGGCTACCCGGAAGGATTCTAAATTCTATGAATACAGGCACGCGGTGTTTTATTGTGCTTTGCCTAATTGTGCTTTGCAGATCTCTTTGGCTTGTTTGTTTTTACAAATTCCAGGTTTGTGGCAACCCTGTGCTGAGCAAATCTGTTGGTGCCATGTTTCCAACAGCATTTGCTCACTTTGTGTCTCTGTGTCACATTTTGCTAATTCGCACAGCATTTTAAAACTTTTCATTATTGCTAGATTTGTTATGGTGATCTATGTTCCACTCTTACGACTCACTGAAAGCTTCTATGGTAGCTGGCATTTTTTTTTTTTAGCAATTAAGTATATTTTA
Source organism: Panthera leo (assembly GCF_018350215.1). Classification (NCBI taxonomy): domain Eukaryota; kingdom Metazoa; phylum Chordata; class Mammalia; order Carnivora; family Felidae; genus Panthera; species Panthera leo. Next base: position 39,503,576 of record NC_056690.1, read on the forward strand.
ATTAAGGTACGTGCATTGTTTTTCAGACACAATGCTATCACACACTTAATAGGCACGGTATAGTGTAAATGTAACTTTTATACGCACTGGGAAACCAAAAAATTCATTTGACTCACTGTCAATGCAACGGGCACTATTCTTGCAATGATCTGGAACGGAAGCTACAAGAACTCCAAGGTTTACCTGTAACTGCTGGTCATGTCTTGGTTTAGGGAAATCCTTCTTAATAGCTGTTATTTCAGCTTGAGTCCAAGTTTATATTCTATAACGGCCTGCATACTTGGCTGATGGGAGGAATAGATCCTTAGTGGTGACTAAAGGTGTTAGAGTTTTGGAAAAAAAGAGCAGCTCTGGATAAGGGAAGAACAAAGAAGTGCAAGAAGGCAGAAATCAGAAGGGTAAGAGGGACAGCTGGAGGTTGGGAGACAAGAGGAGGACAGAAGGGGGAATAGTCACTAGGAAAATGAGTCTAGTTTGTTCTTGCTTAAGTTTCTCAGCTGGCTCACTCGCTCCGGCCAAGGAATCTTTTATTGAGACAAGGTTCTGCATCAGGGTTTTGCATCAGAAATTCCCAGGTCATCCCTGATGAAACTATGCCATTTAGAAAGACACGCATGAGAATTTATATTGTGAAGACAGTACACAGAAGAGGCAGGGGGGGTTCACAGGTAGAGGAGAGGATTTAGACTGAGAGACCCCATGAGGGTCTGGCCATGGTAGGCAGGAATGGAATGCTTGTAATGTTTGCACGCTTCCTGTTTCAGGCCCCCAACCTAATGGTTGGCTGCCTCTGAGCACAGACGTGACGCTTGGTACCCACCCCACCTCGCTGTCCTACCCCACTCCACCCCACAGAAGGAAGACCAGAGAGAAGGCTCTCTGTGGGTCCAAGCTAAGCTCACAGGACCCCCCAAAAAAATCAAGAAGGGAAAGAGCCTTATCTGGTTTTATAGATGATCCACAGCAAAGTTTGCCCAAGGGAACATGGATTCTGTGAGGACCACAAGCTCACCGGTCTGTGAAGGCTGGCTGGAAAAATAAGCTTCTCGGGTCTATGCCTGGGTTCTCCCCTGTGATCCTTCTTATAACGAAGAATACTTTGAAACAGCACAGCACAGCACAAGACGGTAGCACGAAAGAGCAAAAAACAGAAGGAAAAGGAGCGGCCTCCCTCCACCAAATAGTTGGGAGGCGGTAAGAAAACCTCATGACCAAACTGAGGGTGAAGAGCCAAGGAAGTCAAGGCAAAGGGAGTGGAGCTCAGACCTGGTGCTCACCTGACCACTTCAGCAAGCCCTCCACCAGCTGCCAGCAGCCAACGGCGAGGAGAGGGTGTGGGCACCGCACCGCACAGGCTAGAGCATGCTGTTTTGGTGACACCTTCAGGAAACTATGGAAATAAGCAAAGATCATCTGTACTGGGACAAATGTAGACTATTTGTCTAGGGCTTGCCGTAGAAAGAAAGCCACTGTCCTGGTGTTCGGCAGAGATGCAGAGGCAGGCAGAAGGCTGGGAGAGCTTTAGAGTGGGGAGAAAAAAAAGGAGGCCTCAGTTGTGCCCGGGGCTGGAGGGTGTTGGCTCAGGAAACTAGAAATTGGCACGCTAGAGCCGCTTCTGAGATCACTTTGGGGTGTAGATTTGCCTGTTTCTGGGTGCTTCCGAGGGGAAGCAGGGGCACATAATAGACATGCCAGCAGTCTTTGGTAAAGTCTGATTGTGCTGATTGCTGCAGAGGTTGGGGGCCACGGCTCTCTTGTTATGTATGGTCTGGCCATGGTCTGTGTGCGCATGTCGTCTTTTACTGTTATGTTCGGAACTCTAATCTAGCCTTTTACTTTTCTTAGGCTATCGAGGTACATTTTCAGTGTCGTGATTAAATGGAGGACCGCAGTAACGTATTCGCCTCACATAGATAACAAATTCTGTAAAATATTTTAGCTCCAAGTCGACTCACTTAAAAAATAGTAATGTAGGAAAAGATACCCAGGCAAATATCCAGCCAGAAAATAATGAGCGCAATGAAGTTCTTAAAGGAAAATCCACTTTTATGGCCCTAAAATATCCGAGGACATCTCAATGTCACTGCCATTTCTCCTGGAGCCTTTTTTTTTTTTTTTAACCTAGTGTCAACTAAGCCTCTTTACAGAGAGGAGGGTGACCTATTTTAGATTTTTGCACCCCCGACAAGTGTTGTGCTGCATCACTAAGAAGCAAGGAAACCTAGAAGGCTCAACCTAGAAGAAACCTTTGGAATATTCACTGCTTCCCTGTAGCCGGTAAATGGAATTTTTACACTGCATGAGATCTTAGCGCCCCCAATATCCTGGCTGACAATGTGTAGCCTCTGAAATTTGGTGCCAAAAGAATCTTGCCTATCAGAGTGGCAAAGCGCTGGGGAACACGCTGTACTACTTTAGCTGTTACTTACAGCAATGTCTGCCCTCCTTCCTCCACCTCTCGCTGGAGTCTTTCACACACACCTCCTCCAACACCTCCATTTTCATGTAAATTTCTTGAGGGTAATGCAAATCAAGATTTTTTTTTTTTTTCCCTCCCTGAGCTCCACATAGAAAAAGACAGTTCACCTTATCTGGCTCCCAGCCTACAATGACTGACTAGTTTTAGATTTAGATTTAGTGCCTTTGATTTATTCAGAATCCATTTTGTCTTAAAAAAAGTTTTCTCATGTGAAAGTATATTTTAAGCAGGAAACAAGCACAGGCATTCGTTTTTGAATCAGTTGAGTTTTATATTTGACTTGGAAAGACATTTCTTATCAAAGAAATATGGGAGATTGAAACCCAAAGAGAGCAACGTGATGTTCATATCATTTTCACGTATGAACATACACCTTAAAAACTCCCTAACCCCATACAGTTGGAAATGCAGTCACCTCTTCACCAATGGGAGACATACCAAAGGTGCATAAGGTTATTATGGTTAAGATGCATGGTCCACGGCCTCCATGTCTTACGCAGATGGCGTATAGCTTCTAATGATCTGGTCACGTGTGTTAAATGAAAAGTTTCATCACTGCAAATGATTCACTCTACAATGGTCGAATGAGAAAGAAGGTGATTGCAATAAAAAAGTTAAAAACTCCCACTTAATTTATGCATGACATGACATGATCTTTGCTATTGGCTTTAACATATTGCAGCGAAGAAAATGAGGAAAGAGCTGAAAAGAGATTGACAAAATGTTGATGATTGTTGAATCGAGTAATAGTGTTCATTACATGACTTTTTTTGCTCCTCTGTATATGTTTAAAATTTTTCACAATAAAGGTTAAAATAAGCTCCCATTTGAGAAAGGGAAGGTATGGAAAACAACAAACGGGGTCGCTGGTCCCCGTTGCACAAAATTAGCAAGGACTTCCTGTCCTGCAAAGGACGGAAACTCCATCTTTTGACTAAGTATCTGGCTCTTTTTGGTTCTGAAATCAGGCAGGATCTCTCTTGTTCATTACTCTGTTTGGTCACCTGAGATGAATAATCCAGAAGATGTTCCTTTTGGTGGTTGTATTTTTGGTGAGCCATTTTGTGTTGACACGGGTTCAGAGTCTGGGCATTGCTTTAGGGACTTTGCAAATACATAGCATTGGTGGCCAACCTTGGGGTCTCTTGGGCAATGAGATTCCACTATAAATTAAGTAGATGTTGGTCTGCTTCCACTTTTGCCCTCCATGGGTTCCAGGGGAAGATATCTTGTCAGGCAGCTCTTTGCCTTTGAGTCTAGAACCCAATCTGGGAAGAGTTCATTGGCTTCTCTCTCAAACCCTGCCTCAGTAAGTTCAAAAGAAGACAGCCTGAAGTGAGAAGGCACAATTAATCTGCCTCTTGCCCCAACACGTGTTAATATTTCTCCAGCTGTCCCAAAATGTCTTTTTTTGTCCTCTCCTCCTGCCCATATAAAGGGACAAGTTTTCTTTGTTGACTAAGTTTTGCTATGAAAATGATGTCATCTGAACCACGCAGCAGCGTGTGTAGGACGTGACATCGGTGATTTAGATTCTTGTGCAAGCTCCTGGTCTTATTAGGGCCTGACAATAAATGGTTATGCAGACCAGCAGCAGTCTGCGACCCATGCTCAGAGCAGGTCTGTCGCAGTACCTTCCCCATTTTAGATTCAGCTAATTGTTCCCAGTCGGTGCCTTTTAACGTCTTTCTCCCATATTTCCTATAAACTAGAAGTTGAATGTAAGGCAGCATTCTCCAATCCAAGTGTCATGCGAGCCCCAAACAAGAGCCACATTTTGATGTTAAATTTGATGTTAAAATAAATTTTAGTGGCCACATTAAATATGTAAACAGGAAGAGGTGAAATTAATTTTAATAATAGACAATATAAAGTATAATCATTTTAACATGCAATTGATACAATGATTATTAATGAGCAATTTTACTTTTCATTTTTATTCTAAGTCTTTGAAATCCGGTGAGTGTTTTCTGTTTACACCACATCTCAATTAGAACTAGTCACATTTGAAGTGCACAGTGGCTAGTGACCTGCCGTCTTGGACGGTGCAACAGTAAGTCTTGACTGCATTCAGAATGAACCTTCTCTGAAACAAGTATTCATAGATGGTGCTGGGTAACTCACATCGTATTAGATGGCACGTAATGTCAGCTTCCCTCACCATCTAAGTTAATAGGAGACACTACTTTCTTACCAAAGAACAGCTTGTTGTCTAACTTTTTCTCTAAGCTGGAACCCCGTGTGCCAACTGGAAATACAGCAATGGAAAACACCGGAACTTGTTAAAAAAAGACCAGTGGGGAAAGAGCAGAAATCAAAGATTCTTAGATGATACAGATTCCTCTACAGACATTAGTAAGTTTGACACATTTTAAAATGTGATGATATGGGACAGACTTGTTCAAATATCCGTGTCCCATGATTGTCTCATTGAAGGTGTCCATTGCACATATTTAATGTAAAATGATCAGCTGCTATGCAGGAGACAGTAATGCCCACCCTAACAATGTTAGCACGGTGCAAAGTTACAGCAAGACCTGATGCTAATTTTGTTAGTCTTATATTGTAAAGACTGTAGCAGTTTCTTCAGCATCTGCATAAGGAAAAAACAACCAAAACTTGTAACTTAAGAGCTTTAAAGATTATGCCAATAAAATGGATGGACGAGTTACACATGGCCTTTAAAAATATCTGACTGTGTTTTCTTTCGGTGTATGCATTCATCGTTTAATGATATAAAAAGCGTTTGGTAGCAATTTTGTTGATAAATTCCATATCATATGTTTATCACAGGGCCAAGTTAGAGGTAAGTCAGTTTCTGCATAAGGTTGCTTCCCGGTAGTTTTGGCAAGAGACCAAATGGACCTCAGTAATTCCCATTTCTTGAGCCTGTTCTGACCAGGATTGGCCCGGTGGCCCCCGTCTCAGGCTGCCTTTCTTCTGGGTGTCCTTGCCCTTGGGTAGGATGTGCCAGACTTCATCATCAGGGCCTCCGACCAGCTATCTTTCCTCAGCAAAAGGAAGAAGGGAGACCAAGAAAAGGCAACTCCGAGAGAAGGAGGCCTCAGTGCATAACTAGGGCACCAGCTTCCTGTCTCATGTCTCCTGGTGCTCCAGAGATCAGGCCATATTTGGGGGCCCTGGAAGAAGGCAGTAAATCAGTTTCATTTTAAAAGTTAATGTATTTATTGGCTTTACATAGGCCCACTCGTCCAAAGAGTTCAATATTCAAAATTTATTATCCTTTGGAGCTGGTCAAGCTCTCTGAGCTCTGAGGGCCGCCAAGGATTTTGGTGAGAACCTCAGAGGTAAAAAGTGAGGATATATATATATATATCTGGGTTGAGTTCCCCATCCATCAAGTGGGGATTGAAACCACCTTGTTAAAACGTTTTAAATTCTTTGGCTACAACTGCATACCTGATCACAAAATACCGCTTTGCCTTCTTGCCAGTGTTTTGGGAACAGCTTTGGTGCCATGACATAAATCACCACCAAAGGGATGAGGAAACGAAATCTGTGCTTGGATGAGCATGTGATTCTGGTTTACGGCTTCTGCTGTAAAGCCTTACAGTGTCCTCCCTGAAGCTCATTTCTCATTTTTCTCAGCATAGAGCATCTGCTGCTAAGGCAAATGAAAATCAGTTGGCCCCCAAAACACAAAAACAGAAACAAAAACAAAACCAGAGACCGGGTTTTAATCATCCTGTACCGTAAATGAGTTCATCACTGTGTGAACATCGCTCGGAACAATTTGGTACACCATTTGCGCGTCCCCTGCATTAGCATCGTGCTTTCCTTCCAGGGGCTACAATGCCTCGCGTGTCTGACCTGGATTTCTGTTGCAAAACAGAGGGAGCAGAGCCGTCCCAGACCGGGAACGGGACAAAGCACGTAACCCCTTCTTTCTGTTTAGCGTAGGAGCATGCAGCCGGAGAGGCTGTGCGGTGCAGGGAAGGCTCCGCGGCATTGAATCTGAAGGCCCAGCTGACTCTCTCCACACAGCTCCTGCAGGCAGGGTGAGATGGGCTGAGACGTGAGTCTGTTTCATCTTGTGTCAAAACGGGGGCAAGGAGATTTTTTTTTTTTTTTTTTTTTTTTTGCAGAGAGGTGAGGGGACACACATGAAATAGCTGCCATTTTATCTTCCTGAACTCAGTACCCTTCCACGGCACCTGCTCAACAATGTCTGGTCTGAAGTCAGTCTGGCTGCCTGATTTCTCAGTGCCCACACCCCACCAAGGAGATCCACTGGAGAGGACTTGAGAGCCCACAGTGTGGTGCCGCTGCTAACCCATACATTCATGCTCTCTAAGCGAGGCTCGGCTCCTGGATCGCCTGGTGATCCTTCCGTTCCCTAATCGGTTCTTTTCTTTCTCCGCTCATGCTATTTTTTTTTTTTTTTTTTGGAATCTAATTTCTCTTTGAACCCACTCTGCTCTAACTTGATCTCTATTCTCGGCAAATGACTTTGACTTTTACTGTACTGAGAGCAAAGAAAAAGAGGCAGGGAACAATATAATGGGAATTCTCGTGATTTCCTGTAGCCCTGTGCTTAATTCTATCAGCCTCCCTGTTTCCCCCTTCTCTGTTCTCACTGTGGCATGTGCGCGCTTCGGCAGCACATAGACTAAAATTGGAAGGATACAGAGGAGATTTGCATGGCCCCTGGCAAGGATGACAGGCGGATTTGTTCTCACTGTGGCATAATGAGCCCCCAGCCCCACCTCAAGGCTTTATCTTCCCTCTTTTTTGCTGGATCTCCTCCAATTTCACCTTCTTAGGACCTAGTCTATTCATCATCCACTTTCCTCAGTCTATGTTAGTGTTTCCGTCTTTAAAGGAATGTTTGCCATGACCCCTAATTGCGTTCAGTATTTCCATCTCAACAAAAGAAACCTTCCCTGGGTCTGGGTTCTAGGTTGACATGGCTCACAGCCTATGTTCTTCCTTCCCTTTACCGCCAAGCTTCTCAGAAGAACCCTGTTTCCTGCTTCATTCTTCAACCAGTAATCTGACTGCCGCTCTCCCTCTTCGTGGAAACTAGTTTTGTCGAGATCATCTATGATTATTCTGTTTTCACGCCCAACGGCCACTTCTAGTCTTTATCTAGTCTTTATTCTAGTCTTTATTCTAGTCTCAATCTGTTCGATTGCCCTCAGAGAGTTCTGTTCACGAACTCCTCCTGTTTAAAATATTCTTTTCTTGGGGCGCCTGGGTGGCTCAGTCGGTTAAGCGTCCGACTTCGGCTCAGGTCATGATGTCACGGTCGGTGGGTTCGAGCCCCGCGTCGGGCTCTGTGCTGACAGCTCAGAGCCTGGAGCCTGTTTCAGATTCTGTGTCTCCTTCTCTCTGTGACCCTCCCCCGTTCATGCTCTGTCTCTCTCTGTCTCAAAAATAAACGTTAAAAAAAAAAATTTAAAAAAAATATTCTTTTTCTCATCTTTTGAGATTTCACACGCTCTTTGATTTCCTTCTACCTCTTTGCCTACCCAGTCTCAGGATCCTTTGCCAGCTCCTGTTCCTATAACGTGGCATTCCCCAGGCTTCTCTCCTGGGATTTTTGTCGCGTCTCAATTCATCATCCTCCTGGTGGACTGCAACAACTTCCAAAGTGTCAGGGATTAGGGAAGCCCGAAGCCATGACTCCAGTCCAGTTTCACTCTGAATTCTAAGCTTCCACAGACTTCTGCCCAGCAGATAATGTCCCTTAAATGTCTCCTCAGCCTTTCAAGCTCAACGTGTTTACATATAAAGCTCTCAGCTTCTCCCAAATTATAATTTCCCCTATTTATCCTATCCCAGTGAGGGGACCTACTTCTTACTCAGTTGCCAAAACCAAAAAAACACTGGGCGTTGCCTTAGGCTCTTCCCTTCCCCACAGATATGCACTGTTGACATATCTAAAGGCAACATCAGAGCCCTACGGCTTTCGTCTCTCACTGATTCTGCCTATCATGTCACTGAGGTAACTACCCCATCTGCCTCTGACCTCTACCTGCCCTGGGCCTGGCCCCTCTCCACCCCACCCCCTTGGGCGCTCACAGCAGTCTTTCTACCACCCAAACAAAATGAAAAATTCACTCCCCTGACTAAAATTCTATTCCATGATGCTTGTTATGCTATAACAAGGCACTCCCCAATCCTTCTGCTTTGTGGATTAATAAGTTTTATTTCCCTGTCCTAATGTTCTGTGATTGAAAACCCAAAAAACTGCAGAATGGAATGCCCCATAAATTCGCAGGTTACTGGCACATACTTTTGCCTATTCGTTTCCTTTTCCCAGGAGCAACTGTCCCTTCTCCCTCTCGAATTCATCTCACTAATTCTTACTCACCAGATGTCAACTTCCAGCTCACCTCCTCTAGGAAGATTTCATTGCCCTTTCCCTCTCTTTTTTTTTCCCCACTAACTGTCCCCCCATGTAGGCACTCTAGTTTTTACTATAAATTTGATGTTCAATAATTAATTGGTGGTGGGGTCCTTCTTGTTCTTCTTCATGTTCTTGTTCTCCCCGTCCCCTCCTCCTCCTCCTCCCCCCTCCTCCTCCTTCTTCCTCCTCCTTTTCTTTCCTCCTCCTTGCAGGGAGAGAAAAGACACCTTTCGCCTTTGCAAGGTGAACATCAGTTAGGATGAGTTAGTATCCCTCTTTACCGTTGTTCTATGAAGACTGAAGATGTGTGGCCTCATGGCCTTTAACAGTGGTGTTGGGGTAGTAACCTAGAAGATGCCCGGGGAATGGAGGAAATTCCTCTTGGATGACTGCAAGGAATGCTAAGGAAGGGGAAGGGGAAGGCAAAAGCTAAGTCAGAGACCACCCAAAACACAGTCCCTACAAACTAGTGGAATTACTCTGGGCCCTTCTACGACGTAATATTCACAAAAATAAAGAATTAAACATAAAGAACATGTATGCCGAGTTGGCTCACATGTTCCGGTGACCTTGATTGACATGGAATGTATTATTTTCTCTACTTTTAAGGTCAAATGCTTACGGGTTCTAAGTTGTACCTAAAATTTGTATCCTTTGCTTGTGAGAAGAACATGAAACTCTTTATTTTATTAACACTACATAATATGCTTTTCAAGTTGTCAGGACGGTAAATATTCAAATGAAAAAAAAGCCTTTGTGCTTTAGTAACATGCACACCCTTTGTTCTGGATAATGAGCACAAATATAAAAGCCTAATTATCACTGCTGTTTTACACTCCATGGAGTGTTGACAACCTGTGAGACACCTTATAGCGTATAGGAAAAATACGGTGTGTGACCTGAATGAAGATTGATAGTCCTTTAAGAGGACTGATTTTCAACTGGTCACCCAACATGCCATAATATTTGCTAAAATTGTTTCAAAGAATAATTCTTGTCCTTATTTTTATTATTATTGGTAGCAAGTAATAGGTATGATACATTGCGCGATGTCAGGTTAGTCTTAAGTGTTAAACATATAAAAAACAAAGATACTATTTATGAGGTGTATTTTAACAATTTATTTTCTAGATTGATAGCCATGGCCAATTTGATAGGAAGTACAGTGTTCTGAGCTGCCAAAGCAGTGTTCGATCCAGCCAATGAGATGTACTTGTAAGTCTGACCCTCTGCTAAGTTTTGTTTTTTGTTTTTTGAATATTTATTTTTAATTGGTTGAGAATCCCAAGTAGGCTCCGTACCGCCAGCCTAGAGCCCTACAAGGGGCTCAAACTCATGAACCCGTGAAATCATGAGTCAGATGCTTAACCGACTGAGCCACCCAGGCGCCCCCTCTGCTAGGTTTTAAGGTTGCTGAGACAATTGTGGCCCGGTCTCTGCCTCACCACTCCTATCTTAAGCTGTGCAAGTTAACCCATTACAATAACAGAACCATAGGCAAAGTTAGAAGAAGTTTCAAGACCAGTGTGAGCATTTGCCTGAGAACAAGTGGTCTTAGTAAAGTAAGTGAATTAGGAGGATAAAAAGAGGCAGACAGGAAAAAGAATTGGTAAGGAAACTAGAGAATCAAGAACATCATTGGGGCTCCTGGGTGGCTCAGTTGGGTGAGCATCTGACTTTGACTCAGATCATGATCTCGTGGTTCATGAGTTCGAGCCCTGCCTCGGGTTCTGTGCTAACAGCTTGGAACCTAGAGTCTGTTTTGGATTCTGTGTCTCCCTCTCTCTCTGCCCCTCTCCTGCTCATGCTCTGTCTCTCTTCATCAAAAATAAACATGAAAAAATATTTAAAAAAAATAAAAGAACACCATTAACAAAGTTATTTAGTAATTTGTTGTCTAAACTGGAACCCTTTTGATAGTGAAAAGGAGTTATTTATAATTCTGCTGGAACAGTAACCAATACTGGGTAAAAGGGGACAAATGATCACTCTAGTTATATGCCATATTCATGTGATGGGGAGTAGCTAAGCTTTCAGATTGGAGAGGGGCATGAATAAGTTTTCATTCTTAAGGTCATTTTTGGTAGCAATGGGGGTAGATAAGTAGGAAGAGACAAAGAATGGGCAGAGTGATCACTTAGTTCACGAACATTCTCCATCCCTTAGGTGACAGTGCTGAGAGCTTCAAGAGGCAATAGATCTGAAATGTATTTAGAAGTCAGAATCAGTAGGACTGGTGACTGGACCCGGAATATTAAGAGGAGGAAATATTTTAGGATAATGGCATGGTTTCTGGGTTGGGTGACTGTCTCGATGATGGTACAACCAATTAATATAAAGATCAGATCTAAGTCAGTAGGAACTGATGGAGGGAGAGCATACAATCAGTGTTGGAGGCTAAGCTTTATTTTTGGGGGGGACACAGAGTGATAGAAATGTCTGGGACAGATGTTCAGAGGAAAAGTTAAGGCTGGGGATGAACACATGAAACTATCATAATTATAAAACTACTTGGCTTCAGTTGAATTGTTCTCATTGTCAGTTCTTGCTTGAATTCCTGGAAGAGCCTCCTTGGCTTTTCAGGATTAATTCCCTTAATGTTAGTGTGTCTGTTAGAAATACAAGTCTAATAATACTTCCTATTGCATTCTTGTTGTATAGCAAATGTCTTCTGTAGACATCTTATTGGAGAATATTTATTTGTTTGTTTTCATAGCTCTCTTTCAAACCATTTCACACAGGTGGTTTTCAAAGCAATCACAGATGAAATTTGTAGGATTCTCGTAGCCCACTGACAGACATTAGACAATGCCACTTAGCAATATTATGTTTGAGGGTATGAGCCATAGCCTACATTCTATTCTATGGTGTCATCTGTCCTTGTCACTGAGGCATATTTAGGTATGTTGTAATGAAACCATCCACCTAGAAACACTACTGTAAGCTCAAAAATACAAACTCTTTTTTTTTTAATGTTTATTTATTTGAGAGAGAGAGAGAGAGAGAGAGAGAGAGAGAATGAGAATGCAAGTGGGGGAAGGACAGAGAGAGAGGGACACAGAATCTGAAGCAGGCTCCAGGCTCTGAGCTGTCAGCACAGAGCCCAATGGGGGGCTCGAGCCCACAAACTGTGAGATCATGACCTGAGCCAAAGTTGGATGCTTAACAGACTGAGCCACCCAGGCACCCCTCGAACATACAGACTCTTATTAGTTTACTGTTCAAACCCTTGGTGCTTAGTAAGACCCTTGGTGCTTCTAAAGGTGGGAGAATTCAGGTAGCAACAGATGTCCTTCCAATGTATAATCTTAATTACAATTATGTTCATCTTGGCTGAGCTGATGTAGCCTTGCCCTGTACAACTCTTTCAATTTCCGCCTCTGACCTTGCTATGAACACATTTTTTCCCCATTTTTTCCTGGCTCACTTGCAAAAGCTTTCCCAAGTTTGTGTAGTATGAACCTTTATTAGTGGACAACATCTTTAAGTGGTTTTTAATTAAGTAAGTTAATTAAGTAATTAATTCTGTGGCAAATTTGATGATGTCACTCTCCTACTTAGACTGTTTCAGTGACTCCCAATGTCCCTAGGATAAAATTTAAACTCTTTGGCACGTTATATAGAGTCACTCACAATAGGACTTGGATCTAACTTGTTTGAGCTCAACCTTCTCTCCCCCATCTTTCTGTCTAGTCATATGGGTCTCTTTACTTGCATTATACACAAATGGTCCTTTTATCTCTCATTCTGGGTCATGATTTCATTCTTTGTTCCTTTTCCCAGTTCACTCTTACGTCCTTCTCCCTAAATCTCACCTGTCCTTCAATATTACTCTTAGGTATCACTTCCTCTGAGAAACATTCTTTGTTTCCCAAACTGAGTTAAGGGACTCTCCTACTTGCTCTTAGAGGACTCTGTGCTTATTTCTATGCTCGCAGCTAACCATGCTCTTTATTAAATATCTGGGATCAACTTGTCTCCTTGCAGAAGACAGTTCCTTGAGGCTGGGAACCAGGTTTTCATCTTAATATCCCCAGCACCTCGCTCAATACCTGGAACATGGGAATTGTTCAGTAAATGTTTTTTGAGTGCATTGAATGAGCAAAAGAATAAAATTGCACTGGGTGATGTATGGAAACCAATTTGACAATAAATTTCATATTAAAAAAAAAGAATAAAATTGCTCCCTGTGTCATCCTGCTCCCCAGAATTCTAGCATTCCCTGCCTCCCTCCCTCCCTCCCTCCCCTGTCCCTCTGAGCTTTCCTCCCAAGGCCATGGACACTGCATTCCCTCTACCCTCCCTAAGCCATATTCTTACTCAAGCTCAGAGCAGTTCTGGCTCTTGTGACCCATTTTTCCATGCAGTTGTCTCTGGATTATAGAATATTGTTTTAGGATTTCACTTTCTCGGGCTAGCCACAAATGAAGAATCTCCCTGAGTAATTTTTTCACACTTCTAAAGGAACATATTTTCAGTCAACATATAAACAGAAATGATTTCTAGCACCTTGCTTGTGTCTGAGCCATGCCGAGCTTTGTATATAAAGCCCTAGAAAAAAATATACAGCTGACCCTTAAACAACATAGGTTTGATCTGCTCCGATCCTCTTATACATGAATTTTTCTTTCAATGAAGACAGTACTGTAAATGTATTTTCTCTTCCTTATGATTTTCTTAGTAACATTTTCTTTTCTCTAGCTCACTTTATAAGAAGCATACAGTATATAATACATATAACATACAAAATATGTGTTAATCAATGTTTATGTTATCGGAAAGGTCAGTGATAGGCTATTAGTACTTAAGTTTGGGGGGAGTCAAAAGTTACATGCAGATTTTCAACCGTGTGCGGGCTTGAACCCCTCACCTTCTTGTTCAAGGGTCAACTGTACATGTCCCTTTTCACATGTAAGTACTATTGTGTGTTTATACAGCACTTTGAGAACCGCATTATTTCATTTTATTTTAGTTAGTCCTCACAGGTAATGAGGTAATGAGGTAATCAGAGCAAATTCTAGTTTTCCATATTTTAAAGATAGAGAAAGTGAGGCTGTGAAAAGAAAAATGGCTGGTTGATAAAGAGCAGTTAATACCGAAACACCTGTCTTTGTCTCTAGATTCCATTTACTTTCCACTAAACCAAGCAGATGGATGTCTTCTGTCATCCCTGTGTTATTCTTACATAGTTATTCTTACAGAGTTATTCTTACATAGTAAGCATAGTTATTCTTACATAGTAAGCATAGTTATTCTTACAGGGCAATGTCTGGAGATGCATGTGTGCTTTGGCATCAGCTTCTCCCAACTCATCTTTTCCCAAACCCTTCCAAGAGGAATATTCTTGACTGCATCACCATGTTCCTAAGCAAGAAGACCAACGGGAGCTGCACTTCTCATATGGATTCTTGCATTGTTTCGGAGGTGATAGTGGAAAGTTGGAGAGCGCCCACCCCTCAGACATGTGTCAAAAGCTATCATAGCCATAGATAATCGTGTCACTGGCCCAGCTTCCTGACAGCTGTATGTCTTAGGGGGTGGAGGAGACAACGAAGAGGTCACTACTTTGGGCATAGTTTTAATTCAAAGAAGGGATTTATTTGTGAGTGAGAAGGATAAGGTGGAGACCTGAGGAAACATGGCCATGCCATCTTCCAGCAACCAGTCTCCATCTGAGGAAGTGAAAATAGCATCAGCAGTTTGTTCCAAATGCAGAGTGCTGGTTTCCACCTCCCAGAGATCCTTGGGGTCTGAGGGGGTGTCTCAGGTTCTGCATTATCAGGTATACCTGGAGGGTAACTAGAGGATAGACTTTAACGTTGAACAAAACGGTGTAAGAGACACTTGCTAGAGTCTGTGAAGGAATGTAACAAGAAGGTATTTTGGGTTGACTGTCTTGGGCTCATCTAACTCTATTATTACTACCTCGGGAAACATCCTTAATGGTGTTAGTTCCTTCATCTGGAAATCAAGGACCTCTCCAGAAACAGAAGCAGAATACCTCCTATCTGATGAGTCATGTAGACGCTCTAATTATGTTTGTAAGGAGGCTTTATAAACTGTTAAACCCAGTAAGGTGATAGTGGCATTCTAATGCTCTACTTGGGTTTGCCCTCCCAGCAACCATCTGTGGTAAGATTTCCAAAGTTGCAAAGAAAACTCCTTGATTCTATGCCACAAAACTCTAGAGGGAGAAGAGAGCGGGTGAGTGTCAGCTTTCAAGGATTAAATCCTGCTTGTATCACTGGCTTTGACTTCAGCAGGGAAGAAAGGGGCATGGGACCTAAAGAACCCATCTCACCTGATGAGTCAGAGAGCCCCCGATGAGCACACAATTTAAAAATCAGCTGTATAATAGTGCAAAGGAAATAAAATACCCAAGGACAAATAAAAGTTTACAAAATTCAGTCAGGAAGAATCTGGAGCAAAAATACTGGACGTTTGCAGACAATGCCGGGAGTTACCACAAGGGTCATTTTATTTATGTGTAGCGTACTAGTTTTCTATGACTACATAAAGGTGTACCTCAAACCACCATTTATTATCTCATAGTCTCCACGGGTTGAGAGTCTGAGCACAGCTTTGCTGAGTCCTCCACTCCAGGCCTTGCAAAGCTACCATCAAGGTGTTGGTTGGACTGTGATCTCATCTGAGGTGAGCTCCCCTCCCAAACTCCTGGCGGTTTGCTTTTTCAGGGCCGGTGGAAGAGACTGAGTCTCTGCTGCTTCCAGCTTCTGAGATCGGGGAAGGCCTAAATCTTTTTAATGGGCTCCATAGGTTGGATCAGGTCTGACTAGAGCAATCTTTCCTGAAACACATTCAAAGTCAACTGATTAGGGACCTTAATCACATCGGAAAAATCCTTTCTGTTTTGCCATATGAGGTAAAACAATCACATGAGTTACATTCTATCAATTTTGCTATATTCTCTTAACTAGAAGCAGATCACAAATTCCACTCACTCTCAAGGCGATGGGATTGCCAACGATATGACTCATTAGGGGACATCCAGGATGTGTCTGCCACATTTGGAGACCGAAGACCTCCTTCCGTTCCATAGAACATCTACTAAGAACACAGGATGTACCAGGCACAGCACTAGGATCCTGAGACGACTGGTAACTTTGTCTGTCTGTCTTTGGATAGTTTGCAAGGCACAGGCCAGAGGTTTGGGGCCAATGAAGAGAAAACAAATGTCTGTCTTTGTTTCTAACTTCTTCTGAAAACACTGTGAAGGGGGATAATCTTCCAACTGAAAACAGCAGACATGGAGAGGGGAATGGAGAGCCTTGGTGGGTGAGGTAATTATATGGAAGCACTCAACTATTCTGAATGCATCAATGACTATTCGCCCGATAAACATCATTGACGCAGGAAGAAAACTTACGAATAAGGATACCGAAGTGCTGTCAGTGATCTTTGAGCAGTGAAGGAGAGAAGTGCCAGGAACACTGACTTAGGGAAATATTCTAATGAAAATTCATGCAGTAAATATCATTTAGAAGGACCGTATATGCAGATATCACGCTGAGCTCAATGCTGGCCTCAATGCTTGACCGCTTGGGCGGTCAGGAAATCAACCCACGGGGATCCTGTCTTCTGCACACTTTGCAGTCCTGAGCAGGCAGTGTAAGGGGCTGATCACACGTCTCTCTGACCCTGAGGAGCTGCAAATCGTACGTGGAAGAATATGGTTTGCTGGTTCAAGCATGGAGCACAACCGGAAATGATTAGTTTCCCCAAACCCTGAATCACTTCACTGATTACGTAAACTAATGATGCACAGTCTTCCTTTCTCACCTTCCTTTCACCTAGCTTTGAGGCAGGGGAAGAAACGAGTAGGGGAAGGGAGGAGAAAGAGAGAGAGAAAGAGACATTTAAAGCTAAGGAGCTGATGTACAGGACCAATCTTTGGAAACGGATCTTACGTTCTGCTGTCTTCCTAAGTGAGAGGCATTTTCAGACCCTGTCTTGCAGGGTTAGCATTTCCCCAAGAATAACCTAACAGAGCACTCAAGATAATTCCTCAAAGGCCAAGGACTTAAAATATCTGCTGCATGTTCTTCTATCTCCATTCCCCAAGCAATCAGGGATCATTCTTCGGCGCAAGGAAGAGTGTTTTCTTTGTCACTGTTTTGCAGGCAACACAAGCCAGCGCAGCTGTGCGCGCGCACGGTCTCTGTGCTGACCCACCTAACTTCCTGCCTGGCGCCGAGCTCCCGCGCACCGCGGCCCCACCATTGACAGAATTCGATTCAATTGGTGCAATCTGCAGCAACGTGTCCCTTGAGTGTCCTTGTCCGGAATGATTTTTCTCCTCATAGAGCCTCTCTTGAGTCAGGTCCCTTTGGACTTGAAATGGACGATGATGCCCAGAGCCTGGGGGACGCAACTCTGCCCGGGGGGCCGCGCACACTCGTCCCTTCCCCGGAGGGGAAGCTGCCTCAGGCCAGGCATCGACCTCTCGGGATTCAGATCCATCCCAAGCCAGGCACCCATCCCCCTTTCACTTAAAAGCAAGTAAAAACATAACTACACGGACGAACATAGCTCTCCGATTCCTCTTCCTCTGGTTGAGTCTTAACTCTCTGCCACGGTGGAAGACGATTCGGATAAGGTCTGAATTTCTTATCACTACAGGCGGGACCCTGAATTTAGACCCGGCTCACGTCAGCCTCGGCTTCTGTTGCCACCTCGAACAGAGCTGGGGCTGTGCAAAACTCCTTGTAGACGCCACACCCATTCTGTTGTTTTAGATCAGTGGAAAGTTTCAGCTTTCTTAGGCAGGAACCTCCTTTCCCTGCTTGCCTCTGCTAAGTTTCTGTTCATGTCTCCAAATGGACATCAACGTTTCCCTCGTCAGTGACCCCTTTGCCTTTCCGGCGCCCACCCCTGACCCCAGGCATATACTTGTCTAGCCTAGTATTCTAGAACTTACCATGGTGGATTATAATGATTTGCTTTTCTCTCTCTTCACTATATCTAAGCACAATGAGAGATGGAACTGTGTTTTATTTTTATGCCTCACTCCTTAGCGTGGGGCTTTTATGTAACAATGCCTATTTGTCAAATGGATGATGAGTGATGTTGACCTCTTGTAAAAAGATACAGCGGGAAGGGCGCCGCAGATGGAAAGTTCCCAATCTTAACTCCAAACGTATCACTTTGTGTTATAGCCACAATAAGAGGAACCCTTATACTGATAAATATTATGCCTAGGAAAGCAAACCTCAAAGGACTTACTATAATTTTAGCAGTACTAACCTCACGACCTTGGTATGTTGCTGAGACGGTGAGACAGATCGTACTCCTTTTAGAGATGCATTCTCTGAATTTGTGGGAAAAGCAATTCACCCTGGAGGTGTGACTATGGGAGTCATTGAGAACCAGGCTTATGAGTTCGTAATTGACCCAGTGTAAAAGAGGGAGCCAGGTAAGGTTTTGTAAAAAGGCCCTGCCCTGGTGAAAGTTGTGTTTGTTGCAAAATAGTCAGACAATGGCTTTGGGAAGCGGTCTATCCCTTCTTTCCTGCCAGGGTGGAAATTCCTTCCACTTCATCACTGACACAGGACTTCTCAGCTTCTGCTTAATGCCAAGGAGTTTAGAGTTTCATAACAAATACACGGTTCTGATTTTAAGTACGCTCTTAAGTACACCGCCTACAACTCCTATCCACTTGCTGTAATTTTGAACCTCTGGGACCGCAAAGACTGATCAGCTTCACATGAAAGGGCCATTTTCAAAGTCTTTCTTCCTGGAAAAATATTCTGCTTCACTTGTCAGGACTCACAGTAACAGATTCTCACTACTTTGTCTAACTCTTTGAAATGGGCACCCAAGACTGAATGCTGCATATGAGTTACAGTCTAAATAGTGCGGAACAAAATACGGGTCTTGGCACTTTAAGTCTAAGTCTGAGGAAAAATTACTGAGGGGCATCTGCGTAGCTCAGTCGGTTAAGGATCTGACTTCAGCTCAGGTCATGATCTCCCCGTTCGTGAGTTTGAGCCCTGCCCTCTGCTCTGTGCTGACAGCTCAAAGCCTGGAGCCTGCTTTGGATTCTGTGCGTGTGTCTCTCTCTCTGCCCCTCCCCTGCTCGTACTCTGTCTCTCTGTCTCTCTCTCAAAAATAAATAAACATTAAAAAAATTTTTTTTAATTTACTTACATATTTTGGTTGCATTTGCCATTCCTATGGCACATGAAAAACTCCATAATTGGAATTTGAACTGCTGTGGGGCACCTGGCTGGCTCAGTCGGTTAAATGTCCAACTTCGCCTCAGGTTATGATCTCAGGGATCGTGGGTTTGAGCCCCGTGTCGGCTCTGTGCTGACAGCTCAGAGCCTGGGGCCTGCTTTAGATTCTGTATCTCCCTTTCTCTCTGCTCCTCTCCCACTCTGTCTCTCTCTGTCTGAAAAATGAATAAACATTAAAAAAAATAATAAAGAATTTGAACTGCTGTCCAACCAAGACTTGCCAGATCTATATTTGTGCATTCATAATTTAGAGGCAGAATCTTATCTCTTTTGATATCCATTTTGTAGGCTTTACTGTAGCTATTCTGTCTGTCAAAATCATTTTGAAACCTGATTGTGCCAACTTGCACGTTAACCATGCATTACAGCTTTGATTAGTGCATAGATTAGACAAACATACCTCTACTCATATGTCCTCACCTCATTCCATTTAAGAATCATTTTCACACAGTTGATATGAGCTGGACACTGACGAGATGACAATTAAACCAATGGGAGAGGCCAAATGTTTCTGCTCACAAGGCTTTTCGAAGTCGCCAGGGAAAATGGTCATTTACGTAAATAACCACAACCCATTGTGCTATATGGATTCCTACCTAGAGCATACGCAAGGTCTGTGGAGGTATAGAAATTCTACATGCGTTCTATCGTTTAACATCAAGGTTCATGAGATCCAGAACTGTACCAATAGACATGAAAAGGAGAGCATGGATGTGATATCATGGAAGGGTAGAATACACAGAGCTTGGCAATTACATGTGGGATACAAAAAAAGCAAAGAGTGGGGGGTTACCCTGGGGTTTTTGAACAAGTAGCTTTGAAGAACATCTGTATCAGTTGGGGTCTGGCAGGAAGCAGTTGGCCCACTTCAGTGGAATATCTGATAAGAGTTTAATGAAGGGACTTTTTACCAAGTTGAGGGCAGGGATTAGGGGAATCTACGGGAGGTGCACTGTTTGCTGGGCTCACGATAGTGGCGTTGAGGTGTCGGCGTGCCCGTGCCTGGAGGGACAAGGCAAGTGAGAAGTTGCCTGAGTGAGTGCCAGCCCTCAACAGGCACTGTGCCCTTTCATAGAAGAATTCAGCCAGTCCAGGTTCAACCCACAGACAGGGATGTGGGGAATATCTCGACCTCACTCTTATCCTGTCGCTGTCTCCCATTGAGTGATACCAACCAAAAACCAGAGGGCAAGGGAGCCCATTGACCAGACCATTATAGATCAGCTTGCCAGGGCTCAGTGTGATGTGGAGAAAGGTGAAACCAGTGGTTAGTAGATTGGGCGCAGCAGGTACAAAACCTCCACGTGATTGTGCTGCTACCATTTTGTTTTACCAAAATTGTGAGTAAAAGATTATTAAGACCAGGAGCCTTGCGAACCAACTAGACGCTCCCTCCAGCTTGATACTGATTTACTCATCAACCCCATGTGTATAGTTGTATCACAGGCTTTCCTAGGGGTAATGGTACACACGTACACACA
This sequence comes from Panthera leo, assembly GCF_018350215.1. Classification (NCBI taxonomy): domain Eukaryota; kingdom Metazoa; phylum Chordata; class Mammalia; order Carnivora; family Felidae; genus Panthera; species Panthera leo. Next base: position 39,524,165 of record NC_056690.1, read on the forward strand.
CATGCACACACACACAAAGTGCACACACACACAAAGTGAGGCTGTAAAAATTAATGTTAAAATAATGCAAATTGACCTAGGACATCTGTCTTTTAGCTATTTATTGATCTATTCATTATCGCAACCTATTTAGAAGCCACTAAGTTTAATTAGTGCCACACAGAGCTTCAAATCCCATAAGCACTGCCTGCTGCCTCATGCTCCTTTTAAATCTTATACTAGAAAATTTCCCCTTTGCAATCATTATTCCCTATAAAACTTCCAAGCAAAAGTATGGGTGCGAGTAGTGTATTTAGTGTTGCCTTGACTTGTCTGTGGCTCTATCAGTTTCCCCATCTATATTATAGGATCTTGGTAAAAATAGACCATGTCCTGATTACTAGTAAATGATTGTTGCGTAGGTGAATGAATGAATGAGGAAGTGATCAAGTAGCAGAAGAAATGGTAAAAACAAAAAACAAAAAAACAAAAAAAAAACCAGTATCAGCTTTGTTTCTCTGTGTATCCTTGGAACAATTTCCCTCTTACATTTATAATAATGCTATACACTTTCATCTGTCATTCACATCTTTTCATAGCTACTCGGTGGTAAATGAGATTTTCTTAGAGGCCATAAAACAGTTCAAATCTGCAATTTCATTAGGCATTCAACTTCCACCATAAAACTTAATGACTAAGCAGATGAACATGGGATGATTTTGTAAGAATAAAGCGCATTGGCACACACATCATAATTGCAAGGCTACTGTATAGCTTAAGCAATTCAGACAAGCCAGCTGCTCCGAAAAGAAACACGGCTGCCTTCCTGACAGTCTTTATCAGCTGAATTGTGCTCACAATGCTCTTTCAATGCATACTTGATTTTGATTGGGATATTCTGAATATATCATGTGTTAAAATCACTTGGCCCGGAGCATTCTATCTTTTCCAAAGCACGATGCTTGTTGATTAGTCCAATTATATATCTCCCTTTCCAACCCGCAAATTTATCTCCATTTCACAGATGGAGAAACCAAGGCAAAGTCAATTTAAGTCATATGACAACCGGGCACTACAAGCAGGGTTATATCTGGTAAAAGAAGTAGGTTTGTATGATATCCCCCTTAAACGCTCCTTAAAAATTAAATTTATACGAAGACCTAATGGTTCTTGTGGAAGTGTCATGGGGTAGGTACTCACATAAATTGTTGTGGAATTGTGGAAGTATAAATCAATACAATTTTTCCGAAAGGCCACTTGTCGATATCTATTGAGAGCAATAAAAAAAAAAAAATGCATTGACAGTGTAATTAGATTCTAGGAATTCACACTGAGGTAAGAATCAGGGGGGTGTTGAAAGATTCATGCATAAAGACAGGATGCATAGGGGCACCTGGGTTAAGCATCCGACTTCGGCTCAGGTCATGATCTGGCGGTCCGTGAGTTTGAGCCCCACGTCGGGCTCTGTGCTGACCGCTCAGAGCCTGGAGCCTGTTTTGGATTCTGTGTCTCCCTCTCTCTCTGACCCTCCCCCGTTCATGCTTTGTCTCTCTCTGTCTCAAAAATAAATAAACGTTAAAAAAAAATTAAAAAAAAAAAAGACAGGATGACTACTACTGTTCAGTGAGCACATAGCACAATGTCAGGCATATAGTGAGTGTCCCAAATCATTTCATTTAGTCTGCATTCCTCCCAGGTGAAAGAAGCATTGTTCTGCCCATTTTTCAGAGTTGACCCCTGAAACTTTCAGTGTTAAGGACGAAGGTGGAAACCAGGACAGGAGACTGAACAGGTAGAGCTCCCAAAGTGGGTGGACAGTGTGGCGTCTGGGAAGCCAAGCAAAGAAAATATTTCAAGGAGGAGAGCATGGTCAACCAGGTTAAATGCTATTGAGAAGTTGAATACACTATGGATTGAAACTTGAATTTGTCAACGTAGAGGTCATTGTTGGCCTTGTCACTGTTTCACAAGGAGTGATGATTACAAAACTTCACTGGAGTGCCTTAGGGAAGGAAGACAAACTGAAAAACTGGAGAGAACAAATACAAGTAACTCTTTATCTGAGTTTTGTTATAAAGGAGATCAGTGGGTGGGAGGTAATAATAGGTCAAGGAAGAGATTTTGTCTGTTAAGAAAAAAGACATTGCAACATGTTACTTGATAGGATGCTGTTGCAAGGGAAAACGGGTATTTTTAGCAAGAGAGGTTAGTTGCAAAAGTGATGTCGCTGAGTAGGTGAGAGGAGATGGGCATTGCCAAGGGGTTGACCTTATATTGGATCCTGGACAGTTAACCTATTACAACAGAAGGAAAGGCAGCGCGTATGCATCACATGGTTGGTAAATTTTATGAGGGGAAAAGGAGGCATATCTCTTCTGATTGTTTCTGTTTCTTCATGAGATAAGAAATTAGATTGTCAGCTGAGTGTCTGAAGAGGAAAGGGGTTTTGGAGATTTGAGGACAGATGTTAAAAGGGATTTTGGAGAGTGAGAATATAGATTGACAACTGAAGATGTTGTCAGAGAGGATGGCCAGGAAGTATTTAGGGTCTACTTGATCAGTAGACAAAGGTGCTTTATATGGGTGGAGTGGTAGAACTTAATGGAAAAACTCTCGAAGGAGGTAGCTTCTTCTCTGTAGGGGAAAAAAAAGAGGGAAGATGGTCTAGATGTGGCTATGAAACCCTAGAAGTCCAATACTGTGAGAGGGCAGAAAAACAAAAACAAAAACAAAAACAAAACAGCCCCTGCTTGAAAGTGATGCAGGAGAAATAATGTCCTTAGAGATCAGTCCAGTTTGAATTAAAGCAAGAAGTTTAGGAGACCATTCAGGAAAGAGGAGGAGGGCGTAGAAGCTTTTAGTGATGATGGCTACCTTCCAGAATTGACTGGAAATGTTTAACGTCAACTGTGAAAAGTGTCCAGAAGTGAGGCTTGGACATCTTGGGATGCCTGAGGGTAGCAAGGATACAGGGATGAAGCTGAGGGTTCTTCATAGAATGATTTGTATTTACTGGGGCTGATTCCTGGTCTATTGACTTTAGTGAGTTGGGCAGTATATAGGGGGAAATGGAGTGGTAACACTAGGAATTGTGTAGAGCACTCTGACCTCCTCTTTGTTATAATTTCTTGTCAGTATCTAGATGAAGGAAGGATGGAACATTGATAAAGAAATATATATGGGATAATAGCAATGATTCTTTTAATTTACTAGTAAATACAACAGTAGAAATCAAAATCGAATAATTAGAATGAATCATGTAAAGTGCAAATAACAGTAGTTTCTTTTAGATGTGACATTGTGCTGGTATTGTGTGCATGAATCTTTTCTCATTTAATATATTTTTTCCTACAATGAGCACGGACATATTTAGAATCAATAAAATCAGTTCTTAAGTATTTGTGTGTGTATCACTGTGCAACCATTTACTGTTTCTGTCTTTCCAATTATGGAGTCATATACTAGCCTGTGAAAAAACAATGTAACAAAAATAAAGAAGAATGAAAGAGTATGGAATAATAGAAGCATGGGAACAGCAAGAAAAAATATTGAAGGTATTCCATTGTATGGGAATACCACAATTTATCTATTCATCTGCTAGTGGACTTTTGACTTATTTCCACTTTGGGGATTCAAATCTCTGTGGAGACAAATGCTTTTATTTCTTTGGATAAATACCTAAGAGTGGAATGTTTGGGTCATATGGTGGGAGTGTGTTTAACTTTTTTTTTTCACTATATGAAGTTTATTGTCAGATTGGTTTCCATACAACACCCAGTGTTCATCCCAAAAGGTGCCCTCCTCAATACCCATCACCCACCCTCCCCTCCCTCCCACCCTCCCATCAACCCTCAGTTTGTTCTCAGTTTTTAAGAGTCTCTTATGCTTTGGCTCTCTTCCACTCTAACCTCTTTTTGTTTAACTTTTTAATGAACTCCCAAACTCTTCTAAGGCTGTTGTAACAATCTGCATCCCAAACAGCAGGATATAAATGTTCTGTTCACCCACCTTCTCACCAATACTCAGTAGTTTTATTCCTTTTAACTTTAGGCATTCTATAGGATGTGTAGTGATATCTTATTATGGTTTAAATTTACAGTTTCCTAATGACTAATGACATTGAGTGTATCTTCATGTGCTTATTTTCCATCTGTATCTCTTTGTTGATACAGTGTCCACATCTTTTGAACATTCTTGAATTGTTTCTCTTATCTTTGAGTTGTGTTTTTTGTATACTCTGGATACAGTCCTTTGTTGGATGTGGTTTGCAAAATCTTCCCCCAATCTGTGCCTTGCCTTTTCATTTTCCTAACAGTTTTAAACTTTTTTTAAAAAAACAGTTTAAAACAGTTTTAAACTTTCCTAAACTTTTTAAAGAAAGTTTCTTGTTTTTGTTATTATTTTTTACTTTTTGCAAAATACAGCTTATTAATTTTTTTTCTTTGAGATTTTATGTTTCTTGTGTTCTAGGAAATCCTTACCAAACCTAAGGTCACTAAGATGTTATCCTGTGTCTTTTTCTAGAAGTTTTATTGTTTTATCTCTTACATTTCTACCTATGATTGATTTTTTTAATGTTTATTTATTTTTGAGAGAGAGAGAGAGAGAGAGAGAGCCAAGAAGGGGCAGAGAGAGAGAAGGAGACACTGAATCCGAAGCAGGCTCTGACTCCAGCTGTCAGCACAGAGCCTGACGCGGAGCTTGAACCCACAAACCGTGAGGTCATGACCTGAGTCAAAGTCTGGCACTTAACCGACTGAGCCACCCACGTGCCCCATACCTATGATTGATTTTTTAATTAATTTGTGTATGTGGTACTAGGTGAGAATTAAGGTTCTTCTCTCTATATTTCTCTCTCTCTTTTGCACCCTATAATCAAATTGTTCCAGTGCCATTTGTTGAAAAGATGATAATCTCTTTCATTTAATTTCATTGACATCTTTGTTAAAAGTTGACCATATCTCTGTCAATCTATTTCTAGACTATCTTTTCTGTTCCACTGATTCATTTGTTAGTTTTTATGTCACTACTACAATGTCTTAATTACAGTAGTTTTGCAGTAAGTTTTATAATAATGTAGTAAAGTTTTCCAACTTATTCGTCTTTTTTCAAAATTGGTTTTGGCTATCCTAGGGCAGTAAATTTTAGAATGATGTTTTCAATTTCTACAAAAAAAAATTACTGTTGGGATTTTCCTTGGGTTATGTTATGTCTATAGGTCATTTTAAGGAGAAGTGACATCTTAAAAATATTGACTCTTCTGATCGCTAAGTATGGTATATCTCTCCATTTATTTAGATCTTCTTTAATTTTTCTCAGTGGTGTTTACTGTTTTCAGTGTATGGGTATTGTACATCTTTCAGCAGAGTATTAGATTTGTTTCTAAATATTTCCCATTTCTTTCTGCTACTGTAAATAGTATTATTTTAAAAGATTCACAGTCACGTATGAGATCTGGTGATTGCACTCTCCTCCCTTTGCATGGCTCCTTCCCTGGCCTCAGGTAGTTTCCACACACACCTCTGCTGATCACTCTTCAGAATTCTATAGCTCCCCAGAGCTCTCTCTTGATATAGCTCTCTCTTTCAAGTAATCTTTTCTATGATGTAAAATAGCCCTGGCCTCTACTTTGAACCCCTTCTCCTCAAATGAGTGAGATCTTTGGACTTCCCCTGGATTTTCCCTCCCTTAACCTACAACCTGCAGTTTCTATCCAGGCACTGAGTGAGGGCAATTTTAATGCTCACCTTTATCCTTTGCTCTCAAGGATCACTGTCCTATGATGCCTGATGTCCAACGCCAAAGAGCCACATATGTTGTCTTTTTGTTGTTGTTTCAGCTGAATGGGTAAAAGGACTCCCTCCATCTTGGTCTGAAGCAGAATTCCTCATTACTCATTTTTAATACCCCATTTGAGCATCTCTCTCCCTTCTGTAAAAAAAAAAATTCTTTAGTAATCACTGTGGTAAGCAAATAATGTCCCCCAGTGATCACCATGTGCCGATGGATATGATATTCTGATATTCTTCAGAACCTGTGAATATGTTATTTTACACAGGAAAGGGAGTAGATATGATTAAGGTGAAGACTCTCGAAAGGGGGAGGTTGTCTTGGATAATTCAGGTAGGCACGATCAAATCACATATCCTTAGAAGTGAAGGACTTTCCTAGCTTCAAAGTCTGAAGAGCAGGTGGAATGAAAAGGACTTGATTTGCCGTTGCTGGCCCTGGTCTTCAAGATGGAAAAAGGGGGCCACAGGTTAATGAATGCAGGTGGCCCCTAGAATCTAGAAAAGACAAGGAGATCAGTACTTCTCTGGAGACTCCAGAAGAAGAACACAGCCCTGTGTATGACTCAGCCCAATAAAACCCACATTGGACGTCTGACCTACAGAATTGTAAGATAATATGTTTGTGTTGTTCTAAGGCTCCAAGTTGATAGTAATTTGCAACAACAGCAATAAGAAAAAATATATCTGCCAAAAAATTTCAACTTTACAATGGATAAACTATAAAAATAGATAATAAACTATATTTTTCTATATAATCGGTTGGTTATACTGCCCCCATTTCAGTATCCACTTGTTAAAATACTCTCTGAAGTTTTTTCCAACCGAGATCCCCAAAACTGGTTCCACAGCTGACATTTTGTAGATGGTGTTCTAGTTTTATTAGTTTCTGAGCCATTTTTCATTTATTTGCTAGTCACTATTCATCCTACCCCCTTTGTAACTTCAGTACCTGAGATATTATTCTGTCCCTTTCACTTTATCACCATGATAATAGTTTTTACTTAGCAAGGTAGTTTGTGTCAAAAAGACAGAGACTGATTTAGGATCAGAATCTCCAGAATATAGTACTAGTTTTATTATTGTATCACCTTGGGCACTTCGTCTCCATAAAATAGAATTCATGTTGGTCTGTCTTTGAGGCAACAGCATTTCTTCTTGCTCAGCAGTCCTACAGTGGGTGGAAGCGGGGAAAGAATTCAACATTCTGTGGTTGGATTGTTTCCCTTTTTTCATTTTGAGAATTAAGAATTAATAGAGGATAAGAGAATTTTACTTTGAGGCTCAGAATTACAGTGTAAGTCAGCATACAAAGAAAGAATATATGTGAAGAATACGTTTTTGATGGAGATAAATTTTACAGACATTGAAATGCCAGATTTAAGTGAACTATTATTTTACTGAAGTATAATTAACATATGGTGTTATATAATTAGTTTCAGGTGTGCTGTATAGTGATTCAACAATTCTACACATTAGTCAGTGCTCATCACAGTGAGTGTATCTTAATCCCCATCACCTATTTCACACAACCCCCACCCCTACCCCCTTTCTGGCAACCACAAGTTTGTTCTCTGTATTTGAGAATCTAGGGTGGTTTTTTGTTTTTTAACTTTTCTGTTTCTCTCTTTTTCATTTGTTCATTTGTTTTTTAAATTCCATGTATGAGTTAAATCACATGGTATTTCTGTCTGAGGTTTTGTTTTTTTTTTTCATTTTAGAGAGAGAGTGTGTGCATGAGCCAGGGAAGGATAGAAGGGGGGGGGGACAGAGAGAGAATCTTAAGCAGGCTTCACACTCAGTGTGGACCCCAGGTTGGGGCTTGACCCCAGACCCTGGGATCATGACCTGAGACAAAATCAAGAGTCAGACACTCAACTGAGCCACCCAGGCAGCAATTTCTTCTTGATTCAGTTTTGTGAGGTTATACGTTTCTAGAAATTTCTCCATTTCTTCTAGGTTGTCCAATTTGTTCGCATGTCATAATTTACAATATTCTCTTACAATCATTTGTATTTCTGTGATATTGGTTGTTATTTTTCATCTCTCCTTTCTGATTTTCCTTTCTCTCTTTCTTGATGAGTCTGTCTAAAGGTTTATCAGTTTCGTTTATCTTCTCAAAGAACCAGTTCCTCATTAAATTGATTTGTTCTATTGGTTTTTTAGTCTCTATTTCATTATTTCTTTATTACTTCCTTCCTTCTACTGGCTTTGGGCTTTGTTTACTCTTCTTTTTCTAGCTCCTTTAGGTGTAATATTAGGTTGTTTATTTGAGACTTTTCTTGATTCTTGAAGTAGGCCTGCATTGCTATAGTCTTCGTCTTATAAAAGCTTTTGCTGCATCCCAGAGATTTTGGACCATCGTGTTTTCATTTTCAGTTGTCTCCATGTATTATTTCATTTCATCTTTGATATTTTGGTTGGCCCATTCATTCTTTAGTAGCATGTTATTTAGCCTGTATGCATTTGTGTCCTTTCCAGTTTTTTTCCTGATGATTGATCTATGTTCATACCATTGTGGTCAAAAAAGTATGGGTGCCCTGGTGTGTGTGACTATCCTTCCATCTCCTTGGAACAGGTGCCACGTTGGAGGGCTAACTCCACTACCACTCCTACTACTGCTCCACTATCAGTGGGGCAGGTTGGATGGGGTAGATTCACAGAAAAACCTGTGGCACAGTGCCTGGTGCTAGAAAGATAGTGTTCTCTCTGGTGTCCACAAGTGTCCTGCTATCTAAGCTTGGAGGTAGGCAGGAAAAGTGGCACCTGACACTTTTGTTCTTGAAGTCTCCTAAGTATCCCGGCTTCTCTAACACAAATTCCAAGATTAGTAAATAAGCCTCCTTCATATATGCCTCAGGTGATTTTCAAACTGCTGCTTCTATGCTGTTATCTCTGTGAGTTTATTTGTTATGCTGGCTCTTGAAAGGCAGGGACTCAGTTTTTCATCACCCTCTGGCTCTCTTGGAGCTAAGACCACTGATTTTTAGAGTCCTGGAGTTAACCCACACCAATTATGAAAATTCATGAAGGTAAGCCCTACTGTTTTTCACAGCCAAATATTGTTGGGACTTGTCTCCCCAGTGTGGTTCCCCCATACTTGGAGTGTCTGCTATGGGGTGTGGTCTTCTCACTTCTCTGTGCTTGTGGTGTCCCTCCAGTTTGTCGTTAGTCTCTCCCAGGGGTTTGGGTCCCTACTGTGTCTCTATTTCTCCTACCCTTTTGACTATGGCCTCCTCTCTACATTTACCTGGAAAAATCTATTTTGCTAGTCTTCAGGTCATTTTCAGAGTGTTTTGCCCTGATGTGGCTGTTATCCTGGTATGTCCATGAGACAAGGTGAGCTCAGGATCTTTTTACTCTGCCATCGTCTCAATAATCTATGTGTATAATTTTTTTTAAAAGTCTTGTTAACTCTGTACACCTCGGTAACAACCACCTGAATCAAGCTGTAGAACTGCTCATGCCTGATGAACGTTCCTTTGTTCTCCTTGTAGTTTGGTCCCCACCTCTCTTGGGCAAACACTGATCTGACTTTCATCCCAGTAGTTTAGTTATGAAAGCAAACAGTGTGCACTCTTTTGTGTATGTCTTCTTTCACGCACATATTTTTTTTAGATTCATCAATGTTCACGATGTTACATGTATAAATAATTATTTTCTTATATTCTTATCCAATCAGCTTTATTAAGGAGCAATTTACACACTGTGGGAAAATAAAGATTCCCTGGATTTCTCAGTGCCTCTGTAAAAACAAACAAACAAACAAACAAACAAAAACAAGACTCCTGGCCTATGGCAATGCATATGATGGAAAGATAGGGAATCTTTGCTTTTACTTTCCCTAAAAGCACTGTGCTTTTCCTCTACAATGAGAAGAGTATATAGCTATTTGTCTCATTAACTGCTCTATCTAAAAGGACAATACATCTTTTCTTATCTCGCTGAGAGGTCCAAAAGGCGACAGCTCAAATGAGGCTCAAAAAACTCTCCAGGTACCAGGAATACTAGAGTGCAGTCTCCTCAGGTATTTACATGACAGAAAAGACAAAGCTCAGATCTTGGAGACTCGTTGAGGCCAAAAATAATCTAAGACATAAGGGTCTCTCTGGCTCCTGGAGAGATTTTACTGACATTCCAAAGGTTAAGGTTAAGGTCAGTACCAAGGAGAAAATGTTTCACTCCCTCTTTTTGGAGGAGAAAGGGAGGTAGCTTCTGCGTTTGTGTATATAAATGAAGAGAAGCCACTGTCCTGTCTCATCTGTAAGGTGTGTTAAAAAACAAAATTCAGGTGAGCAAACTTTAAAAGTCTTATTGCCTTTACTCAGCAATTCATGAGTAGAGTAGCCTTACATCTAGCAGCCAGAAGGGATTCTTAAGAGCTATACAAAATGGAAGGTTTTTATAGGCTGGAAAGGGGGTAGGAAAAGGCTGTGTTGTTTTAGGCAAGGTCACCTTCCTTTGTGGGTGGAACAAGGGTTTATCATGCAGATTAACTCACTAGTGCCGACCAGATAGTTCCAGATTGACTGGTTGAAGGTCACATTCCTGGTAGATACTGAAATTGTAGTTGCCTTGGCATTAAGTCTTGGTTTGCTGATTGAGGCTCAGCACAAGTGACTCCATTTTGGGCATGTTGTCTGTCTGTCTGTCTCTCTCTCTCTCTCTCTCTCTCCCTCCCCTAAATAAGTATGACCTGTCAATTGCATAGAAAGTAAGGTAATTTGAAGATAAGGAATTCAAGTATACATGCTCAGTAATTTAAGGACAACCTAATCACTTGTTTAGAAGAAACTAACAATTTTACTATGTGGAGAGTTTTTCTGTACCACTCCCAAATATTTCAACAACAACCTTTGGAAATATCAAGTTAAAAATATACTCAGCGCGCCCAATCCTGACCAGATTGCAGTAAAATTTCAGGAGACACACACAAGCCGAGATGTTGTCAATTGATAAGAGACTTGAGCTAATTCCATACTTCCACTGGTAATTAGAACGTAGACAATAATCCAAAATATGTGTAACCAGTTACTCTGAGTGAAATGGCCATAAGGATAAAATATATATCACTTCCTCTTATGTCTTCTAGAGAAGTTGATACTTCCCCTACCTGGAGTTTAGCCGTGTGCACATGTTTCTAGTAAACTATGAGGGTACAATACAAAAGGAGAATAGAAAGAGAATAGAAAGAATACGGAGAGAAAACTCATGGTTCTTGAGATAACTATCTTCAATTAAGAATGTCCTTCTCAAGGCTGGATGGCACGTGCAGTGATATTCCAAATTCAGGGTGATGCTGTTCGTGACCCCAATATCCCTAGAAAACCTCTGTGATCCATGAGAGAAAGATATAGAAATAAGATAAATATGTCATTAGAAGCACCCCCCAAAAAAAATCCTAAAAAAAAAAAAAAAAACTAAACCTTTAAGCATCTCACAGTTCTTGGAAATATTCAAGTGAAGGAAAAGCAAAACAAAACACCCAACTGCTAGTTAAGCCAATAGGTGAGGAATTAAAGAACTCAGACTTATTTCTAGGAGTATTACTTAAAAGGTGTTATAGGTCTCAAAATGTTTATTGTGACATTATCCATAATTGATAGCATATTCTGTAATAATTCAGCAAAATATGGTACATCAAATCCTTGTGTCCTCTTGACATCTTGTGTATTCTTGTAGTCTAGCATTCTTTTTAACCATGCAATTGTTTCTTACCTTCTCCCTCGCCAGACTGAGCCCTCTGAGAACAAAACTATTATGATAGGAAAAGATAGGATAAAATAGGTGAAGAGGAAAGAGGAGGACCTGAGGTCCCTGGGTGGGGAAAAACGCATATTTTGAAACAATGCTGGGAGCTTCTGGCCACAGCAAACCCTCTTAGGCATAAGGTTCCTCTTAAAAATGTAACGGATACCACTTACCTTACCCCTCAGTTTTCCCTCAGGAATTTGACAAAAGACCTAACTAAAAACAAGTAGTAGAATATAAAATATATGGCCCACAAGGAATGAGAAGGCCAGAGACCACCCCTCCTACAATGGAAACGAGCCAATCAGGAATGGACAACCCAGCACCTAGAGCTATCAAGCCAATAAGAGTAGAACCTGAGAAGGAACAAGGGGGGAGGGAACCGGGAGGGCTGATCAGAACCTTATAAAACAAGGACTTTTGCCTACAGTCGCAGGCATTCACTTTCGAATGTCTCCTCTCGAAAGAGAGCTCTCCTCCTATTCTTCCTTTTGGATCTTCTACTCGAATAAACTTTGTCTGCTGCTCATTTTGTGTCCACTTCCTTATTCTTCGACGTGGTGAGACAACAAAACCTGGGTATTGAGGTAAAAAATCCTGCAACACTCACAAATACCCATCATTAAAATCGCTGCCTTGGATATTCCACCCCACCTCCCCCCCACCCCCCACCCAATGACTGTTCTCCTCGCTCACTCTGTAATCCTGACTTGTCAAAACCACAACCCTGACTAAAGCTAACTTTGAACCAACTTCATACCTTCATTCATGTTGCTGAAAATGGCTGGAGAAAATATCGCCAAAACACTGACAGGTGTCATTTTTCATGACCACAAAGAGCCAAAGGGCCTTTTTTCCTCCCAGCAATCACACAGTGTTTCTTGGGCCCATTCATTGGTCCAGACCACTATTTTGTACTTTCCCTTCTTTATTCAAACCTTCCCTACCTTCTCCAACATCCCCACTCTTTGCTGATCACTTTGCTTCCTGCTTTTCTAGTTATTGAGAAAACTGAAGCAAGGAGAGGAAATTTCCCACTCTCCCACTCACATATACTCGCCTTCTAGTCTGTCCCTCACACTCTCTGCCTTCTGCCTCTCCTGTGACCTCAATTCTTTCTCTCTCCTTTGACCCAGGATATCCCTCCAGCAAATCCTTCTCTCTGTCCTATGTCATCATTTTTTTTTTCTCTCTACTACATCATTCTCATCAGCAGACAAATGTGTTTTCTTTTTTGCTTGCAATTTAAAAAATGAAACAAAGCGGGGCTTCTGGATGGCTCAGTTGGTTAAGTGTCCCACTCTTGACTTCAGCTCAGGTCATGATCCCAGGGTTGTGGGGTCAAGCCCTGCATCAGGCTCTGTGAGAGTGTAGAGCCTGCTCTCCCTCTCCCTCTCTCTCTCTGCCTCTCTCTTCTCATGCATGCTCTCTCTCTCTAAAAAAAAAAAAAGAAAGAAAGAAAAAAGAAAGAAAAGAAAAAAATGTTTCTAATTTAAAACAAAACAAAACAAAGCAACTCCTCTTGACCCCATTTCCTCTCCCATTTCAACCCCACCTTTTTGTTCAGTATCTTCCAGATAAATTGAGTGACTCTTTACTTCTCTGGTACATCCATGGTGCTTGGCACATTAGACTCCTTCAATAAGTATTCTGGAAGATGCTATTGTGTAGTTATATAAAATGATAGCTATAAGTACCACGTAGTTGTTTAAGAAATTGTGTGTAATATTCTGCTGAATGAAAAAAATCAGCAAATATATGTGCACCATTTATATAGAAGTTTATTTATTTTGAGAGAGAGAGAGCACAAGTGGGAGAGGGCAGAGAGAGAGGGAGAGAGAGAATCCTAAGCAGTCTTTGTACTGTCAGTGCAAAGCCCAATGTGGGGGCACAGACCCATGAACCATGAGATCATGACCTGAGCTGAAATCAAGTCGGATGCTTAACCGACTGAGCCACCAGGTACCCCAAAAATGTGAACATGTTTTGACAAAGAACAGAAGCTGTTACACAAAAATGACACAGTTTTGTCATATTAGAAAGATTAATATTGATTGCTTGCTATTATATGGAAAGTCCCTCTTTTTTTTTTCAACTTTTTTAACTTTTATTGTTGAAAGAGAGAGAGAGCGTTTGTGGGGGAGAAGCAGAGAGAGAGAGAGACTCAGAATCCGAAGCAGGCTCCAGGCTCCGAGCTGTCAGCACAGAGCCTGCCCGACAAGGGGCTTGAACCCACAAACCACGAGATCATGACCCCAGATGAAGTCAGATGCTTAACCGACTGAGCCACCCAGGCGCCCCAGAAAGTCCCTCATTGATTTTTACATTTACAAATTTAAGTCAAAGACAAAAGACACTCCATCATGGCCAGTCTTTAAAAATGAACCTGTTTGGGCTTGGTGAAACCATGTGCAGGGGGAGTCAAGCTACCTGAGTCTGGGCCAAGTAGCCACAACTCACAGCTTCATGCCTGACCCATGGCTGGCTAGCACTTAGCCCTCAACCTATTTTTCAAGACTTATTTATTGAGTTCCTGTTGAATGCCAAGAACTATGTTAGGTGTTGAGGGGACTGTGATAAACTTAAGTATCCATGACATTTGAGAGATAAATGGAAGAGTTCCGAAGTAGGCTGGGAAGGGGCGGGGTGGGGGCGGGGGTGTGGGGAGAGGGTGTATGGCTTCTTTAAGGAAGGGACCTTGAGCTGCAAGCTAAAGGATGAAATGAAATCAACTAAACGACATGGTGAGAGTGAGACATTCGCAAGGTAGAGAGAGATGTGCGTGCACAATGTCTGTGATTGAAGGGAGCAGGATGCTTTTAAGGAAATGCAAGAAATCAGGGGAATGGAAGTACACAGAGTGAGAGAAGTTGTGGCGTAAGATATCACTAGAGTGGAAGTGTGGTCAGATACGTAGGGTTTGTAGTCTGTTCTGTGTATCTTGACCTTCATTCTTACTGCACTGTGAAGCCATTAGGCATTTATGCAGAGGCGTTATATAACCAGATTTGCTTTGTTTAAGCTTTGTTTGCTTTGACTATAGACAAGAACCCTGCTCTCCCAAATTGCCCACGTCATGCCGCACGTATAGAATGGTGATATTTCCTCTATGCCCTGGTGAAAGCAAGAGGGGACTTGGGGGTATTTAGGTGAGAGATGATAAAAAATAATCCCCTGGTCTTTATGTGATATAATTAAAATAATTAAAATAAAATACAAAGAACTAGGATGTAAAATGAGATACAATATATTAGATATATTGTATATAGATACAATATACATTTATATACACACACACACACACATATGTGTGTGTGTGTGTGTGTGTGTGTGTGTGTGTATAAAGTTGAATTTGTGGAAAAAATCCTCCATAAAGCTGAAGCTTTCATTTGTGAAACACGCTTGCCTGGATGCATTACTAAAATCGTCATCTTGCATTTTACTCAGACACTATATGATTCCGTGTCAGACAGAGGTAAACACAAGTCTATTTGACTCAATGATTTGGGTCATACCTTAAGTTGTACCTATAGAAGCTTCCATGTGGTCTATTCTTTAGGCCCCATAGGCTAGATTTTTGGTTGTATACCTTATCTCCCTGGGCGCCTGTAACTCATACAGGTCATTGCCTGGGGAGCTCTGCATTAGAGAATGGATTGCAGAAGAGTCAAAGGGGTTGTGCAGCTGGACAAATTCCTGGGCCATTTTATAGCATAGCCAAAGAAGAATAGCAACTTGGATGGCAAACATATCGATGCTGAACGTGTATGGATTTGATAGGGATTTTGGAGGGAAAATTGATGAAGTTGATGATGGTTTAGCTGTGGAGGATGAGGAACAAGATATCAAGGATGACTTCTAGATGTCTGGTTTGCCCCGCGGAGGGGGGTGGCCTTATTATAGGTAGAGGAGCATCGAGAGGGTGGGTTATGAAACTAGTCTTACACTTGTTACATGTGAGTCATCCATGTGAATCTGTGGTATAGACAAATCATTACTATCTGCTAGGGACTCTGTTAAGTACATTATGGTTTAACCCATATTTTTTATCATAACATCCCTATAAGATAGATTCGTTTGTTAAATCTATTTTCCAAGCGAGGCAATTGAGATCTGGAGTGACCAAGTAACTTTCCACTGTCACAATCAAGAAGTGTTGGAGCCTGGGGCGCCCGGGTGGCTCAGTCGGTTGAGCATCCGGCTTCGGCTCAGGCTATGATCTCATGGTTCGTGAGTTCGAGCCCCGCATCGGGCTCTGTGCTGACAGCTCGGAGCCTGGAGCCTGCTTCAGATTCTGTGTCCCCCTCTCTCTCCGCCCCACCCCTGCTTGTGCTCTGTCTCTCTCTGTCTTTCAAAAATGAATAAACATTAAAAAAAATTAGAAAAGAAAAAAAAGATTTGTTGGAACTTGACATGGGGCCCAGGCAGTCTGTTTCAAAAGCTCACTATTCCACACAGCTCATCTATGACTTACCTCGGTCGGGTCTTCATCTTAATTTCTGTCCACACCAAAATATATCTTGACTTTTTTCCTTTATGGACTTACCCTCTAGGACTCTCCACAGATGACTCTTCTGGGTGTCCCCTTAGACCACTCAGATTTTTTTCTTTACTCTGACCTCCATGAACCCCCCTAGGTCTGTCTGGTCTTCTGGTCTCCTATTCAAACTACGTTCTCAGGTTGTCTTGCATTAGACTCCTCAGCAACTACCAGTGTGCTCTCTTTAAGGGACGCTCAGTGCCAACTATCTCAGCCTCCCACAAATACTGACTCCAGCTGGGGACACCTGTGCTTACAGCTGACCAGGACCTCGAGTCATAGAAGACCCTGCGGGCTGGCCTACCCAAACCAACAGCTCTGTGACGGCGAGATCCAAAGCTGAGGCCTTTATGGACTCACAGAATGTCTCCCTTAGAGACTTTTGGCTCACAGAGAAGTCTTTTATTCCACATCCAGTTTTGGAATGTGAAAGGCATTTTGTTTCATTTAACAACAAAACTTCCTTTGTTCTCTTCTCATTTCTCTGGACCAATCTGGTGCATTGGACGCTGTTCCATAGATAACTCCTCTAAAATTTTCCCTTTCCTAGCTGCATGGTATAAATCTTTCCTGGATTTCACTTTTTTGTTTTATTCTTGTTTGGTTTTTCTTTTAGGATCGTGAAATGGTATTTCTCTTCTCCCCTTGCTTTTCCTCTGTGACCCTTGGTTCCCAGTATTAGATTCTCATCTCTCCCCACTTGTCTCTTGTGTTCTTTCTCCCAGGGGTTTATTTGTTCTCCCAAGTTCCAATTATAACTTTGTGGAGGAAAATTAGGAACTTCAGTCCTGTACCTTTTGTTACAAATTTCCCTCCAGGCTTTGATACATATGTCCGATTTCTTTGCAAGTTTATTCCAATGGAGAAATTATTTCTCACCTCAGATATGTCCTATATCAGAGCCCCTCTCATGTGTTCTTCACTGCAGAAGTACGAACCACTTCCAGAACAACACGATGCCCGCTTGCCATTTGCCCAGGGAGTGCCATTCCTTCCCTTTGGCTGCTATCCCTGGTTGACCGGCTGTATGCCTGGAATTTCAGGCTCCCTTGACCATATCAGATCTGAGATAAAACCCCGCACTGCAGGTTATGGCTTCTGGTATCCCAAGTGCCTACCAAAAGGCCAAGTGATGAAGGAGTTAATACTTCTTGGGGTGAATTTTGACAAATGAGAAACAAGAGTCTGACGGGAGCCAAGGAGATTGATTTCCCATCTTCCTATAATCTACAGACTAATTCAAAATATGATTTTTCCTTCTAGCCTGTATGAAATAGTTCTGTAGCTGAGAAAAACACCTGGTAAGCCACCTTTGTGTCTCTCTCAGGCTCACTGGGAGAGGATGGCCAGTCCAGGAATGGATCATTGCATGGCTCACTTCCTTCCCCACCTCACTTGAGTGTATTTTTACCTTCATTGCTCAGGGTATACACTTACAGATAATGCATCAGCACACTAATCATTGCCTCAGGCTCTGCTTTTAAAGAAACCAGGTTAAGAGAGCTCTTCACATTCAATGTGTGTGTGTGTGTGTGTGTGTGTGTGTTTGTGTGTGTGTGTTTTAAAGAAAAGGAACATATTTTTCATCAATCAGTTTAGCTCCTGTGTCTATCAAAAATAACATGATTATTGTAACCCTCAAGATGAAAATCCTGTGGTCATTTAGCACTGCTCATTTTTTTCTTTTATTATGAAAGACTCTAAGAAGGCCTGTTGGTTCCCCCATCACAGGAGGTGTTTCTTGTCCATTGCAGACCAGTGACACTTTCCGGTCCAGTCATACCTCATTTACTGCACAGACTCTTGCTTTCTCCACTGGGATCTCTGACTCCAGTCTCTCCTTCCTTTCTCCACTGGGATCTTCTGTAATCCAGTCCATCTTACACATTTTACCTGTATACAGTACTGACCATCCTTAAATGTCGTTTCCATTCTCCAAAAACCACACACATGTGCACACACACACACACACACACACACAGGCAATATAGTATTCAAAGACCTACTACAAACACCTAAAACTCTTTCTGGATTTATAGTACTTTAAGTTATCCAATATTGCCATCCATCCCTCTCTGGTGTAGTCCCAAGCCAATTTGTTTTTAGCCTCTGTGCCTTTGATCACATTATTTCTTTGGCCTAAAGCACGGTTTCCTCTTAAATAATTCTTCCCTAACTTTCACACCCCAGGTTAACACAATCTCCTTCATGAGGTTTATGGTAAGAACTCTAGAACACACTTCCCTTGATTTCTTTTAACATTAATCATCTGTAAAATTTAATTGCTTAATTGCATACTGCTTTATGCTGATCATAAACTGTGTGATATTTTAGTCCTGTTTTCTGAACTAGGTGACATTTTTTGACCATAGAAAATGTGTCATTCTTTTTACGTGGTCTTAATTATATAGGATACAAAAATAGATGCTCAAAACATTTCCGTAGTGATTGTGTCCTTGAAAATGAGTAGTCCATGAACGGTAACTAGAAGTGCCTTGGTTAGTTGAGGGCTAGGTAACCCTACAGTCGGTAATAAGGACAATTCAAGTTAATGAACGAAGCGATACCAGATGCCCATCTTACATACTTGTGAATGCCACTCTAAAGGGGATTCAGTGATTGAAGACTAAGCATGTAGAGCTCACTGCTGCAATTGAAAAGCACTACTCTTCCTTCAGTCTGAGTGATCCTGCCCCTGCTAGGCAAGTTAGCAAGATGGGATAGTTGCCTATTTGGATAGGCGGTATGGAATTAAGGGAGCAAATCACATCTCAGCCTTTTATCTCCAGTGCCATTTTAGACCTAGATCAAACTTTTCTTGGCTGAAGTACTAGAAGGCACCAAGCAAGGAGCAGGCGAGTAGCCAGACAAAAGGTGAGTGTGGCTGACGTGCACATCGAGATGAGATGAGTGATCGGACATATACCCAGGCCGTGAAAGGTACAAGTTTAGGTTGAAGCGTTTAGATTTCATCCCACAGTTAATGGTGAACCACCAAAGCTTACGAGATGGAAATCTGACCACGCCTATGTTTCAGAAAGACAATTTTTATAGCAGTATGGTAGATGGAAGCAATGGAGGTGGGGAAGCTGATTGGTAGGTCTATGTTTATGTCTGGTTTTCAAACTGTGTTTGGGGGAAAACTGTGAGTCCCTTTGAGATGAGCCACCTCAGAGGATAATGAGGGTGAGTGGGTAGGAATCTGGGTCTCTCATATAATGCGAACCTGTTTATATCTGTTGCAACTAGGTCTCTAAGTAAAATTTTGTTCAAAGAAAGTATTCTGTAGCTTAAAAAACTGGACAACTCTCAGCTTATTTAACAGGCTGCATGGGAATTAGTAGGGAGATTTCAGAAATATCTTGAGGTCGTTTCAGTTGACTTGCTTATCATTAAGCTCTGTGAGGTTAAAAAAAAATGAAGGGTTAAAGATTATTGGATGACTACAAAGAAAAGATTGCATTAATCAAGGTAGAGATTATTCCAGATGGAAGAGGTTTACAGACAGGGACATTCTCATCGATTCACCCATTGTGTAGGGGGTGCTCTGGGCAAGGATTTGCCAGAGAGGTAATTAGAGATTGGGATCTGGAGCCCAGCAGTAAGGTCAAAAATATGTTTGGAAGTCATAAATGTTAGGTAAGCACCGATGCCAAGGAGTGCATGATCTCATCCAGTAAGGAAGTAGAGACCAGAACTGAGATGACAGACTGAAGACCAGATGGCATCCAGGCCCCAAGTATGATGACCAACCTGCCTACGTGGATACTTTAGCCTTTCCAGTATTTTCTAGCTGGTTTTAAAATTGATTGTCAAATTTTAAAATTTGTTATTTCTGATTTCCCTGGACAAATTAGAGGGTCAGAGAATAGGGGACTACCCTTTCCTCATGGCTGCCATAGGCCAGGGATGCTATGGAGGGGCACCCCTTGCAGAGGGGCACAGGTTCTTTGGTTGAGTGCCTCTCATCCCCACAAGGGTCTCCCATCTATTTGCAGTCCTTTCGTTTCCTCCAGGCATTTGGTTCTTCAACCCCTGAGGGAGAATACTGACAATGAAACCCAAGGACGATGGTATTTATTATGAAGCCGAGCCATCAAATGGGTTTCTTACTGTTCTTTTATTTTCTTATTGCTTTTGTTTATTAATGTATTTGTCTGTTTGTTCTTGGTTTTTTGTTTGTTTTCGTTTGTTTTTATTTTTTTTACTTTTTTAACGTTTTACCTATTTTTGAGACAGAGAGAGACAGAGCATAAACAGGGGAGGGTCAGAGAGAGGGAGACACAGAATCTGAAACAGGCTCCAGGCTCTGAGCTGTCAGCACAGAGCCCGACGCGGGGCTCGAACTCACGGACCGAGAGATCATGACCTGAGCCAAAGTCGGCGGCTCAACCGGCTGAGCCACCCAGGCGCCCCTGTTTGTTTGTTTTTAAAGGTACGAGCCCAGGAGGCAAACAGAAGTTATGTCATTAGGGTTAGGGGAGAGAAGAGGGGTTCTGCCCCCCACTGAACCGAAATGATACTGTTTCTGAATCCAAGTACCATCATATAAAATATAACATCGCATAATGTCTTACCATGGAATCATATACTGTTAACATCCGGGAAGCACATGATACGTTCACCGATAACATAACCCGATCTAATATGTTAAAGTGTATATTAGATTAGGAGCTGGTAAGGATAACAATGTCAAGGCTAAGGGCCTAGACGTCCAAAGTCAGACAGTCTGCATTCAAACTGTCACTGTGCTGATTACCACCTATGTGACTTGGCACACATTATTCTGTCTTTCTGTACCTGGGTCTCGTCACTTGTAAAAGGCAGTCATGAAGATTAAGATTAGGGCATCCCTGGTGTGTAATTAGTGATCAATAGAGGATAATTGGTGCTGCTCCTTTTCCCAAAGTGTCTCAT
This sequence comes from Panthera leo, assembly GCF_018350215.1. Classification (NCBI taxonomy): domain Eukaryota; kingdom Metazoa; phylum Chordata; class Mammalia; order Carnivora; family Felidae; genus Panthera; species Panthera leo. Next base: position 39,545,141 of record NC_056690.1, read on the forward strand.
CCCTTAGCATGCACAGACCTACTAAATGTACTGAGTCTTTTTAAATCCGTAACTAAACTAACTAGCAGGAACTAATGAGAAATTAGTAGCTCGCGTTTAAGTATGATAGGTAGCTACTATGACCATAAATCTTAAATCTCTACTAGAAATAACTGAGCACCTTGAGGGTTAAATACCTGATGTCCTGAACAGATGGACATTGATATGTTTCTATTTCTAAGATGAAGGGCATTTATTTCTGTTCAAGAGCTGTTAACTCATGTTCTAAAGTATCCGTTATTCTGTAAATTTATAATTTTGTGTGATTAATTCAGGATGAAACAACAAATTGGAATTTAGATTACCAGCTCCATCAAGATTTATTGTCAGAAAATTATGTGGAATTTATAGGAAAAGGAATATTTGTAGAAAGGGTTTCTCCTCTGTGAGGAATGCTAAGTGATTCAATTACACACTCCTGTAAATTTTTATTCAGAAGCTGGATTAGCTGTCTAGCTTCATTTAAAAATCAGTCTCAAAATCTCAGAGTTTAATTTTGGGGTCCAAACCTCATGCATATTTATCTTTCGGAAATTGATGGAGATGTTAGACATTCGCAGTGAGATAAATAATTAAGTTAAAAAGAGACTTGGGATTAAAATTTTAAAGACCTTGCTCCAAAGTGTCTGTCCAGAGAGTTCTTGAATTTCTGAGAGACTGAGTTTTGTTGGAACCAAATGAAGAGAATTTGGGAGGATTTTTTTGGACCAAGTCTGCTCTTGAGATAGATGGATCTAAAGGAAGTCTTGAGGAGGGCACATTAAATCATGTTCCCTGCTTTTTAATATTTGATAGCAAATGTTTTGTTCCGAGGAATCCTTAAGTTACCATCAGAATCATAGGATTTTAGAACTGGAAGAGCCCACAAAGATAATCTAGAGCAGGCCTTCGTTGTGACATGACATGTCAGTTAATGTAAGAATAACTTACATATCATCAGTCATAGTCTAGCTTTTCAAAGAAAAGCAAAGTGCAGTGATTAGTTAGAAACTGTTAGAAAGAGAAACTTTGCATTAACCAGTTACGTACAAATTGGCTACTCATCCAAAGATTGGCCCAAAATCTGGCAGACAGCTTGGTATGGAAGCTTGGTGTTTTGGTGGAAAGCATTTAAATAGTCAGATAGCTTTTATAATCGCTACATGACCTTACTGGAATGAATAGAACTGGGATGGGATGCACACATATGGGTGCATATTATGTTCATGTCTAGTTTCCCCTCCTTAGGCAAAGGTATCCAACACGAATACAAATGAGCAGAGAAGATTACTGGATCAGGAATATGGGAAAATTATGACTAGAGAAGTATGAGGAGGAGTAAAAGCAGAGACTAGAAATAAGAGAAAGAATAGGCAGAGATTACCTCCATCTGGCAAGGGGGAGCTTGAAACACAAGGATGCTGTGCAATTTGTCAGCTAGTAAGTGGCAGAGTCAGACATCTAAGCCAATTTTCCATATCTTAGCCTGTCTGCTGAGCTATGCCTTGCTTCTCAAATGTAAATGTGTTGGCATGTCTCTTGAGGACCTTGTGAAAAGGCAGATTCTGATTCCATGGTTGTGAAGTCGGGTCAGGTTCTCATTCAAGACAACCCCGCTGGCAATAGGGACATTGCTGGTGCGGGACCCGTGCTCTTGGTAGCAAAGGACTACATTCTATATACTAGGTATGGACAGACACAAAAAGCAAAACAACTTGTTGTCTAGGGAATAATCTCCTTTAGATGCTCATCTGCAGCTCTCAAGAAAATGCAAAGCCCCCATTGGGGCAATTGGACAGGTTTAATCCAGTGCCTTAAACTTGTTGTTGTTTTTGTTTTGTTTTTCATTCACTTGTGGCCCAACAAAAGCCAAAAGGAACCAGTTCTGATTTTTGCTTTTTCCCTAGGAAGGCCTACTATTAGGAAAATTCAGAAATTATTTTGCACCGGTGAGTGAACACTTTTAACACTTTTCTTGGAGTATTTTGGGGTTCCTGAGTGGCTCAGTCAGTTAAGCTTCCTACTCTTGATTTCAGCTGGGGTCATGATCTCATAGTTTGTTGAGTTCAAGCCCCATGGAGGTCTGTTGTGTTGATAGCATGGAACCTGCTTGGGATTCTCTGTCTCCCTCTCTCTCTGCCTATCTGTCTCTCTCTCTCAAAAATAAACCAACAACAACAACAACAACAACAACAAAGAGAACACTTTTCTAGGAGTATTTGAATTTTGCCAATACTCAAAGCACCTTAGTTGTGGAACATGGTTTTTCAGTCACTGGGTGAAGAATATCCATTTTGGGGTACTAAGGGGTGCTCTCTATTCACTAGTAACCTTGAAGTCCTTCCATACCAGGGAATTTTTGTGTCTTCAGTTTATATGAATTTCTAAACCACAAAATTCTCTCCAGTTTTCTTTTTTATTCCCCTTATCAGGAAGGACTAACCCAGGAATCTCCAAGATTTGGGAGCTTGTCAAAGGCTAGATAACTTATATTTTCTCCTGTCATTAACTTGCTAAGATGTAAAAAACATGTGTTGAGGTTGCCCTACCTTGGAAATCAAACACATGAGAGTTTTGAACAGAGATCAAAGGTTGAACCAATTTCAAATCTGGGTAAGGAAAAAGATTTGTGCAAGACCAGTGCCCTAGCAAAAAAAAAAAAAAAAAGAATGTTAAATGAGAATTTGGAGCGGAATCAGCTCTCAGAATAGTACACAAGAAGGCCTCCATTGTATGATGATTAGTTGAATAAAAGCAAGAATTAATGAATGAGTTATTCTGTAGCTGAGGAGAAATGGGCTGAGGTGTAGTGATTCCAACTATTATTCATCCATCATTTTGTTTGATGCTATTGCAAATACGGCAGCAGGGAAATTCCAGTGGCATTTTGTAGAAAATAAGAGGGAAGTCAGGGAGGAGGAGGAATATTTCTCCCTCATTTTTCTCCTCTTGTCTTCTTCTAGCTATCCAGGCACCTGCCATTTCCTAGATTTATTTTTTTCTGCAGCTTTATCAGCAAGACTAGTTTTATCTTCTTGTGTTTCAGTCTCTCAAGCATTTCTTTCTTTGTGTCTATTTAGGAGCCTATTTCACTGGAGAACAAACGAACTCCTGTTTCTTTGCTGGTATAAACTCCATGTGCTGGTGTAAGCACAGCCCGAAATGTACAAAAACAAAACAAAACAAAACAAATAACAAAAACAAGGCATGTGATATTTCCTGAAAGACTGGGACAACTTCCCTGCCCAGAAACAGACAAAAAAAAAAAAAAAAATGTGTGCGTGAACTGGAAACCTATGTGCAGTGTATTGCGACCCTCTTGAGCAAAAAACAAATGAAAAATCTTGTGTGTCCCTGGCTTCGTGACTTTGCTCCTCAGGAAAGTAGATGCAACATTGAATTAGACATGCCAGCAGTGACTGGAGGAAGGATATGTGAAGGATACGAGGAGAAAGCAGGAGTGTGTAGGGAGAGGCTTCAGACTAATACAGGTGAAAGGAGAAGAGGAAGGCAGGAGGCTGGGGCTAGGAAGAACCTCAGACTACACAGAAGTTCGAATGAAAGTTTCAGTAGACCAATGGAGAGCGCTGATGGCCAAATCATTGGTGCAGGAACGGGTCTGCTAATACCCTCACCACCACTCACTCATTGGCTGGGAGCACACGGTGTCCTCAGCGTGAACACAATGGTACATCCAGAGAAGTAGTGGCTGGATCCGTCAACTAACTCTGTTCCCTGGGTAAGAGATCTGGGTAGTGTGTTTTCATGGCCTGATATCGCAGTCACCCCTGGAGCGGCTCAGATCTCCATCTTCTCCCCGCAGGCTCAGGGAACAGCTTGTCCGTGTTTTCCATGGACCACCCCTCCTGCAGGGTAACTTCGAAAGGGGAGATTAGTGGCTCACCCTTCAGCCTCTGTGGATGTAGTGGGTCTGGGGTTCTCAACTGGCGCTCATCCTTGGCCTCATCGGTTGCCTACTCTAAATTGCCCTCCCCCTCAGCTGTCACTTTGGTAGGTCTTGGTGGCTTATTGGTGGCAACAAAGTTTAGCTGATGTCAACTGGCTGAGTCATTTTGTCCCTACTTGGTTGTTCAACACCTCTTTTATTTTGAATGGTTTCTGGTGGTGCTTTGGATTTCTGAGTATCGATATCAGTTTAGACCCTGGGTCCAAAATTCCTCATCGCGTCTGAGTAATTCCCTCTCTCGATACAACCACCAAAGGAACAGCCACAGATCCCTTTTGGAAAGAGATAAACGGGGAATCATTAGAGTAGATACTGGCCACGTTTTTGCAAATTGTTTTTTTTCTTTCTCGTCAGCGGATTCTGGATCTGAGCAAGTGGTTATGACATTTTATTGGCGCGCTGCCCTCAGCCTCTTGCTCCTTGATTCTTCTGTCTCTGGCAACAGATACTAAGCAGCAACCTTGTTGATGACCCACATGTTTCATCTCTGGGGCTGTCATGATTATTGACCATCTCCATCCCTCTTGTGAGTCATTCTGCACTGACTGCCCCTATGACTTTTCCAGTTGTTCCAGGAGTGTCAGCTGCCCAGCTTCTGGTGGGTAGACATCACCACATCACCACGTGGTCCTTCTGGTGGGTAGACATCACCACAGCTCTGTGGGTGTTGATGAACCCAGCCCTGGACAGCCTCTCTTGTTCTCAGAACTACCAGTGGCTTCTTGTCAGTGTTGGTGCCTCTCTTCAGCCGCTCAAAACCCAAGGACACTGAATTGGTCATTGCTTCTGGATGCAAATTAATTTTTTTTCAGGTCTTTTAATATATGATATCCTTCCTGCTTTATCAGCCCCCAAATATTCCCAGTTGGATTTTCATTCTAGTTTTCAGCCTGGTTCCTAGGGGAAGATATGGGAGCAGCTTTAAAGGGAGGTACCATGCACCTCACTGGGGAGAGGGCGCTGTGTCATTTTCCAGCATGGGGGAAGATCTGGCTCCTAGAAGAGAGGGGTGGGCCACATCCACAAGCTCGGAGGGCTAGGGTCCACAAAGCCAAATTCCACTGGAACACCCATCCACATGCCCTGTCCTATGTTTCAGGGTCCAGAGTTTTCTCAACCAGGGCTCCAAACATAGTAAAACAGACTGCCTTGGCTGAACATTTAAACTTCTCTGGAGTTCTGTGTCTCTATCGTGCGGGTCTCTTCTCGACTGGGTCAGACCTCCCACCACAGGAGTTAAGGGGCTCTTTGAAAGCAACTACAAAGGCCCTCTGGCTCTCACTCGTACCTTTAATTGTTTGCTCATGACCCACAGTTTCTCATTACGCTCCTGTGGGGTCTCTGCACAACTTAGCAATAACCAAGCAACGAGCTCTTCTGTCCTTATAGTGATTACTCCTTCATATCTTTCAAGTGCGTGGACCGCTGACTTTGGAGGGGCACTCCCTCCGCCAGGACGTTTTTCCAGGTCACCAAAAAAGAACCCTCCAGCAACTGGGCCACACACAGCTCAGGCTGGCATCCTCCTTGTCCTCCCGGTGGTGAGTGAAGCAGAGCCTTCCACCCCTGCTTCCTTGCTCCAGCCCTGGTACCACCTATGTTAGTTTGAGTCCTCTAAAATGCAGACACCAGGATAGTGTCAGACATGAAGGGCGGTTGTTGGACGAACGCCAGGGAGCAATACCAGGAAAAATTCTACCTGCTGAAATAGAGGCCTCATGACAAAGTTGCATGTTAAAGACGACTCTCCTGTTTGGAGGAGGGGCCCCGCACTGCCCCCCACTGCCAGGTCACTGGCTGGAGTGTCTGGGAGAAACATGAATCTTGGCATTCACATGGTGTGGTCCAGAGCGGGGCAGCCAGGTCAGCTATACTCCCCATTGCCATCAACAAGGACTTCCTAATTAATAGTTAACATTTGTTAAGCTTTTGTTATAGGCCAGGCACCGTGTAGGAGCTTTTGAGTGCATCTTTCCACTCAATCTTTGCAAGTGTAAAGATTCTCCCCACTTTTCAAAATCAAACTGGGGGTTAGAGAGGTTGCGTAATCTGCCAAAGGTCATAGGACTCGGTCCCCTTAACAAGAATCCTATACAATTTCCCAGCAAAGCAATTTTGTATATATTGACAAAACACACGTTCTGTTTCTCAAGGTTCGCCAAGTTTTTGGAATATAACAGTAAACCGGGCAGCATGGCCCCTACCCTCACAGAATTTAAACCGAACTGCGGAAATTGATGGGCAGACACGTAATTATAGTATGGCTTTTCAACTTCACAGAAAGGCCATTGTGAAGCCAGGTAAGGCTTCCTGGGGAATGTGATATTAAGCTGTGACGGGAGGATGGTGGCAACAGTTGGTCAAAGAGAGCAGCACCAAGTAGAGGAAACTCTGTGTGTGCAACTGCCAATGGCCAAAGGAAGTTGGCGCCTTCAAGATAATACACAGTGGAATACTACTTGGCAATGAGAAAGAATGAAATGTGGCCTTTTGTGGCAACGTGGATGGAACTGGAGAGTGTGATGCTAAGTGAAATAAGTCATACAGAGAAAGACAGATACCGTATGTTTTCACTCCTATGTGGATCCTGAGAAACTTAACAGAAGACCATGGGGGAGGGGAAGGGAAAAAAAAAGTTAGAGAGCCCAACATAAGAGACTCTTAAAAACTGAGAATTAATTGAGGGTTGATGGGGGGTGGGAGGGAGGGGAGGGTGGGTGATGGGCATTGAGGAGGGCACTGTTAGGATGAGCACTGGGTGTTGTATGGAAACCAATTTGACAATAAATTTCATATTTAAAAAAATAATACATTGAATACATTAAAAAATAATGCTTAGTGATAATGGGCTTCATAGCATGTGAGAAAGGTCTCCAAACTGTTAGGGATTTCAAGCTTTGTTCTTTGTGGACGTGCACAGAAGCAGAGTGACAAGCAGAAAAGATAGGGTCACATATCCTCCAAAAGCATATATTAAATACCATGAAAATTGCAATATGTGAGGAAATAGGACAGACTTTAAACAACAACTATGGAATTGACTTGCATTGCATTTAATTGACTTTAAGATTTTTTTTAAGTTTATTTATTTTGAGAGAGAGAGACAGAGAGAGCCAGGGAGGGACAGAAAGAGGGTGGAGAGAGAGGAATCCCAAGCAGACTCTGCACTGTCAGCACAGAGCCTGACGCGGGGCTCGAACTCACGAACCGTGAGATCATGACTTAAGCCGAAACCAAGAGCGGATGCCTCCCCGAGCCACCCAGGTGCCCCAATAACTGACTTTAAGATTTTTAAAAATCTTTCTATTTGATTAATGCAAGAGTTTCCTGGTTGAAATCTTTCCCTTTCAACTGCTTCCCATGCAGTTCCATTGCTGCCATCTCTGAGGATCACGTAGGTTGTCTCATTCCTAAACTTGATGTAATGTTTTCCTCTTGGTTCTCACAGAACATCAGGTTTTGTGTCCTGATTCTCAAGATACTTCAGAAGATAAGGGACTTCCGGTTGTCGTAGCAGGCAGAGGAGAGGTCAGTGATTTCTTTGCATAAAACTGGCCAAAATTGCCAAAATCCACCATACTGGGGCACGGGAAATTTTGTTTCCCAGAGAGGAAAACAAATTGAAGCACTTATTCCTGAAAAACTGCTAGACCTTCGGATCAGAACATGTGATTTCTGGGTCTGGGGCATTTTCTCCCACCTCAGGTCTTTCAGGCAGGAAACATAGTTTACAAGATGGGGCTGCCCACAAAATCAGCGGCTTTGCTGGCAGGAGGGGTAGAATCCCCTGGGATCAGAGGCTGATATCCATGCGCTATCAGGGTAAAAGCGGCAGATTTTTACCCAAGGGGGAAATATTCCAACCACGAACTGATGAACTGAGAGATAAAACATGGTATGTGCACACAGTGGATCGCTACTCAGTGGCTCAAAGCAATGAACCACGGATACGTGCCGCAACTCAGAAACACCCCAAAAAAAGGCTGCGCTAAGTGAAAGAAGCCAGTCACAAAAGAACATATACTGTATGATTCTATTCGTGTGAAATATCCAGAAAATGCAAAACTACAGAGACAGAAAACAGATCGCTTGGTTGCCTGGGCTGGGATCAAGGAATGCCTGCAAAGAGGTATGAGGGAACATTCTGGAAGTGTGGTAGGACTGGATTATGGGAATATTGGCACAGCTGTATAAATATACCAACACTGACCAAACTGTACGCTTAAAAATGGGTGCATTTTATAGTATGTAAATTCAACCTCAGTAAAAGTGTTAAAACAAATTCTCCAAAGTCTTGCTCCATTGCGCCCACGCAAACAGATTTCCTGATACTGTCCACATTTGTTGTGCAACAGAGCCTCGGCCAAGCCTCGCTGCTATGTCCACACATCCTCAGTGTGCTGCTAAGCTGAGCACGGGCTATAGCTGACATCCAGTAACTCTTCTTCTGGGCGCAAGAAGCCCTTTGTTGGCCCCAGTGGGCTGAAGAGATATTATCACTTTGCATATTTCCCCTCTCGTGAAAACTTCAAGAAATACGGTCCCGGTCCCAGTTTCTTCACTCAGCCTTCCCCGACTATTCTAGTTCATAGTTGTGTGTGGTTTAATAATTAGTTGTTCTTCAATAATTTAATTCAACAGTCTTTGAGCAAACGTTGTCCAAAGCCTACCGGTGCTTTCAACATAGCACGTATGTGCCAGAGAAAGACCAAGTTCTTAATTCCATGGAACCTACATTCTAGCAATTATACACGATACTGTACCCATGTAATTAAACCTATGTTAGTTTCGTTGCCTTTGTTATAGTATAATTCATTCTTTGAGGGTAGGGAATCTCTTCTACCTCTTTGCGTAATCTCCACCACAATCTTAATACGGTTCAGGTTAGTTAGTCAGATGAATGTGTTGTCTCTCTCAAGGATATTTGCATTGTAAGTCTTAATTTTCTATGTAAGAAGGAAAACCTGGGGACAGCAATTTAGAAATTTTTGTAAGGGAGTGGGTAGACATTTATTTGTACCATGTAAGTGAGAAGGGGTGACTCTCTACACTTTTGAAATTGAAACACTGAATGAGTTTCAGCTCTGCCTACGTTGGAGGAGAATTCTGGACCTACTCCAAGTCTGAATCTACACTTGTTCCATGGAAGCATGTTGAAAGTATCACTGATTAGGGTAGGTGAAGCTAGCTGCTGTAATCTAAACTTCTGACATTCGGTAGCTTAGTAAAAGTTTATTTTTTGTTTACGTCAAGTCCAATGTGTGCTTGGCGGGTGGTCGACCTCATGGTCATTCCTTCCATCCACATTTATAGGCTCCTTCCAGCCACATATCCCTTCCACACATGTCTATTGGCAGGAACTCAATCACACGACCGCATCTAAACACAAGGGAGTCAGCAAATATAGGTTTGCTATGTGCCCAGGAGGAAAAGGAAATGGGTTTTATTGAACATGTAGCAATCTCTGCCTCAGAATTTGTACCCTGTTGTTCCAGAATAGCTCAGTAACCTTGGATATTTCTGACAAATGCTTATGAATAATTCACTTTGACGCGGTGGAGAAATGCCATATGCTGGTTATATTTGTGCTGTCTTCAATTTTCATCTGGGCTACTTTCTTTTTTATAGTAAAAAAAATAACAACTCACATAGTTTCACATGGCATTAAATAAAAATTGCATTTTACACGCAATTAGTATATTATGATGGCCACTTGGGAAAATGGGAGTATGTACACAAGGAACATCTAGAAGGAAAAATATCAAAATGTTAGGCGTGGTTATGCCTTTGGAAACAAACACTTTTCATTCTGTTTTCCATTTCCCTGTATTTTCTGAAAAGTGTTAGAATAAGCAGAGATATTGTTACTATCAGAAAAAATTTAAAAAATTAAAAAAGATAAAAGCAGAGAGGGAGACAAACCATAAGACACTCTGTAAAAAAAAAAAAAAAAAAGGTTATTTATTTTGGGAGCAAGAGAGCATGAGCAGGAGGAGGGGCAGAGAGAGTCCTAAGCGGACTCCATGCCATTATCCCAGAGCACAATGTGGGGCTCAAACTCACGAACTCACAAACTGAGAGATCGTGACCTGAGCTGAAATCAAGAGTTGGACGCTCAACTGACTGAACCACCCAGGCACCCCAAGAGATTCTTAACTATAGAGAACAGATTGTGGGTTCCTCGAGGGGAGGTGGATGGGTGGGTGGGCTAAATGGGTGATGGGCATTAAGCAGGGCCCTTGTGATGAGCACTGGGTGTTATATGTTAGCGATGAATCGCTCAGCTCTACTCCTGAAACCAATAGTACACTATATGTTAACTAACTTGAATTTAAATTGAAAAGAAAAGGAAAACAATTTATTTAAAATCATAGGGACCAACGTACACAGTGTGTAGCTAGTCACATAGGGTGCTAGTCATATAGGGTGTGTTACATGCTTTATTTTATTGCTTTGGGGGTTAGTAGGGCAGTCATTCCCATTTTGCTGATGAAGGAAGGAAGCAAAGGTGAAGCAAATGACTGGCCCAAGGACACACAGCCAGAACCAGCTAATCTGAGACCAGAACCCAGACTTCTTTCAAATTCTGTGTTTTCCCCATAATAGCAAGTTGGTTTCAGGAGCCCAGAAGTGAAATACTGTGGGGTTGAATGTTCCCAGCCCTAGGTATTAAAGAAGAAAAACACGTGGGAACTTGTTTGGGGTTTCTTCTAGACCCCTCTCAGAAAGACGCAGGAGAAGTTTCATGGCGACTCTTGCAACAAAATAACACAGAACTAGGAAAAGGGAAGTGTTGAGTGCATTTAGGTGAGGGCTTTCTGACAGACAAATTACAGTGGAGAGTGACCTTTGTCACCTCTATCTGCTTGGACGGAGTTTGCTTTCTGGGCCCTTGGCAGCTCTCTTTTCATAACAAGTATTGAAAAAGTTTCCAGGCCATCTTGTCGATGCCACATCTGATGCAGATGGCTTTGCACACTCCAATTTTAGTTCCTATTTTGTTTTCACCTCTCAGGGTAAAAAAGAACAGCCTGTAACATTGCCGTGGAGAAATTTCTGGAGCAAACACTGCACGGTGAGTGCCCAGGAAAAGCAAGGTTGCCACTGCTCTGGTGAGCTAATTAGCCTTTTGTAATTGTCACAGCCATCAGAGGCCCCAGCCTGCTGTGGGCTATTTCAGGGGCATCTGGTAGGACCCGGAGAGGAGGACTGGCGTGTGGGCAGTGAAGTGTGCCACAGCCTGGAAGTCTCATGAAGAAAGGTTGTACACGTGCTGGAGGGCAGAGACCAAGAGAGACCCATTTCCTAAGCACCAGTGTTTGGAATGGGCTGGAGGCTGGTCATTACGTTATGCAAATGGTATGTCCGATGTGAAGCTAGTGACAGGTTAGATGAGCGGTAGATAAGCAAACCCAAGCTATTATTTCAGCTGCCCCAGACTCCCTCTTCCTCCCTCAACCACCCCCCCCTTCTTTCTCTCTCTCTCTCTCTCTCTCTAACCTTCTTACCACTGCCTCATTTGGTGTTCCTCCTTCACTCTTTCCAACACAGCAAGGTTGGAAGAGCCATGATGGCGGTGGTTGGTGGTGGGGGAGGAGGGTGTTATCTTAGGTGGCAGAATCAGTTTGGGCGTGAGAGTGCGTTCTCTACTGTTTCAGCAGAACTTCCCGACGGCCTGGACATAAGGGACCAAAACGAAGACATCAGAGCTTGGCTTTTACCAGCCCAAATGCTGTGGCTGAGCAGGCAGCTGACGGACACATTCTCTGGGTCACAGGGTAAGCGTCTGTGTGTCACAAGGAGCAAGTAGGGCATAGGCCCTCTTCTCTGGAGAAGACACAGGATGTCTGACCCCGTTCTTGAAACTGAGCTTGAAGATTGTTGAAGGTACCCCAAACGTTTCTGTCCTAGCTAATTAATTGTCAGAGCCTTGAAAGAGTCCCAGTAGAAATTATTCTCTGAGGAGAAAATGGAATACAACACACACAAGCCAAGAATGTTTCAAACCCTGTCACTCTAGCCACTTGCAGCATTCCGTGCTTTTTCCTAAATAATCCGAGGACCTGTCATTAAGTCAGAATCCGAGGAAGAGAGGCGCCATCGCATGTGCCGATTTCTAAGGGAGATATTCAAGGCAGATGTGCTCGCCAGATGTTACAGGACAGTGGCAGTTCACAGGCATATTTATGGGAGACTGTTCGATTTCATGATTACAAGACCTCTATTTACAGAGCGTAGATGATGTGACGGGAGTCTGAAAGCAAGAGCACAGCTGGACAGCGAGCTGGGGCTGAGGGCGGGCAGAGCCCTGCCGACTTGGAAAGGCCCTTAACCCTTATTTGCAAGAGGCCCAAAGAAGATCAGAAATTTCCTAATCCAGTTCTGTTCCCTGGCAATTAGTTGGCATTTGTAAGAAGAGGGTAAATAAAGGCAGTTAACAAGACAGACTGTGGCAGGATTCTTACACAGAAAGCCATGACACCGAGGGTTTTTTGGTTTTTTGTTTTTTTCTGGGAAGCAGCTTTATTCCTGCTAGCACGACTCAGTTCGGTTGGTACCCAAAGAACTAAGCCCGAACACCTCGTGGGGTATTTTTTTTTTTAAATAGATTTTCTGTTTATTTGTCTCCCATATATTGTAACACAGAAACATGCAGTCTGATTAAGTGGTCTCATGTTACAAGGTCATGAGGGAAGTCACCTATGCTCATAGCCAGGTTGCCTTGAGTTTTTTTTGTTTGTTTTTTGTTTTCTTCACATTCCTTAGGGAGGGGACCCTACCACAAGACAACGAGGACAATTCAGGTATACACGGAGTCTTTGGAAACTGCCAGGGTGGTGTCCCCACAGTTGACAGTGCCCTGGACAGGAATCTAGGTCCCTCAAAGTCTGGTTTCGTAACTTAAGAGCTGTGTGACCCTGGGATATGCCATGGAAGCCTTGTGCCTTTACATCGTACAACGGGTTTAAGGTAGTGATGCCTTGATAGAGAACCTGAATTCAATCTCTGTAGGTTAAATGAAACATTCTAATACAGGAAATGTTCAGTAACATTAAAAATGGAGAGGGGTGCCTGGGTGGCTCAGTCGGTTGAGCGTCCGACTTCAGCTCAGGTCACGATCTCACAGTGTGTGAGTTCGAGCCCTGCGTCAGGCTCTGTGCTGACAGCTCAGAGCCTGGAGCCTGTTTCGGATTCTGTGTCTCCCTCTCTGACCCTCCCCCATTCATGCTCTGTCTCTCTCTGTCTCAAAAATAAATAAACGTTAAAAAATTACAAAAAAAAAAAAAAAATGGAGAGCTATCCCATTAGAATTTTTTTTTTTTTTTTTTTTTTTTTTAGATTTCTCCTGGAAAAATATTGTAAGCCCATATCTTAAATACAACTGTCATTTGAATAATGGTTAAACTTTACAAAGTGAGGAAGATCAAGTCAGAAGTTCAGAGAAAATGGATTTCTAACACATGCTCCTGGAAGAAGCATATGTAGACACCCAAATGCTCAAGATCGCCTCAGCGTTTGGCTGGTCTTATCACATTTTTTTACGTTGACTCACGTTGTAGATATTGTGGTTGTTCAAGGTCACTCCTGAGCAATGGTACATAAGCGTGCTTTTACCTGTGAGGTTAAAAGCACTCAGCTCAGGAAGTATTTGCTCATTTCCCACTACCTTCTAGAGTCTAGCAGAGATCAGGGCCCTGTATTGGGGGGAATGGAGAGGAAAAAAGAACTTTGTGGGACTTTTCTGAGTGTCAGCAGGTTGCTCTGTAGAGAAGTAAGACAGTGTAAAGATCTTGAGGATTTAAGGGAGAAAGAAGATAGGAGACGTGGAAGGAAAGGTGTAGTGGAACTCTGCAATGAAATAAAAAATTAAACTTCCCTATTTCCCAGGAGCCCTAAAACTGCAGTAATCTATAAAATCAGGCCCCTGTTTTTATTCTAGTTCTCAAATACTTCGTCTTTCTCATCATGACCTAAGGTTTTCGGGCTGAATTTGTTCCTTTGGCCCCTAATTGACCTCACCAATGCTTCTGTGCAGCTTTTGTGTTAAACTTTGCATTCAGATAATTCATGAACACCCATTTGCCCTTGACTCCTTGTCATTACACTTTCACCTAGCAGTAACTTGCTTTTGTTTGTTTCCTCAGAAGTAGTTTACTCTTCGGGTGTAGCTGTGAACGTAACTGTTTCCATATTAGTTGGGAACATCTTTAGCACTTTAAGATGTATCAAGCTTGTTGGGTGGAGAATGCCAGCTCTCTTGCCTTGTCCAGACGGCTTCCTCATAATCCGCCCTTCCCTCTTCCTCAATTTAGTGGCATTTATACTAAATCTCAATCCCCCTAAAATACTTCACCAATTGCTCCTTTACATTTGATCCTTAAGGTTTAGTTGTTTCTCTCTGCTTCGATTTAACTCTCCCGAAAGTGTTCTCTCCTTCCTAAGGGCCTAAGGGTGATGGTAACTTCTCAAAGGGACTTTCTGCGACCTTGGAATGCTGAATCAGGCCACCCGCAAGCTCATCTGTGAGGCTGTTTATGATAGCGAGCATGTATTTGGCGCTCACCAAGTGACTGACACTGTTCTCAGTATTTCGCATGCATTCACGCCAGATGACAGCCCTCTAAAGTAGATACTGTTGTAGTTATTAGCTCTATTTTGAGGACCAGAGTCATAGAGCTAGCAGGTAGAGGAGTTGGGATAGGAATGCAAATGATTTGGCTCTCACACCAGAACTTTCAGCTGTTACATTTTTTGTATGAATACATTTTAATGGTCTGCTATTGTTCCTTGTCTCCAAAAGTAGATTTCAGTTTGCCTCTGGTCCGATCTAGTCCTGCCACTTTAGGAAGGCTTACTTTGCCTGACTGTGGAAACATACAAGGATACAACCTTTTGCAAACAGCCGGAGGCAGAGGAAATACCAAGAAATGGAAACTAAAGAGCTACTGACCTCAGGGGATACTTGAAACCTTAGAGGACAAACTAGACCCATATACAAAGGAGTTGCCTGATGTTAACCACTTACAAAAGTACGACTACACAAAAAGGGAGATGGAGCCTTACTGGCACAGAGTGACCAGGTAGCAAAGAAATCTCACAGAGGAAGTTAGGCAGTGACCCAGAGAGCAAACTGAATTATGCTCTATTTGCTCATTCCCTTAACAAATGCTCTGTGCCAGGGGAAAGTCAGACTAGGGGAAAGCGGGGGAAATGGGCAGGAACCCGTGCCCTCTGCACATGTACTCCCTAGCGAGAGTATAGATAAGACAAATAAGGCAAGTCAGCATAACATACAGCATGTCAGATGGCAATAAATGCAGTGGAGGAAATTTAAAAAAAATAGGGAATGATAAGGGGGTTGTGGTTTAAAGAGAAGGTGAGGGAAGTATCTTCCTGAAAGTGACAGTTGAGTAAAGACCTAAACGCATTAAGAAGGGAGTCCTATGGATAACTGATAGAAGATCATTTCGGACAGCAGACTATCAAGTTCAAAACCTTGCTGGAGGAACATGCCATCATGTTTGAGGAATACCAAGCAGCCAGCAAGGCTGAAGAAGAGAAAGCATGGGTGAAGTCACAGTGGATGAATTCAAGAATGGTAATGAAGTCCCGGTACTGTAACATCTTTAGGCCATGATTAGGGCTTTGATGGAAACTGATTCTCCTAGACCCATATTAAATAAAACCATTTATTGAGAGGTACTCCCTTAACAATGCAGAGAGTATATGATAAGAGCAATTGTGAGAACTATCCTCTGAAGATAACTGGACATACTGGGAAGATCAAATAAGGCACTTCAACAATTATTAGGTGAGCAGCTTCCAGTTGTCTGATTTTATCAGCTTAATCCGGCAAATAACTACTCTAAGTTCTAAATAAAATATAAAAGGCAGCAATTTGGAGGTAATGGAGAATAGAAAAAAAAAAAAAAAAGGAAGAAACTGAAGTGGAATCCACCATTAAAAGAAGGTAACAGGAGGGATTGAGATTCTTATCTATATTTCACCCCTCCCCCGCAACCCCCTGAGGGCATTTCCAGGTCTCCTGAAGCATTCCAGATAGAGCTCAAGCAGAAAACCACACTCCTATTGGCCTTGAGGAGTCAGAAGTTGGAGTGTTGAGGCTGCCGGAGTAGCTGGAAATTGGGGGAGGAGAAGAGAGATCCTAGGAAGGAGAGAATGGCAGGGGGAAGCCTCCACATCAGCATATATAAACTCCCCTTAAATCCCGGCTGACCCCTGATCTGGAAAAGGATCCAAGGGGAGGAGACAGTTGGAGAGTTAAGAGGTATTTCAGTAACTACCCACTGCAGCAGTGCTGGGATATCTGAGTCCCAGCAAGATAGAGACACTTAGGAAACATCTTAGGGGGCTCCTGGGTGGCTCAGTTGGTTAAGCGTCCAAATCTTGATTTTGGCTCAGGTCATGGTGTCGCGATGAGTTCGAGCCCCTCACAGGGCTCTGCACTGACATCGCGGAACTTGCTTGAGATTCTCTCTCTTTCCGTCTCTGTTTGCCCCTCCCGCGTTCATGCTCTCTTTCTCTCTCTCTCTCAAAAATAAATAAACTTAAAAAAGGAAAAAGAAATATCTTAGGATTTACTTTGAAACACTGGAAGGACCATATCCTGGGGCTAAAAGATTCACTCTAGGTGAGTTTATTATGATGTGACCAATGCTATAATCGGGATGTCCTGAGAAAGAGAATGACACAATCATGTTTGGTGAAGTCATCACTCATCTATATGGAGCCTGGGATGTGGGAGACAGAAGTGAAAGCAGGAACCTATTACAGTTGTCCAGGCAAGATAGGATGGTGATCACGACTAGGAGAGCAGCTGTGGGAAGTGGAGAGGAGGGGTGGCATTTGCGTTGAAGATTGACAACTTTCTGGACAATTGGGTGTGTGTGTGTGTGTGTGTGTGTGCACACACGAGCGCGTGAGGTGGCGTGGGGAGAAGTCAAGGATACTTCTTGACATTGTCTGGCTTGGAAATATTCACTCCATCAGCTTAAGACAAACTATAAAAGGTGGGATCACACGATCCAGCGGACTGCCGCAGATGGGGACAACGCTGGTGGAAGTTCAAGATAGACACGGTGGCAAAACCGTCCAACCGGACAGGCCAGCATGCTCTCGAAAAAGATGGCGATGGGCTGCAGCCCAGACAAGCCTTCAGTCATCGCCAGGGAGGTCAAACAACAGAGGATAGAGCATCACAGTTGGGACTGGAGCCTAGCTCATGAGAATCAAGGAGCAGATGACATTTTAAAAAGGGTAGCAGGAGCGAGAAACCGGGTCGGGGCCAGAGTCCTTTGTGGTGACTGACAGGAGGAAGAGAGGGCCTCTGCCTTAGAGGGTCTTAGGTACCAGCAAACTAGCTGCACAGGGAGCAGACTGACCTGACTTTCCCAGTTTGCTGGAGAATATGGGAACTTTGCCCTGGGAAGGGAAAATGTCTAGTTAATGGGCCTGAGGCACCTGCCCAGGCTGAAATGATCAGAAGAAGGTGATTTGGTCTGGATTACCTGAGTTTTGACCTGGAAAGAACCCTTTAAAAAAAAAAAAAAAATATATATATATATATATATATTTATATAAAATATATATATTTTTTATATGTAATATATATTTTTATATTATTTTATATATTTATATTTAAATTTTATTTAATATAATTTAAATATTTAAATATTTAAATATTATTTAATATATCATTTAAATATAATTTAATATAATTTAAATATTAATATTAACTATATATTTATATTTTTATATATATTTTATAATATATATATTATATATTTTATATATATTATATATATATTATCATATATATATGTATTTTTTTTTTCCAGGATAGTTAACACACAGTGTTATGTTAGTTTCAGGTGTACAATATAATGATTCAACAGTTCTATACATTACTCAGTGCTCATCATGGTAAATGTCTCTTCATCCCTTTTTATCTATTCAGTCATTCCCCCCCCCTTTTGTTTCTTTTTCTTTATTTGTTTTGTTTCTTAAATTCCACAGATGAGTGAAATCATTAGGTATTTGTCTTTCTCTCACTGACTTCTTTAGGTTAGCCTAACACACTCCAGATCCATCCATGTCGTTTCAAATGGCAAGATTTCATGTAACTGGACAGAGCTCTTGAAATGCCCAGTCTGGAGAGCACAGGGCAGGTCCCGATGTTTAGAGTAGCGCCATCTGCAGGCAAGCCCTTGGAGTCACCTGCTATGGGTGTCACGGCCACAGAAAGACAGGGAACCAGGGACTCAACAGACTTCAGCAGGGAGATTCTCCCTGTTGGGAAAAATGAGAGGAGAGGAGCAGAGCCGAGGCAGGTAAAGAGGTCAGCCATCTGCTGCTGGGAAAAGAGGTTATGTTCCCCCCTCTCCTTGGCTCATTACACCTCGCTTTTGCATTTCCTTATTTACCCGAGCTGCTGGCCTCTTTCACTAGCGCGGATGATGGCCTAAAATGCTCGAAAGTGTGTCTTTCCTGCTGTGACTTAGTCACACAGGACTGAAGAATTTCATTCAAAACGTATATCGGTTTACTTTTTTTTTTTTTTTTTTGGAATATTTTACTCACTTGACCAGCCCTTTATCTCTGATTTTCTTTAGACTTGCTAGAATGTAGTAAACTAAAAGATATCTTGGAGTCCTCCAATGTAAAATCTATAGAATGGGCATTTGGTAGTTGGTGAAATTTGGGGGGTAACGTTGAACTTCAAGCTTCTTATGTCAGGTTTCATTCGCATAAAAGAAGTCTTGCGATTGACTTGGGTTTCCTTCTTCACTGGTCTGTAAGGTCTCAGAAGCAAGGATTTTTACCACGTTTATCTTTCCTCCCCCATGATCTAATAAGGTGACTGACTATATGATAACTGATAAACAAATAATCCTTGAATTAAAATTGGTGTTCACTTTGTTCTGTTTTTCTTAATTTCTCTTAGCTTGTCTTTAAATAGTACTTATGGTTTTGATTTTTTTTCTTTAAGCATATATTTCATGATTGCTAAGACCCATATAATTTAGTCTTCTTTGTTCTTAGAGCAACTTTGTATGGGATTGGACTTCAATACTGTTTATTCAAATTTAGTTTCCCTAAACATTTAGAAGGAGAGTGAGTTCAGAGAGCTTTCGCAAACTACACCGAACTCTATTATGTTATTTTGTGTAGTGTCAAAGCACCTTGCTTTCTGCAATATCTGGCCTTGTCCTTCTCCCTCATTTTATGTGGACAATCCTTTTCTTTTTTTCTGTACTTGGCCTATCTTGCTAAATTTTGCTTTCACTCCCAACACTTTTTTCTGTAGTGTGGAGCCTTGTACTGCAAGAGAGGCCCTGTGGGTCAGTGTTGAGAGTTCATAAAAGGCTACACAGCTCCTAAGGCTACAGGCCTTAGGGGGAAAGCACAGGTAGGGGGGCAGGGGGCTTGCATCCACCTGCTTTTAGTAATGGCAGCACGGTTCCCAGCTTCAACTGTTGCTCTCAGATTAGACTTTCACATTTTTCAGTGGAGCTCCGCAGCTATTTGGAGATTCTCTTGTTCTCGAGTCCTTCAGGCACCCCGGTGGCTCCCTCTGTTTTCCCTGGCACAGACACTAATACACACAGGTAGGCCACTGGTGATTTGTCTCCACCTCCTTGTATTTCAGGGTTGGCAAGGACACCTTATCTCTTGGTTCTGTTGTCATAGATGTGTCCATGGACTTTTGGTTTTGCTACTTCATTACTCTCTTGGGGGAGAAGGGTCTGTGTGTTTGTCAGTGAGGAGTGGTGAGTAAGGAGTTGGGGGTCGGGGCTTTGGGAAAATCCTGAAGCTATGCCGCTACCGCAGCCACCGTTTTTCCAGAATCTCCTTCGAGAGGGTTTTAAATCAATAAACGCCCATCCAGGAAAAGAGACACCTCCATCTTGCTGGCCTCGCCCATCAGATTTTGGACTCACTCACTGAGCCTCTGCAGCTGTATAAGCCCCTTCCTTAAAATCTCTTGATAGCTAGATACCAAGGTGGGTAGGTAGGTAGGTAGGTATATATAGATATCTACCTCCTGTTTGTTCTGTTTCTCTAGAGAACCCGGACTAAAACACCACACCAAAATGAAAGCCCCTGAATATTTATAAAATGTCTTCACGCTTGGTCTTACATTTTTTCTTTCCACTACTGCTTGTTTTCATTCCGGAGCATGTCTAGAATGTATTTCTTTCTTTTCTTTTATTTTTTAATTTTTTTTTTTAACGTTTTATTTATTTTTGAGACAGAGAGAGACAGAGCATGAATGGGGGAGGGGCAGAGAGAGAGGAAGACACAGAATCGGAAGCAGGCTCCAGACTCCTGAGCCATCAGCCCAGAGCCCGACGCGGGGCTCGAACTCACGGACCGCGAGATCGTGACCTGAGCTGAAGTCGGACGCTCAACCGACTGAGCCACCCAGGCGCCCCTAGAATGCATTTCTTTGAGCAGTGCCTCAGAGCGGAATCTTTCACTGAGACCTCAAGACTTTTCTATGTTCCTATGTCTTTAAAGTTCCAGAAAAGCAACAGGACACAAAATGATATTTTAACGTTTTTTTTTTTTTCCAGCCTGCAAAAATTCATGAAACATCAAACCACAGAATGGCAGCGCTTTCTAGTTTGGTGCCCATTTCCTTCTACCCTCATAGAGCTCACATGAGGAATTCTTCCCCCCAGCAGCCAAACTATCTTACGAGCTAGGTCCTCATTGTTACTGGTAACTATAGTGCACAGCAGAATATAAGTATTATCTGGAGAAAATATAAAGACTTGATAGAGTCTTTGTCCGAATGCCTGTTAAATAGTGCCATTAGTCCAACATCAGCTTTTCAACCCAACACTCACTCAGGACAGCGATATTCATGTTCTATGAAGAGGTTAATGGTGATATCAGAAGTTTTGCATCTTGATGGGGAACAAGCTGGGGTCTTCTTTTTCAGCTTCCAGAAGAGATTGTCCCTTCTTCTGGAGATGAGCATCTAAAGCATTCCTATCTCATAGGAAGGTGTAGAAATGAGTTGAGGAGGAACTTCCAGCTCCTGGGCCTTATCTACAGTCCACCTGCCTTTTGCAATTTTCCCTGTAAGCTCTCCTTATTTCACTTACTGTCTCACATTAGGGCCTATGAATCTGGTACTTTCGGGCTGAGTGAAATATAGGTGTCTTCCAGAAGCATTAATAACAGATAACTTTCCAAGTAAAGAATATTCCGATGCTCTTTGACTTTTTATTCTTGCATTCTCTATAGTCCCAAATCCTTCTACTTCTCTTCCTCCATGTAAAGTTACATCAACCCTGTGCTGTGGTTAGTGCTTCTCCAGCTCAAGATCAGTTCCTTTGGAAAGGACTATGTCTTGTAGATCTTCTTCAAACTTTGTCTCTCTCCAGCTGCTGAATTACTTGGCCATGGACATACACACTTTTTTTTTGATAACAACATAAACAACTCCTTCGTCATTGTTATATCCGGGGAATAAAATACAATTCACAGAAAGCCAACACAGACATAAGAAAAGGAGGGAAAGAAAGTCTGGGGTATTAAACAGTGTGCTTTTGACCAAAGCATGGCACCACCAAGTCAAAGGCTTGCCTTCCTTGACTTGCCCATTTAGAAGTGAGCCTACTGTAGGCCTGGAGATGAACTTCCTTGACCACCATGAGCTATTATACTCCCTAGTGAGGGAACAGCCTGCCATTCATCAGGTGTACTTCCCACTGACCCTGGCATGGTCCCAGCGTGAAGCCAGATTACTCTGGAGGCAGGAAATCAACACACCCTTCCAGGTCAAGAGCTTTACTTTCCATTTAGTGGGCTTTTCCCAGGAGAAATACATGGTCATGCAGGCGCAATATAAAAACAAACCCAGCAACAACATCTTACTTAGAAGCCTAAGAGCTTCTGTTTTGCTATGCCTGTCTTGACATCGCTGTGCTGTGGTCTGGACCCTATGGCATACAAGACGGAACGGAGCGTAATATATGAGAGAAGGCAACTGCACAAAAAGTAACAGGAAGGGAGTTAAAAGTGATAATCAAGGGGCACCTGGGTGTCTCAGTCCATTGACCGTCCAACTCTTGATTTCAGCTCAGGTCATGATCTCGTGGTTCATGCGATCAAGCCCTGCGTCGGGGGTGCTGTTAGTGTAGAGCTTGCTTGGGATTCTCTTTCTCTCTCTCTCTCTCTCTCTCTCTCTCTCAAAATAAGTAAATTAGACCAGTAAAATGAAGATGGTACAAATATGGTGTGTGGCCACTTAAGCAAATCCAATTCTATTTCAGCACAGCCCTCATGGTGGGGAAAATGGAAGGGGAGAGGGAAGAAGGGGATGATGGAAGAATGATAGAGACAGGGTTCTTGAAAATAGAGCGGCATTGGAACACAAGTCGAGTTTCTAGTGGGACAAGACCATGTCTTTTATCACACTTCAGAGTCGTTCCCAATTCTTGGAGAGAGCTGAAAAGCTCCTAATTGGCTAGAATTGGAAGCTCTGTAGAGCAGAGACCCTTTATCGTCAGCGACCGTTATAACTTTCAGAACAATGAACATAGCATCTGTAGAGTGTCATCCGCAGTGAGAAGTGAAAAGTCACCACATAAATCCCTCCAAATATTCTGATGTCATGCTTCACGATAATTCGGGGAAATGGTGGTAAGAACAGCTCATTTTCCTATCGCAAAATTTGCACTTGGAAGATATTATCTTGCAATTTTCTAGATTCTATTTTGGCCATCCTATTTAAAATTTTTCACTATATTAGAAATAATATCCAGTTCGTTTCCTGAGAACTTGTCAACCTTCTAGACTGCAGGTAATTGGTATTTTCCTACCCAGTGGAATTCTCTGTAGGTAGTTGTGAGCATGAGTTAGTCATTTGATTCTTTTGTTTATGCAACCTACAAAATTAGTTATAAATTATGGTAAAGAATTAAAAAAAAAATTCCCTGTTTCTATAGCAATGTAGACCCTGGAGATGTTTTTCAGCAAGTCGGTCTCCTCAATTATTCCCTGGTTGTGACTGAGCACGCTCAAGAAGATCCATTGATTCAATTAGTTTACTAAGAAGGTGCTTAGTGCTCTGATGGAAAAGATAACTGAACCACTGTAATGCAGCATCCCCATGGCTGAAATTGAACAACTCTTTATTGAGCAAAAGACGCCACACAAAACTCTTTGAGAAATGGCAGACTCAAGGGTCCTATCCTTCTCAAGGAAAAGCTGAAAATAAACGAATGCAGGAAGGAAATGAATGTAGGAGTGAAACGGTGAGAGCAGACAAAACTCAGGAGGAAGAAAAAGAAGAAAAGATCCATGTATTCTGACACATAAAATCCTAAGGAATTTTCAGCAGAGGAAGAGCAGTTTACTAATTTTTTTTTTTTTTTTTTTTAACTTCAGGATACTGAAAGGAATCTCATGTAAAAATCCCCATGCTTAAATCTCATTTAGCAGCAGCTTCAAATGCTGGCTTAAGAATGAACACAGGGGAGCCTGGGTGGCTCGGTCGGTTAAGCGCCTGACTTCGGCTCAGGTCATGATCTCACGGTCCGTGAGTTCGAGCCCCGCGTCGGGCTCTGTGCTGACCGCTCAGAGCCTGGAGCCTGTTTCAGATTCTGTGTCTCCCTCTCTCTCTGCCCCTCCCCTGTTCATGCTCTGTCTCCGTCTCAAAAATAAATAAACATTTAAAAAAAATTTTTTTAAAAAAGAATGAACACAGAAATCTATAGTTTTATAAAGCTCCCCCATCGTATTCTGTTAGGTTGCCAAGTTGGGAACCACCACTGTAGCATCCGGCTAAGGGAAAAACCAGTCTAATATCAAATTCCGCACTGGCCGAAAACTCACTACCTTGCCAGGAAGCATACTCCTTCCTTGGGAAACTGTAGCATAGAGTGTTTTTTATGGTTCTGAATGAAAATTTGCCCATGAAATTTCCATTTATTCATCCGTGCTCAGTGCTTGAAGTCAGATCATGCAACCTCAGTTGTTGTTTTGTCCTGTGATGTCTTCTATCAGGTTTATAGTTTTGTGTTTTACTTTAGGTCTATGATCCAGTTTTAGTTAATTTTTGTGACAAGGGTGAGATCCGTGTATTGATTCATTTGTTTTTGTACGTGGGAGCCTAGTTTATCTAACGTCATTTGTTGAAAAGATTATTTTTTTCTCCATTGTTAAAGAACAATTGACTGCATTGATGGGGGGCTATTTCTGTCCTCTCTAGTCCAACCCATTGATCTTTTCGTCTGTCGTTTTGCCAGTACGACACTGTCTTGATTACCGTAGCTTGCTACTGAATTTTGAAGTGCGGTTGTGGCGATCCTCTGACTTTGTTCTCCTTCGAGATTGTGTTGGCTCTTCTGGCCTTTCCCTATAAACTTCCGAATCGGTTTGTCAATATCCATAAAATAACTTACTGGGATTTTGAATGGAATTGCATTGAATCTACAGATCAAGTTGGAAAAACTGACAACTTGATAATATTGAGACTTCCTATCCGTGAATAGCAGATATGTCTCCATTTACTTAGTTCTTCTCTGATTTCTTTCACCAGAGTTTTGTAGTTTTCCTCACATAGGGCTCGCACATATATTTTTTAGATACATACCTAACTATTTAATTTTGGGCAAGTGCTAATGTAAATGGAATAGCGATTTTAATTTCAAATACCACTTGCTTACTGCTGGCATGTGGGGTGGTAACTGATATTTGCATATTAACCTCACATCCTGCAACATGGCTATAATCACTCGTTAGTTGTAAGAGTTCTTTGGTCAGTTCTTTCCGATTTTGTCCCTAGATGATCATGTCATCTGGGACCAAAACAATCTTATTTCTTCCTGCCCAGTCTGTACACCTTTAATTGGACTTTCTTGTCTTATTGAATTAGTTAGGACCTACAGCACAATACTGCAAGGAGGGGGTGAGAGGGAACGTCTTTACCTTGTCCTTGGTGTTAGGAGGCAAGCTTCTGGTTTCTTACCATTAAGTATGTTGCTATTTGCAGGTTTTTGTTTTGATATTCTTTATCAAGTTGAATAAATTACCTCCTATTCCTAGTGCGCTGAGAGGTTTGATCATGAATGACTGTTGGATTTTATCACATGCTTTTTCTATGTTATCAAGACGGTCATGAGATATTTCATCTTTAGCTGGTTGATGTGCTAGATTACACTGATTCATTTTCGAATTCTGAACTAGCCTTACATACCTGGGACAAAACTCAATCCATTGTGGTACATAATTCTTTTTTATAGAGTGTTAGATTTGACTTGCTAACATTTTCTGGAGGATTTTGCATCGATGTTCATGAGAGATATTGGCCCGCAGTTGTCTTGTGGTGTCTTTGTCTGGTTTTGGTGTAATTGCAGTGCTGGCCTTGTAGAATAAGTCAGGAAGTATTTCCTCTGCTTCTACCTTCTAGAAAAGAGGGTAGAGAATTTGTATCATTTCTTCCTTAAATATTTGATAAAAATGAAGCATCCGACTCTTGATTTAGGCTCAGGTCATGATCTCATGGTTCGTGAGATCAAGCCCCACGTGGAGATTCTGTCTCTCCCTCTCTCTCTGCCCCCCACCCCTATGTGTGAATACTCTCTCTCTCTCTCTCTCTCTCTCTGAAAATAAATAAATAAATATATATATATATATATATATATATATATATATATATATATATATATGGTAAAATTCACCACTGAATCCATCTGAACATGGTACTTTCTGTTTGGGAAGGTTATTAGTTATTCATTTAATTTCTTTAAAAAACATAGGTCTATTCAGATTGCCATTTAGACTTAGTTTTAAATTTTTTTCTTTTATTTATGTTTATTTATTTTTGAGAGAGAGAAAGAGAGAGAGCGAGAACTCAAGCAGGGCAGAGACAGGGGCACAGAGGATCCGAAGTGGGGCCTGCAATGATAGCAGAGAGACCAATGCAGAGCTCAAACTCACAAATCATGAGATCATGACCTGAGCTGAAGTTGGACCCTTAACCAACTGAGCCACCCAGGTGCCCCTAGATTTACTTTTTATTTTATTTTGTTTATTTATTTCATTTTTTTAAATATGAAATTTGTTGTCAAATTGGTTTCCATACAACACTCAGTGCTCATCCCAACAGGTGCCCTCCTCAATACCCATCACCCACCCTCCCCTCCCTCCCACCCCCCATCAACCCTCAGTTTGTTCTCAGTTTTTAAGAGTCTCTTATGTTTTTGGCTCCCTCCCTCTCTAACCTCTTTTTTTTTCTTCCCCTCCCCCGTGGTCTTCTGTTAAGTTTCTCAGGACCCACATAAGAGTAAAAACATATGGTATCTGTCTTTCTCTGTATGACTTATTTCACTTAGCATAACATTCTCCAGTTCCATCCATGTTGCTACAAAAGGCCATAGTTCATTCTTTCTCATTGCCACATAGTATTCCATTGTGTACATAAACCACAATTTCCTTATCCATTCATCAGTTGATGGACAGTTAGGCTCTTTCCATAATTTGGCGATTGTTGAAAGTGCTGCTACAAACATTGGGGTACAAGTGCCTCTCTGCATCAGCACTCCTGTATCCCTTGGGTAAATTCCTAGCAGTGCTATTTCTGGGTCATAGGGTAGATCTATTTTTGATTTTTTGAGGAAGTTCCACCTTGGTTTCCAGAGCTGCTGCACCAGTTTGCATTCCCACCAACAGTGCAAGAGGGTTCCCGTTTCTCCACATCCTCACCAGCATCTATAGTCTCCTGATTTGTTCATTTTGGCCACTCTGACTGGCGTGAGGTGATATCTGAGTGTGGTTTTGGTTTGTATTTCCCTGATGAGGAGCGACGTTGAGCATCTTTTCATGTGCCTGTTGGCCATCCGGATGTCTTCTTTAGAGAAGTGTCTATTCATGTTTTCTGCCCATTTCTTCACTGGATTATTTGTTTTTCAGGTGTGGAGTTTGGTGAGTTCTTTGTAGATTTTGGATACTAGCCCTTTGTCTGATATGTCATTTGCAAATATCTTTTCCCATTCCGTCGGTTGCCTTTTAGTTTTGTTGATTGTTTCCTTTGTAGTGCAGAAGCTTTTTATCTTCATAAGGTCCCAATAGTTCATTTTTGCTTTTAATTCCCTTGCCTTTGGGGATATGTCTAGTAAAAAATTGCTGGGCTGAGCTCAGAGAGGTTTTTTTCTGCTTTCTCCTCTAGGGTTTTGATGGTTCCTGTCTCACATTCAGGTCCTTCATCCATTTTGAGTTTGTTTTTGTGAATGGTGTAAGACAGTGGTCTAGTTTCAACCTTCTGCATGTTGCTGTCCAGTTCTCCCAGCACCATTTGTTAAAGAGACTGTCTTTTTTCCATTGGATATTCTTTCCTGCTTTGTCAAAGATGAGTTGGCCATACGTTTGTGGGTCTAGTTCTGGGGTTTCTATTCTGTTCCATTGGTCTATGTGTTTGTTTTTGTGCCAATACCGTGCTGTCTTGATGATTACAGCTTTGTAGTAGAGGCTAATGTCTGGGATTGTGATGCCTCCTGCTTTGGTCTTTTTCTTCAAAATTACTTTGGCTATTCAGGATCTTTTGTGGTTCCATACAAATTTTAGGATTGCTTGTTCTAGCTTCGAGAAGAATGCTGGTGCAATTTTGATTGGGATTGCATTGAATGTGTAGATTGCTTTGGGTAGTATTGACATTTTAACAATATTTATTCTTCCAATCCATGAGCAGGGAATGTTTTTCCATTTCTTAGATTTACTTTTTAAAAGCACAATCTTAATCTTGTCATTGTTGTGCCTAACATTTTCAATGACTACACATTGCTCTTGGGATAAAGTCCCAGGCCCCTAAGATGGACAGTACCCTATATGATCTTGCCCCTCATTCCTCTATAGGTTCTGTTTCACATTTGCTTTCCAGATCACAACTATGTACATCTTTTTCAGTTCCTTGAAGATGGAATCCTCAGAGGGTTTGCCCCTGGCCTTTCATCTTTCCACAGTGCCCTTCTCCCAGATTCCTTTACCTAGGTGATAAGGCATTGACTCATTCTTCAGATATTTGCTATGCTTTCTGTGTATGTCTGCTTCGTGGTACCTATCAAAATGGAATTAACTCTTGTTATTACCTGTTTACTGCTTATCTTCCCTATTAGGCTATAAGTTCAGTTATTGTTTTGCTCACTTGTGCATTGTCCTAGACTTGACACAAATGACCATTGTATGCCAGTCATGTAACAAATATTTACTGAAAGTATAATTCTCATGCTGTTTCTATGGAGAAGGTACTTATATTATCTTTCTTTTTTTTTTTAACGTTTATTTATTTTTGAGATAGAGAGAGACAGAGCATGAACAGGGGAGGAGCAGAGAGAGAGGGAGACACAGAATCTGAAACAGGCTCCAGGCTCTGAGCTGTCAGCACAGAGCCCGACGCGGGGCTCGAACCCACGGACCGTGAGATAATGACCTGAGCCGAAGTCGGACGCTTAACCGACCAAGCCACCCAGGTGCCCCTATTTCTTATGTGAGTGAGGAAATTGAGGCACAGGTGAAACAGGCAAATGGTTTAGTTGCGTTACCAGTAAATGAGACAGGCTGAAAGCCAAGTCCGTGACTCTGGTCCCCATGTTATCAAAAACTATCCTGGAGAAAGGCTTCACATAGACTCAGGACATACTGGCCCTGAGGGGATCTTTAAAATCCTGAAATTTCTTTATAAATTATTTTAGAGAGGTGGATCTTGAGAAAATGGAGGAGACATAAGTATTATTCATTTCTTAAGATGTTCTGGTTCACAAATAATTTCAAGAACCACTTTCATAGAGAATCATTTTAAGGTGTCATCATTTGGGGGCACCTGGGTGGCTCCGTCAGTTAAGCATCTGAGTCATGAGTTTGGCTCAGGTCATGATCTCTTGGTTCATGAGTTTGAAGCCCTCATCAGGCTCTATGCTGACCGGAGCCTGCTTGGGATTCTGTCTCTCCCTCTTTCTCTGCCCCTCCCCTTCTCCTGCTTGCTCTCTCTCTCTCTCTCTCTCTCAACATAAGTAAATAAACTTAAAAAAAAGCATCATCATTTGTTTTTCAACCTGTGTACATAAGGCTTGTCAGTATTGTGCTTGCAACAAAGGAAAAACAAAATTTTACTGAGAAATAACCATAATAATGGTTTTGACTTTTGGGGGAAATAAGTGCAAAAATCATTTATCTTCTTTAAAAGAATTAATCTCAAATGCTACTTTAAGAAGGGGTGGGTTTTTCTCTGAAAATTTTCAGTAGTGTTTCAAATTAGCCAAAGCTAACCAGCTATTGAAATCACATAAAGAACTTCAAGAGGAAAATTGTTGAGGGTTTTTAAAAAATCTGTTTTTCACCATTTCGTCAACAAGTGAGGCTTGGTATTTGTTAGAAAAAACTGACATTTTATATAGAAAGAGGTCAGAGAGAGCCATATCTCCTCAGCAGTTAAAAGCATAAACATTTTAAGCAGTAATTATGAGCAATTAAGTAATTGCCTTAGAATGTTTGGACCCTGGCTTTTTTGTATAAGCTCCAGCAAAAGCCTAGCTAAAGGGGAAATGGTTTGGTGATAAGTCTTTAAGCCAAATTTAGGATCAAATCCCCTCAAGAATCTGGGAATGCACTGCGGCAAAATGGATTTCTGGGTCTCTGGAAACAAGCCAGAGGCACTGAGATCGGATTCTGATTTTTCCTTCCAGATGAGGACGTGACTTTGCTAATGGTTGAATTGCACCAAGAAAACATTAGTGTCTTACATACATAAACATTCCCTTGAAAGGAAACACATATATTGGGAGCGTTTGGCCTTTCAGGATGGAAATAGAAATCCCAGGCATAAAACTTCTGTTGTATAACAAGAACGGTGATTTCTTCACTTCCGGCAGATCCTTACCTAGACTGAGAATGTTCCCTGAAATTTGTCTAATTCGGGCAAAGCCATACGGCGACATGTCGCGTTAGCTCCTGCACTATGAGGCCTCCTCTTTTTCAAGTTTTGGAAACTTGACTAAATCAACTGGGCAGTTTATAGGGAGATATGCGTGTTATCTCTTTCTGCTGTATGTAATCCACCTGAAACGCTGCGGAAGCCAGAGTTCAAAAGGAGATCCCCTGTGTCTCTCTCTCTTCTGCCTGTTGCTCAGCGAGCACATTCATAACCAGAGATAGAATTCAGAGTTGTATCTGCAACATTCCTAAGCTGGTTACAGTACCACATCTGTTCCCTGGGATCTCCAGGGATTGTTACAGTGGGGGCAAAATGATTTGGAGAGATAGTATCTTTTTTCCAGGTTCCATCTGGGGACTCTGTGTTTTCCTTCAACCCACAGACCTTGGCTGCAGTGAACCTCAAATGCAGGAGGGAGGAAGCTATTTTGCAACGTAAGTTACAGTTAACATTATCTGTGCTTTCTAGGGGTGGAAGCTTTGCAACTGAAATTCTCAATTGCCAATGCGTATAATAGTTTACAACTATGGGTACCATAATTTACACTTCAGAATAGTTAATGAATGAAGAATGATATTAGAGAGGCTGCAGGATGGGGCTTTGATGGTTTCACAACTCCTAGTATCTCAGAGATGAACTAGGAGAATCAAATGGAGGATAGAAAGTGCCAGTGTGGGCAGGCAGCAAAATGCTGCTAAGAGACAAAAACGAGATAAAATAGACATCTGAAAATAGTAGAAAAATCTATCTGTATGCACGACTGGTGAGACAAAGATCTTCCCAAAATGGATTCCTCCCATAACACTACAAATAAAAGTCATTAACTATTTCATGTGTATAACATTAGTGTAAGTGTCCAGCTGAAAGCAGCAAGAGGATTTTTTTGGGGAAAAGCCAGTTATCTCAACAGTTTGTAAATAATCCCTAAAAGAACACCATAAATCATCCATTTTTTATTTTATTTTATTTTTTTTTTAAATTTTTTTTTTAAGTTTATTTATTTTTGGGACAGAGAGAGACAGAGCATGAATGGGGGAGGGGCAGAGAGAGAAGGAGACACAGAGTCTGAAACAGGCTCCAGGCTCCGAGCTGTCAGCACAGAGCCCGACGCGGGGCTCGAACTCACAGACCGCGAGATCATGACCTGAGCTGAAGTCGGCCGCTCAACCGACTGAGCCACCCAGGCGCCCCTAAATCATCCATTTTTTAATCCATCTTTTTGAGGGAGGGTAATTAATTTTTAAAAAAGTTATTATTGTTGGGTCTCCAGAGTGACTTGTGGACTAACAAACAGATCAGTCTCCTCATTGGGCTTTTCCTCTTATATCGGATTGTAAAACGGGCATTTTTGCTAAACACAAGAAAATAAGACCTTGTTAAAAAATGTGTGTTTATAGTAGATTTAAAACGTGGCAGGAGCATGTTGAAAAGCATCCTGGAGTTATCCAGAAGTATATATTTTGTTTTGGCATGCTTAGCTTGCGTTATGGATGTTTCCCCTGTATTTAATGGAATAAACGGAGGAAAATCCTCTAAAACTAAGGCGAACTGAGGTAGGCGTGCATTCGTGTGGCTATGTGGTGAATGGAACTTATCCGAATTGTTTTTTAAAACGGGGTTAGGTGTCAGGGCCTGAAAAAGAATTCAACACATTTCACATCACTTGCGATCTCTTGTAGAGGCATTCATCAGATGGGAATTTTTCTCTTCTCATACACATCGTAACGTTGCTTTTATCTTCCATGTTCAGCAAGGTATAACAACAAAGCCTCCAAAGATATAGAAAAGAAGCCACGTCGTTAATTTTGTTAATGAAGGAGTATCATCAGTGTGGAGGCTTCCTCTCTCTCTATCTCATATACACATGCATAATTAGTTTACTGAACATTTTGAAAGTAAATTACCTACATTAGAATCTTTTGTTCCTCAATACTTGAGTTGTTAGAGATAATTCCCTTACATAATCTCACTACAATTCTCAACTTCATGGACTTACACTGATGTGATATTTTGATCTACTCTATCCAGATTCCAATTTTGCCAGTTTCACCTAATAAAGTCTGTTACAGCATAATTGTCTGCCTCCCTCTTCCCGCCAAAACAGGATCCAGTCTGGAGTCAGGTAGCTGTCCTGATTCCTTAGTCTCCTATAATCAGAAACATTTCCACAGCCTTTCTTTCCTTTGGTAACAATGACATTTTTGAAGAGTATACTTCCAACCCCATCTTTGTATTAATAGAATATTCAGCAATTCATTTTTATGGTATTTCCTTCTAACTACATTAACATTTTACATTCATGGCCAGAGTCCGGCATGGATGACATTGTATCCTTCTCAGGCTATCACCTTGGCAGGTGCATGATTTTTATCTATCCCTTATTGGTGCCGTTAATTGGTCAAGACGTGGCCTGATTTCTCCACTGTATAGTCACAGTTTGGTTTTGTCCCTTGCAAGTAATAAGTGGTCTGTGGGGAGACCTGCTGATCATGCAGCTAGGCTGCTCACATGACAACTTCTTCCTAGATTGTACTTCCATCGATGGTCCTGATCTAATCTAATCTACACCACGATAGTTGCAAAGTGATGTTTTTCCTACTCTAGCACCCCCTCTTCAATTACCCATCAGCTCTTAGCACTCTACCGCAAGCCAGAGCCCTTCCCTATCTGCTTATTATCGACACGGGCTCAAATTTTATAACTCCTTACTGTATATACTGTCAAAGAGAAGGAATTTGAAAATACAACTACTCGTACTTCTGGTTTTTCTATCACCAACTGTTCCAAATCTTCAGCATCCATTTCAACCAGCCATCGCTCTCATCCGATATTACCTAGCTTCCCACGTAATCAAGGAAATTGGGAACATCAGCTGTAAATGACTCAACCTCCCTTCTCTCACCTTGCATATATAAATGTGTTTACATCTACACCTATTCTTGTCTCCTTTTGTCAAGTCACAGAAGATAAAGCAGTCTTCTTCATGATTAAGGTCAAATGCTTTATCTATGGTTATTTTTTTCCTCCTCTGTTCTCTCTCTTGTTGGAACTCTAAAGTACAGAATTTGATGAATTATACCTTTGTTCCATGAAACATTCTTCGCATTGGTATATATCCCTCTAGGTATATACCTCTATTTCTATCATCTCTCTAGCTAAACTATCCTTTATCTCTTTTAACTAATGTTATGAGTTCCTGTCAACAGACCAGCTTTTTTAATAAAGGGACCAGCCATACTGAATTAGGATTCCCTTGTCCAGTGACCTCATATAACCTCACCTCTTTAAAATACCTCTCTCCAAGTACTGTCGTATTTTGAGATACTAGGGTTTAGGATTTTGACCTGCGTTTTGGGGGGTACACAATTCTTATTTCACTTAGCATCTCACATGAGGCTTCTAACTGTCCTCACTGCTGGCAGTCCCAGCCACCTGAAATGCACCAGTGTCCCTAATGTTATCTAACTAAACTACAGAGCAGACATGAAACAATTTATATATTCTAAATACCACTTCCTTCTATTGCCATCTGAGTCTTTAAAATGTTTATTTATTTGTGTGTTGTGTGTGTGTGTGTGTGTGTGTGTGTGTGTGTGTGTGTGTATAAGCAGGAGAGAGGCAGAGAGAGAGGGAGACACAGAATCTGAAGCAGGCTCCGGGCTCTGAGCTGTCAGCACAGAGCCCGACACGGGCCTTGAACCCACGAACTGTGAAATCATGACCTGAGATGAAGTCAGATGCTTAACCGACGGAGCCACCCAGGTGCCCCAACCATCTGATTTTTAATAGCATCACTGGCGTAGGAGTTGTGGTCTTGATGGATCAAAGAGGTGCTCTCAAAAGTGATGTCATCTGCATACCCTTTGACTACCGTGCACCAATCCTTTTTCAACTTTGTACTTTACTACTTTCAAATTTGATACTTATTTTCTTTTGAGTGTTTTTCTATTGATCACACGTACAGAAATAACCTCAGCTTAGTCCATAGATTATTCTGAATTTCTTTTCTCATTCATGAACTAGCACAAAGATGCTAATTGTACCAATGTATGGTAACTTCACATATCCATTCAGTGCAGTGAATATCCATAAAGAGCTTGCTATGTTCCTAGCACTCAGCATCCAACGATGAATAAGACATGATTACTGTCCTCCAGGAGCCGAAGCCTATATGTGGATACATACATGTGAGAAATAAATGGCAGTTTGGTATGATGAATGAATAATGGATGTTTCAGCAACTTTTCTGGTAAATCAGGAAAACTGCCGTGTCCAATCATAAGCTTTTTTACCTCTCTTTCTTCTTTTAAACTGTCTTTACTTAAAACCTCTTCCCATGTTAATGGTCATTTACTTATTCTTGCATAAACAGCCTGTATTGATGCTTACATGTCAATACTGATGCTTTCTGTTAGGCTCTGTGTTTTTTGTTGTTGTAGTTTGTTTTGTTTTTTGTTTGTGTGGTTTTTTTTTGTTGATATTTCACCTTTGACCTATACTATTTCCTCTTTATTTTTCCTTCTCAGTAGTTGCATAAACACTTTTTTATTAAGCGTACTTTCTCTTTTGGTACCGTCTCCTTTTTTAAATTTATTGGAAGTACCACCAACCATCCTTCTCTTGTTCTTGTTCTTTGTGTCTTTTCTTTTATCATGTGTCCGTGTTCTGGTCCAAAGGCACACCCTCGCTCGTTGATTTGCATCCAACTCCAAATGCAGCTGAAAACCCTTTTTCCTTTTTCCATAAGTTCTCTACATTAATGAACATTTGATTCTCGAAATATCCATTTTATTTTCCGTTGTCATTGGCACTACTTTCTCTCAGATATAATTATCTTAACACATTGCGACATCTTGAAAGGAAGCAAAGCTTTCATAATTTCTCATGCAATTGTTTATCTTCTAGGAGTTTCCTCATCCTTCCTATGTCAATGCCATATTTTCTTTCTTCTGAGAAAGTTATCCTACTTTTAAACAGTTTGAATGCATTTTATTCACATTTATTAGTTCCTGTAAATAAGTCTTACCTGATTTGCTAGCTTTTTTCCTTTTCCTTTTTCTTTCTTTCTTTCTTTCTTTCTTCCTTCTTTCTTTCTTCTTTCAGGAGTTTTAGGCAGTAGTTTAAGAATATTTGGAGCCTCGATTTAGGTGTCTAGGTTCTTAAAAACAAGATCACTAAGGTTTATTCTTTCCAACTCAGAATACATTGCCATTCATTCTGAGAATTTTTATCTTTCAAATGCCCGATATTTAGTGTGGTGAACAGGAAAATACACCCTTATGTAGGGAGCCTTTCCTCAGTTGACTGATGTGAAAGTTCAAACGAATGCAATATTGTTTTATTACATTGTTTGCAAATAAATTCAGTCTGCTTATCTTCACTCAAAGATAACTGTTTACAACACAGATTCCTATTCCTGTTATGTCTTTCACAACATATTTATGCATTTTCACAGCATACTCCCATTTCCTTTCCTCTGGTAGCTTCTCTCATTCAGATTCCCTCTGTCTGGTCCCTATGGTAGTAGGGTACAGTTTCCTCTGGGATTAGAGATTCTATTCTCTTGTAAATTCCCTGAGCTCTTTCTCCACTAGATTTGTTTTCTTTTCCTCTATGAGCTTCAGGCAAAACTGAGTCTCCTAAGGTTATTTTTTTTTCTATATGCTCCTCTAGTGTAAGAACAGTTTTCTCCCTGA
The DNA here is from genome assembly GCF_018350215.1 of Panthera leo. Lineage (NCBI taxonomy): Eukaryota > Metazoa > Chordata > Mammalia > Carnivora > Felidae > Panthera > Panthera leo. Next base: position 39,580,785 of record NC_056690.1, read on the forward strand.
TGAATTCTGGTGGGATTGAATTTCGCCTTAGGTGCCTTATTTTGTTCCTTTCCTTCCTTCCTCCCATCTCTTCAACTGTTGAGTAAGAAACATCTTATTTCTCTTTCCTGAAGATTTTGGAACTCTGATAGATTTACCTCCATCTATGTATCACAGGCACTGTCACGGTAGAAGCAAAAACCTATAATTTGGCAAGAGGCAGAACTAAACTTGAGACCTACACCCACAGCTGCATTGAGTAACTGCATGATCTTGGGAAAGTCACACAGACCTCTCTAAGCCTCAGTTTCCCCATCTGGGTAACGAGTATATGATAATAGCACCAACTTCCGAGAGTCTAAGAGGTTTTTAAAATTTCTTTTTAATGTTTAGTTATTTTTTTGAGAGAGACAGATGAGCGTGAGCAGAGGGGCAGAGAGACAGGGCGACACAGAACAGGAAGCAGGCTCCAGGTTCCGAGCTGTCAGCGCAGAGCCCGACAGGGGGCTCCTACTCACCTACCGTCAGATCATGACCTGAGCTGAAGTCAGACGCTTAACGGACTGACCCACCCAGGGGCCCCTAGTCTAAGAATTTTTGATGTGATATATGGTAACATACTCACTATAACTCTTTACAGATAAAAACACTAAATAAGTAACAATAGCTTAATTTCATGGACGTTACCTTCTTCCCTTTTATTCGTGAACTTCCAAGCTGTTTCTATGGTACCTTGCAACAATTTCATTTGTACTATTTTACATTTGTGATCTAAAAAATGTGTTTCCTTTTTTTTTCTTTTGAAGGCAATATAGTATCCCTTCTCTCCACACTAGCATGCTTTTCATGACTAGATTTTTTAAAAAAATATTTATTTATTTTTGAGAGAGGGCACACGTGCGTGTTTGCATGAGACGGGGGAGAGGCAAAGAAAGAGGGACAAAGGATCCGAAGCGGGCTCTGGTGACAGTAGAAAGCCCAACGTGGGGCTTGGATTTGCAAACCGTGACATCATGACCTGAGCCGAAGTTGGATGCTTAACCGACTGAGCCACCTGGGCGGGGGGGTTAATATCATGACTAGATCTTAACCAGAAAATATCAAGTTAGTCATGTCTGGCGTAGATTTTATACTGACTGTGAACCCCAAGTTTTCTTTCATCCCGATTGAAGGTGATCGATTATGCGGCTAAAGCCAATACTTCCAGTTCTCTAGTTCTATTTTAAACTTTCAGTGGACCTGTTCAAAACCTAACTGGAACTGATCATTTATCATGATGGAGTTGAGGGCACAGTATTCCCTACAGTCACCACCTCAATTCTGAAGCTATGGAGCAGAGTCCTTAACACCGTCCCGTCCTTGAAATCAACACTAGTAACTTCTTCTGGTTCTTTTTCACTTATGGCAGAGAATTTAAAGTTTGTTTAGTGCATGAATATTTTAGGGATCAGCAGAAAACCAAACAAAACCCCTGCTTCCATAGGTCTTATATTCAAGTGGAAGAGGAGGGAAGGAATAAGCAGCAAATGTGCTAAATTATGCCGTATATGCACACAAATATGCACGTTACTATCGTGAAAACAAGTGAGCAAGATAAGAGTTATTGGGGGTTATGGGGCTAGAATGTTGAATAAGACTGTCATAAAGTGACATCTGACCAAGATTTGAAGGGGTTGAGGGAGATATATATGGACGTATCTGGTGGAGGGATGGCTCATGTGGAGGAACTAGTTAATGGAAAAGTCCAAAGGTGAAGGCATGGTTAATGTGTTAAAGGACAAGGAAGGAGGCCAGTGCAGCCAGAGTGGATTGAGTGATGGGGACAGTTAACAGAGGAGATCAGATAGGTGATGTGAAATTGATGGTGTGGTGTTTTGTGGCCCCGTGAGGACTTGGGGCTTTACTCAGAGTGAACGATGGCTGCTGTAGGGTGCTGAGGAAAAACAATGACATGTTCTGACATAGGTTTGAAAAGATTACTCTGGCTGTTGTATTAAGAATAGAAAATCCAGGGGCTCCAGGGTGGCTTAATTGGTTAAGCATATGACTCTTGATTTCAGCTCGGGTCATGATCTCACAGTTTCTAATATCAAGCCCTGCGTCAGGCTCCACGCTGACAGCACGGAGACTGCTTGGAATTCTTTCTCTCTCTCTCTCTCTCTTTCTCAGAGTAAATAAACTTAAAAATAGAAGAATAGAAAATCCAATTTTACTCTTCCTACAACCTATGTTTGTGTGTGTGTGTGTATGCATATTTTTAACCACAAGTGTGATCTTTATATCTAGATTAATTTTAGTAATCAAGTTCTCTACAATATTTAAAAAGTTTTTTAAAAATATTTATTTATTTATTTTTGAGAGAGAGAGAGAGATCTCTCTCTCTCTCTCAAAATACTTATTGAGATATTTATTTTTATCTCAAAAATAGAGAGAGAGAGAGAGAGAGAGAGAGCAAGCATGAGCAGGGGAGGGGCAGAGAGAGAGGGAGACACAGAATCTGAAACAGTTCCAGGCTCTGAGCAGTCAGCACAGAGCCTGATACGAGACTTGAACCCATGAACTGTAAGATCATGCCCTGAGCCCAAGTCAGAGGCTTAACCGACTGAGCCACCCAGGCACCCTAAGTTCTTTACAATTTTACCTCCTGGTAGAAAGTCTAAACAGAAGTCGTAAAAAGGGGATGGTGGGAAACAGTGTAGTGAAAGCTTTCTCAGTTCTTATTCTTTTTTTTTTTTTTTTAAATTTTTAACGTGTATTGATCTTTGAGAAACAGAGAGAGACAGAGCATGAGCAGGAAAGGGGTAGAGAGAGGGAGACACAGAATCCAAAGCAGGCTCCAGGCTCCGAGCTGTCAGCACAGAGCCGATGCGGGGCTCGAACTCACGAACCGTTAGATCATGACCTGAGCCGAAGCCGGACGCTCAACCGACTGAGTCACCCAGGCGCCCCACTCAGTTCTTATTCTTAATAATTAAAGAATATAATTCTGAAAGTGTTTTTGAAAAACAAAGTAATTTAGTAAATAATATTTAAAGGATGTATGCTTTTAAATCAAGAGAAGACTGAAGCAGTCAAACCAATATAGAACAAATTGTAGGAAAAAAGGAAATTACCAATAAGCATAAAAACAAACAGCATGGGGCGCCTGGGTGGCGCAGTCGGTTAAGCGTCCGACTTCAGCCAGGTCACGATCTCGCGGTCCGTGAGTTCGAGCCCCGCGTCGGGCTCTGGGCTGATGGCTCGGAGCCTGGAGCCTGTTTCCGATTCTGTGTCTCCCTCTCTCTCTGCCCCTCCCCCGTTCATGCTCTGTCTCTCTCTGTCCCAAAAAAAAAGTTGAAAAAAAATTAAAAAAAAAAAAACAAAAAGCAAAAAATGATAAAATCGAAATAGGCAAATTATAAATTACTACAATTGCTCACTATGAGCAAATGAAATCATGTTTAAAGTATCCAATTGTCACATTTAAAAGGATATACATGCAGTTAAAAAAAGACAAATATTACACAGTGGAAAAATTACCAGGCAATGCAAGAAATAAGGGAAGGAGGGAAGAGAGAGGAAGGAAGGAGGAAAAGAGAGAGGCAAGGAGGAAAGAAGGGAAAGAGCAGTCAGAATCGACCAGTCAATAAGTATTTATTGAGTATGTAAGTGCTAGGCAGTTGATACACAGTATTCAAGACAACTTTTCTGTACTTTCATTGATATTTTCATGAGAGCTGGAGGTTGGGTATTTGTGGGACTGACAGCTAAATACTATTTAATTTTCATGTTGCTCTGAAATACGATAAGCAACATGATATGGTAAAAATCATGAGCCAAAGAGTATGGTTGACAGGGCTTTCAATCCAACCTTCAGTCCTTACTGGCTTTGTGACCTTGGACAAATTTCCTGAACTTTCTAAGTCATAGAGTTCTCTTCTGTAAATTAGTGACACATAGAGCAGCTTTGCAAAATTTGGTGGTGGTGGCGGGGGAGGGGCCGGAGTTAAGCAAATAATGAGTACCATGCCTGACACATAGTAGATACTCCATATTTATCTGGTGAAAGCAAAAGTAATTTACCAACAGAGAAAATGGTGCTGCTTAATAATGGTGTTAAGTTTCTCACGTGACATCTTGTATTTGGTGGAGCTCCATTTTCAAGTCTGTTTTTTTCTGCTATACTACACAAATATCTGTTAGATAACAGAAGAGACAAACCAGCACATGACATCTAATTTTTGTGTTTTCCCACTTCCTTCTTTCATTTCTTTTCATTTTTCTTTTCCTTTCTTTTCTTTTCTTTTCTTTTCTTTTCTTTTCTCTTCTCTTCTCTTCTCTTCTCTTCTCTTTTCTTTTCTTCTTTTCTTTTACTTTTTTTTTTAACTTCCAACCTTCTTTCTGTCCCTAATCATCAGAGTTTTTGTTTGTTTGTTTCTCTCTAGACTCCCTGTTACCATTGGCTGTCGGGCACATGCTACCTGGTGGGTTCAAGAGGAGCAAAGTCAAGGGCTCACTCATTTGAACCTACAGGCTGTGTTCCCTTCCTTTTTTGCTCATACAAGTTCCTTTTCTAATTTTATTCTCCATGTTCTATACTCTTAATAGTATGGCATAGTGAAAGCAGTATGAATCAGGAGGTTGTACTATTGCGAGCATTTGACTAAATAACTTTATCTTTTAGACCTCAGATTGCTCATCTCTCAGCTGAAGGAATTTGATAAATGCTAAAATTATCACTACGTGTTTTCAGCTTTCTAATAAAGAATATAAGGTCACATATTGACGGTGCTTTATTATAGCATCTTATTTAATTTTTATAACAGTCCCATAAGCGTTGACCCTTCTCTTATATTTTTACATAAAATGAGGTTTTTTGCCTCATTGTAAAATCAAATTCTGCCCATTGCAAAATGTTTAGAAAAAAATACATTAAAAACGCTTATAATAGAAGTTGCCCACATTTTCATTATGAAGAGAGGGGAGCCCAAGATTTTAACTCATCCATGGTCCACATTTACCTACATGATACAGCTGAATCTCTAGCCTAGGTCTCTTTACATTCTCTACTTTTTTCTGTCCATCTTCAGTCTGCCCATCTGAGATTAGAGCTAAAAGTCTATGCCTTTGGGGAAACTTCTCTTAAGCTGCTGGCTTGAACTACATACTATTATACTCGGGTTCACTCCTTCCCCCCACCTTCACTTCCAATGACGCTGACATCCTCCAATGCACATCATGTACAGTGTAACTCATCTAACTTTTTTAATGACTCTGAGAAACAAGGTAGGGATAGGATATGCCCCCGTTTATTGATGAATCGGCTGAGGTTCAGAGAGATTGACACTATTCCTGGAGTCATTTAAAGACATTTATCCAAGACTAGATCCCAACCTTCTTAAATTACAATTATCCTACTTTTAAAAGGCATAAAGTAATTTCTTATAGAATATACATAAGATAATAGACTAGAAGACAGATGTTTTAGATACTATTAGTTTTCCATCTGACAAAGGAACAACTAGTAGGCTTCTGGCAAACATACCCCCCCTTTTTTAGTGTTTATTTATTTTTGAGACAGAGAGAGACAGAGCATGAACGGGGGAGGGTCAGAGAGAGAGGGAGACACAGAATCTGAAGCAAGCTCCAGGCTCTGAGCTGTCAGCACAGAGCCCGACACAGGGCTCGAACTCACGGACCGTGAGATCATGACCTGAGCCGAAGTCGGACGCTTAACCGACTGAGCCACCCAAGCGCCCCTAAACATACCCCTTTCGTTTTTACTATCTCAATTTAAATTTTAAAGTATCAAAAATTCTTGGTTAGGAATATATTCTAAAATGTTGCTTCAAGAAATTACACAATTTCACAGAAGAAATACAATGGAACCTCTCAAAAACTAGGCATGCCTAGAGTAAAAATATTGAATTATAGTGTCCCTCTTCCTTCAGCCTATTTTCAAGCTACTTACATCGCATCTGGAGTATGAAACAGTTCAGAATTCCCCCAAACACACACCATTTCCTGAAATCGACTGTGGACTTTGAATGCATCGTGTCCATAAAGCAGGGGAAGTCCAATAACCATTCTCAGACCTGAATAGACCTTACAAATTGTCGATTATAGTTCAGTTTTGAAGACCCTAGTCAAAAGCAATGATGTGCTGTTTTCCTGTTGTGATTTAAAGCTTTGTGTTAAGAAATTCAGTCTCCAAAATGTATTCAATATCTAATCTATATCCAATAAATGGTTGAAAATCTTAAACATCTGTTTTCAACTTTCGTTTTTGAGTTAATATGTATTCTTTTCGTTGAAAAATTTATCAGGATATTATCGACATAACCACAGTATACAATACAAGCAACCAATATTTTAGAAAGATTTTTTTTTAGAAACACTTTTTCTCCATTTGATAAATGGAGAAAAACTAATGGGTTTGAAAATTCATTCTTATTGGAAATGATTAAAGGTTACTAGCTTTCATTGAAAAGGATCCCTAGGGGTACCTGACTCAGTCAATAGAACATGCAACTCTTGATCTCAGGGTTGTGAGTTCCAGGCCCACGTTGGGTATAGAGATTACTCAAAAATAAAATCTTGGGGCACCTGGGTGGCTCAGTCGTTAAGTGTCCAAGTCTTGATTTCAGCTCAGGTCATGATATCATGGTTCGTGGGATCAAGCCCCACGTCAGGCTCTGCGTTGATAGTGTGGAGCCTGCTTGGGATTCTCTCTCCCTCCCTCTCTCACCCTCTCTGCTCACGTGCACATTCCCTAAGTAAATAAATAAACATTAAAAAAATAAATAAATAACATTTTTTAACAAAGAAAAGATTCTGAGATATTACATAAATATTTTTAGTAGAAACTTTGATAGTTTGGTACCGATATTTCAATGTTACCTGAAACAATATTCTCAAATACAAATAAAAAACTGAGGGTTGCTGGAGGGATTTTGGGTTGGGGGGGGATGGACTAAATCGGTGATGGGCATTAAGGAGGGAACTTGTTGGGGCGCCTGGGTGGCTCAGTCGGTTGAGCGTCTGACTTCAGCTCAGGTCATGATCTCTCAGTTGATGAGTTCAAGCCCCGTGTCGGGCTCTGTGCTGACAGCTCAGAGCCTGGAGCCTTCTTCAGATTCTGAGTCTCTCTCTCTCTCTCTGCCCCTTCCCTGCTCATGCTCTGTCTCTCTCTGTCTCAAAAATAAATAAACATTAAAAAAAATAAAAAAAAAAAGGAGGGGACTTGTTGAGATGAGCACTAGGTATTGTATGTAAGTAATGAATCACTAATCTACCCCTGAAATCATTATTACGCTATATGGCAACTAACTTGGATTTAAATAATAAAAAAGTACTTCTGTTACACTAACCTTTTTTGGGGGGGTTTTAATTTGAAGAAGTCTTTTTTAGGAGATTGAGAAGAAATAGATAAATCCTTTGAGAACAGGACCTAGGTTATCTTCACCCTTAAGATTTTTTTCAGTGAAGGTAAGTGGATATTGACATATCAAAAAGGAATAAATAAATCAGAAATGCACATTTGGCAAAATCAACTTACAAAAACAGTTAAGTTACAGTATAGTGGATATGACCAAAATATTATAGTTATTACAAAGACTAATTTTCATATGAAGCCATTTTATAGATTCTAAGTTTATATTGTTTTCATTACTTTATGCAAGAATTTCCTGGAGAGTCTCTTTATCTAGGAAGATAGTATAGGAAGATACTATAGTATAGGAAGATAGTATAGGAAGGAAGTATAGTAATTTTACATTGTGATTGGTTTTCAAAATTTAAATTTTAGGACTCTGTTTCAAAGAAAATAAAGTACCCAAGATCTAGCACAATTTTAACTTAAGAAATGAGAGAAAAATTGTTTACTTTAAAGTACTCTGGTCCAACTCTGCAGGCATATCCACAGGAAAAAGGTGCAAAAGATGAGAAAGTATATGATAAAGATACAAATTAAAATATAACACCTATGGACTCAAACAAACAGAATTTTCATATACTTTTAAGCAAAAAGAAAAATGGACTTTAAAACATTTTAAATTACTGTAATCGGAGGAAGGAAGCCTTTTTAAATGGCTCTGTGTATTTTACCATATTCCCGTTTATACACAATCAAAAGTTATGTGAAGACATTAATATAACAAATCAGGGCAAAGGCTGGTGGAGGCCAAAAGATTCACATATTCTGAGCAGTAGAATAATTTTACCTCTTAGGACAATGGAGGTAAAAATAGATGACCTCGGCATCCTGAGAATTAATTGAATCAAACCAATCTGTTCCTACTTTCACCCTTTCTCCTCTAAGAGACATTCTAATTGTGTCTGAAAATAGTTTCTCTGTAGTCATCTCTCTGCCCTCTTAATGCCACTTCTTTCACAAATCAATGCTAGCCCTTCCTCTTATACATGCTAACTAGACAATTTCCAGTCCAGACGTTTGTAATTGATGGCAGAAAAGCTTTTCACAAATGGAGTTTATATGATTCATTCATTCATTCATTCATTCATTCATTCAGCTAGTATTTCCTGAATGTTTGCTATGTGCCAGGGACTACTCAGCAGATACACAGCTGAATATGACAGTTTCTGAATTCATGAATAAGTAAGTTGCCATATAAATAGGTGCAGAGACATACAGGAGGAAGGAAAGATTGGAAGAACAGAGGGGACTCACGCACAACCCACTACATTGGCGCAGAAATGTCCACATGAAGATGTTCTGAGGCTCTAAGAATACAGTATATAATTGTATATAGTCATATTGGGGGGAGTTTTTTGAGTTAAGAGCTATTCAAAATGTCTTTGGGTCGAGCTGTGTATCCCTTAGCCCACAATGGTGGCCGATCCTACAATTGGCATAAGAAAGGCCCAGGCCGGGGCGCCTGGGTGGCTCAGTCGGTTGAGCGCCCGACTTGGGCTCAGGTCACGATCTCGCCGCGGTCTGTGAGTTCGAGCCCCGAGTGGGGCTCTGTGCTGACAGCTCAGAGCCTGGAGCCTGCTTCGGATTCTGTGTCTCCCTCTCTCTCTGCCCCTCCCCCACTCATGCTCTGTCTCTCTCTCTCTGTCAAAAATAAATGAACATTAAAAAAAAGAAAAGAAAAAGAAAGGCCCAGGCCTCCTGCCACACGTACCAAAGTAATATCATGGTGTGTGGCAAAGACAGCAAGGGATTGATTCAGGATGTTAAAGTGGATAGAGAAAAAGAGACATTGATACCCCTTCCCCTGCTCCAGAAAAGAGCCATAGGTCTACCTTGTGGGTAAAAGATCATGAGCTAATTCCCTAGTTTAGATTTGTAGAAACGCCTTTTGTGTTTAGACCTTAGATGCAGAAATTAACAGCACCTGGATTGAATTGTCAACAAGTGGAGAACCTTCTCTAACTTCACATTCCCCTCGCCCCCCAGCTGTAGCTAAACTTCCAGGAGTTTAAGCTGCCAATGAGAGACAGGTGATTAGGTAGTCATGTGAACTGCACATGCAGAAGGTTGAATGGATTATCCTGTCTCAGTAGGAGAGAGAAGGCTGTAGAGCGTGCTTTGATTAGGCCCCTAAATTGCTGCAGGAGTGGCCTGCTTCGCAGAAGAGCTGGTGGTGGCCGGGAGTTAAGGGACGTCAAGGCTGCTGGAAGTGTCCGGAAGGAACATAAGACAGTGTTTAACGCTGGGGGGTTCAAATCCCAGTTCAAAACCAAATGTCCAGAGAAGAAAGGGAACCGTTCCACTCACAGTTGCCTCAGGATTGTTGAAGCACATCATCCAGCAAGATGCAGCACACTCTTTCTTGACAAATGAGTAAAGCCTGAATCCAGTTAGTGTCAAAATAATTGGTGGCCCAACATTAGGGGGCGAAGCGGGACTCTACCGCTAACTTGAGGGCCCTTCTGGGTGCTTGCCTTTGTGACAGTAACCACAGAAGTGAAGGAGACAGACACAGCACTGGGACCCACGGAAGCTCAGCAAACATGGCCGACACACAGACCTGGGAGTCAAAATGTCAGAAGGATCGTGAAGCGCTGGAGATGAGGGAAGTCAGACACAGAAGAGCCTCAGTGAGACGACTAGGGAGCCTTGTGGGAAGAGAGCCTTTAATTTGCAAGGTACCCTTTACATTTTTACCTCGATGAATTTATTACTCTTTGTTTTCGTTCATTTCCTATATGCATAGGGACTCTCTGCCTATGCCAAGATCGGTTAAATACATAATTTTTCTCACTTGTTGTGTTTTTCATTTAATCCTTTATGTTAGAGTATAAAGTGAGACGTGGATTTATTATTCTCCCCAAGGGCCAAATTCTCCAAGTTATTTTTGGATGGATAATCTAGCCCCATTAGTTTGTGAAGGTCCGTTCTGACTTACATTTTATTACGGAGTTCGGCTGTGTCTCAGGATATCTTTCCCGTGTCACTCATGACAGATTTGTAGCAATTCCATACTATTTCACCTGTGGGTAGTTTTAGATGTTTTATATTTTGTGGGTGATTTACTATGATAACATTTCTGTTTGAGACTTTTGAAGAAAATTACTGTTATTCTTCCTAACAGACTTTAGAATACTTTTTGTCAAAAATCGCAAAAATACCATCAGGATTGTTTGTATGAAGCAGTATGTTAATTTGGTGTTATTTTTTAATTTTTTTTTTCAACGTTTTTTATTTATTTTTGGGACAGAGAGAGACAGAGCATGAACGGGGGAGGGGCAGAGAGAGAGAGGGAGACGCAGAATCGGAAACAGGCTCCAGGCTCCCAGCCATCAGCCCAGAGCCCGACGCGGGGCTCGAACTCACGGACCGCGAGATCGTGACCTGGCTGAAGCCGGACGCTCAACCGACTGCGCCACCCAGGCGCCCCGGTGTTATTTTTAAATAATACTGAATTGTTCTAGGAAAGCGTGTGTAACTTAATATACTTGATCTCACTTTTGTCAGCCAAGAAAAGAGGCCGAGCTAAAATAAAAGCATTTGTTTGGGGTGGCAGAGTTGCGATGTGGGGAACACAGATTTGGGCAGCAACCTACATCCTGTCCCCCACCTTCAGAGAATAAAAGTCAAGGGTTTTTAAAGACAAAATGGAACACTTACATATGTTGTTTGCAAAGAATTTTGATTGGTGTTGGGAGCAGAAAATTAATCTTGGCTGAATATAATTGGTTACTAAGGCTACCACTAAGCAAATTTCCTTGTTGCAGGCAAATCGCAGGTGTTCAGGGTGAATCCTTGGAGTTTTTCTCGGTTTGGCCGAGTTTAAAAGTTCATGGTTCTACTTGGTGAGGATGTGAGGCCTCCTTGATGGCCTACGGCTCCATTTTAAAACCTCTTGACATAAGTGACCCCATTGCATTTCACCTTTCGTTTTCCATCTTCAAATGAAATTCTATTGGTTTTTTCCATAGGAGTTGCAAACTTTTCTTGATAATTCTAGATATCTCATGTATTTTTTTCTTCTATGAATGAGAAATTTTCTTCTATGAATGAGAAAAAGAAATATTTTTCTTTTTTTTAATCTTCCAATCATTGTTTGCTGATAGAGAAAAAATCTAGTAATTACTACATTATATATGACAACTTACTAAACTAGTTCTGAAGGGTGTTTTTCAATGTTTATTTTATTTTTGAGAAAGAGAGAGTGAGTAGGGGAGGGACAGAGAGAGAGGGAGAGACACAGAACCCAGAAGCAGGCTCCAGGCCCTGAGCTGTCAGCACAGAGCCTGACACCGGGTTTGACAGGGTTTGAACTCACGAACTGTGAGATCATGACTTGAGCTGAAGTCAGACACTTAATTGACTGAGCCACCCAGGCATCCCTTAAAGTTTTCAAATTGATTTTTTTTTTATATTTTAAAGACACATAATTATATATTTTAAAGACATATAATTAATTTATCCCCGTTAATTTATTGAGCTTTTTTTTTTTTTTTGCATATTTTGGCATCTTTGGTAAATTATCATTGTTAATGTTCTGTGTTGTGGTTAGTGTTTATTACTGTAAATTATAGCTAGAAAAAAGTCATGTATAATATTTATAGATTGTATCGGGTGGAAAATTGAAATTTTAGTTATATTTAATTTGGCTGCCTTTTTTTTAAAAACTGGAATTTTGTTTCTTTTTTTTTTAGCTGTTTTTTAATGTTTATTTTATTTAGTTAGAGTAGGGGAAGGGCAGAGAGAGGGAGAGAGAGAATATCAAGGAGGCTCTGTGCCATCGGCACAGAACCTGATGTGGGCCTCGAACTTACAAACTGTGAGATCATAACATGAGTCAAAATCAAGAGCCAGGTGCTTAACTGACTGAGCCATCCATGTGCCCTTAGAATTTTGTTTCTTAAGAACATATTTTGGTGTCACTAGCATTCAGATTCTGTCCAAGAACCAATAAACGAAATGATTGTGCTTTTTAGTGGCCTGAAGTAAATTTTCATCTTTTATGGCCAGTAGAACTTCATATAAATAAATTGTTAGAACTTCTATGATGAGTATTATAAAAGAGTATAAAGATAGTGGTGGTTTGCTTTACGACATATGAGGTAAAAGTGGGAGGAATCTTTCAAAATGACTCTTAGCTTTCTTTACTTAAGAGGGGGGGGCTTACTGTTTTTTAAGACGTATTCCAAAAATAGATTTGATAAGTTTCTCAGGATCCACATATGAGTGAAAACATATGGTATCTATCTTTTTCTGTCTTATTTCACTTAGCATTACCCTTCAGTTCCATCCATGTTGCTGCAAACGGCCAGATTTCATTCTTTCTCATTGCCAAGTAGTATTCCATTGTATATATAAACCACATCTTCTTTATCCATTCGTCATTGATGGACATTTAGGCTCTTTCCATAATTTGACTGTTGTTGAAAATGATGCTATAAACATTGGGGTACAAGTGCCCCTATGCATCAGCACTCCTGTATCCCTTGGGTAAATCCCTAGTGCTTTTGCTGGGTCATAGGGTAAGAAGACCAAGGGTGGGGGGGGAGGGGAAAAAAGTTACAGACAGGGAGGGAGGCAAACCATAAGAGACTCTTAAATACTTAGAACAAATTGAGGGCTGATGGGGACGGGTGAGAGGGGAAAGTGGGTGATGGGAATTGAGGAGGGCATCTGTTGGGATGAGCACTGGGTGTTGTATGGAAACCAATTTGACAATAAATTATATTTAGTATAAAAAATACATCTGCAACTACCATATAATCCAACAAGTGCATGCCTGGGCATTTACTCCAGAGAAATACAAACTTTTGTGCACAAAAACCTGTACATAAATGTTTATAACGGTTCTCTTTCAATAGCCAAAAACTGGAAAGTTGGATAAGCTTCAAAATATGAATAAACAAGTGGTGGTATATCCATGCCATAAAATATAACTCAAAAAAAAAAAAAAAAAGGGATGCACTATTTAAAAAAAAAAAAAAAGTAGATTTGAGGTTAGCTTTTGTAAACGTCAGTGGAGAGGCCAGCCAGTCATTCATTCAGCAAGCTTGTACTAAGTGTCTATTCTGGGTTTAGTACTACCCTATATTCGAGGAAATTATAGAAAATCTCCCCTTGGGTTCAGCCTGCCGATGATAAGAACACCCTCCTCTTTGTCAGGTTCGGTTTCCTTTGACCGTAGTTGAAACGTGAGTCTTCCTACTGGGTCCATCATTGGTCCTTCTCTTCTCACTCTACACTCTCCTGTGCCTCTAGCAAACTCCACCAACACAGAGATGGCTTCTGAAATAGCCAGCTTGAGTCCTGATAGCTTTCTATCCTTAGCAGCTAAATATCAGGTCACCTACCAAACCCGCTCCATTTGTATGTCCTTCCGGGATGTCACGTCCAATATGTTCCAAAATGATCCATTGTCTCTCTTGACTTAGACTTTTTGCCCCCAGTTTACGTACGTGCCTGGCTGAAAATCAAGTGGAGCCTCAATTGCCTCCTATCCCTTATTTATAACAGTCAGTTAAAAAAAACTTACGATCCAGTCTTCACACCTTTTTATTCTTTCCTTTCCATGCTCTCACCATTGCTGTTACCTCAGTTAAGACTCACAACTTAGGTCACCTGAGGTACCACCATAACATTTTTGGTGCTTTCTGCCCCCCTCCCATAATTTCCCCAAATTTTCTTAATTCTGTGTTGGGTTTTAATATGACCAAGTCCCTTTTCCACTTAAGATTGCCTAATGGTAGCTGACTGACCCTTTAGATGGAACTTATGGCCACATCATTGTGTGGCATTCTCCCCTTACATCCACACTATCTTAAGCCAGATAATGTGAAGACTTCCTATTATGCAGAGGTCTCATGCTCTCTCATATTTCTTTTTTTTTTTTATAGTCTTCTCTCTTTCCCCAAAATGCTTTTCTTCTATCCTTTCTACCTAACGGATCTTTTAAAATTCAGTTTAGTTTTCACCTCCTCTAAGAACCACGCCCTCACTTCTGGTTTTAAAAATATGTCCACACATTCTTTGGTACCTCTCCCTCTGAGAGGGGAAGCTACTTATCTTCCAGTGAGTGGGGACTGGAGTGGGGACTTGCTTCTAACAAATACAATGGGCAGAAGTGACGGCGGATCACTTCCAAGAGTAGGTTCAGAAAGACTGTGGCTTCCTTCTTGGTTGCATTATCTCTGTCTCAGATAACTTGTTCTGTGGGAAGCCAACTGCTCTATCGTGAGAACACTGGGGCAGGCTGAAGTAAGGCCAGTAGCCAATCAGGAACTGGGGCCATCTAACGACTGTGTGAGTGAACTTGGAAGCTGCTCCTCCCCAGGTTGAGATTTCAGATGAGGTTGTACCTCCAGCCAACAGCTTGACTACAACCTCAGGAGAGGCCTTATGCCAGAACCACACATCTATGCCGCTTGCAGATTCCTGACCCTCAGAAACCAGGCTTGTTGTATTATTTATCAGCTTCCACTGCTAACTTCTGGAGCAATTTCTTGACCTTATCTACGCTCTCCTTATTTCTTCTTATCTCTGCTCTCCTAACACCCTGCGCTTACCTGTATGGGGCTACGTATTACATTATTAAATTGCCTGTTAATTATTTTAATTTCTCTATCAGATGGTAAATACATTGAAAGCAAGAAGTACGTTTTTGAGCTACAGATTGAATGTATAAATGAATATCACAGATGTCCCTACTCTTAAAATTGCATTCTGTTGAGAATAAAAAGACATAGAATAAAAGCAAACAATAAAAGATACTCTATAAAAGACCGTAAACTTAGCACAGATTCTATCCTATCAGAATTCAGGGGGAAAAGAGACATGTGCAAGAAAGCCTCCTGGGGACTGGGTGGAGCTAAGGTCCTGAACTTGAATACAATGTGGTTAGACAAAGGAAGGGAAGGCTTTCTTCGTACAGGGGCTACATTTATCAAAGTCATGGTAAGATGATCGTGTTCACAGAAATATTTGACAGTTAGCTCCAGATAATCTGAAATAAGGAGGCCCATGTGGACCAACATTCAGTGTTGAACAAAAAATAAATTAAGCTGGGACCAGACTGTGGGAACCTTGAACTACAGGGGGAGACATGGCAGAGAGGGCCCCTGTGATGGTTAATTTTATGTGTCAACCTGACTGGGCCACAGGATGCTCAGATATTTGGTCAAAGATTATGCTGGATGTTTCTGTGAGGTTATTTGTAGATGAAATGAATATTGGAATCAGCAGACTAAGTAAAGCAGATTACCCTTCCTAATGTGGGTGAGCCTCATCAAGTCAGTTGAAGGCCTACATAAAACAAAAGAGCTAAGCGAGAGACAACCTGCCCTGCCTGACGATTGAGCTAAGACATCAATTGCTCTTTCCTGGCCTTTGGACTTGGACTGAAACATTAGCTCTTCTTGGGTCTTGAGCCTGCCAGCCTTCAGATTGAAATGACACCATCCACTCACCCTGCAGATAGTGAGAGTTGCCAACCTCTATAACTGCATGAGCCAATCAACTCCCTAAAATAAATCTCTTTCTCTCCATGTATTTATATATCTGATTGGTTGTCTTTCTCTAGAGAACCCTGGCTAATACCCTATAATTACTTTCTTCTTCCTAAAGGAAGGAGGCGTAGGTAGGTCTTCGTTAACATTTGAATTCTGAGGCTACACTTTGACACCCCACAGAAAATGAAAAAAAAACAAATAATAAGAGTGATAGAGAACACTTTGTCTCATACTGAGAAAATACCCCTAAGAAGTATTTTCTGTAATACCTAATGCGTTTATTAGATTTTCTTAAATTTCTTAAAATAACACATTTTTAAAAATGTGCAGCAAATACTAAAGTGACTGGGTTTTAAACGTGGTTTCCCAGGGGTGCTGTAGAGTTCATGTTTCCAGTCATCTTTGTGATCATGGTCTCTGCATTACAAAACTGAACATTCTATTTCAGTTATAGTTTAAATGTTTAAAAAGTCTCAATGGTGATGTGTCTCTTTTGCATCATAACTGGGGTAGGTGGCCCATGACAACTTTCATCATAATTAGTTGTGCGTTCTAGATGCACTGCCTGAGATAATAATAGAATTTAAGGAAAAACCCCATAGATCTACACTTGGACTTCCTTTTTCAAAAAATCTATTATAAACTATTATAGAGCCCTTCACTTCCTCTCCAGCTCATTCCTTTGAGGAGGCTTCAGCAGGTGCCGACTTTGATGGGCAGTCTCTAACCATATTCTTTTTAAAACATTCCCCACTTATGAAATTACATTTTATTTTAGTGCCGGTTGTCATATTATAGTGGTTGCATAGCAACACTATTGGCAAAAAAAAAACAAAACATTATCTTCTTTTCCCCTACATACAAACGAAATCTCTCCGTGCTAATCAAAACTTCTTTGCTAGGGGGGAGGGGAAGGGGGAACAAAAAGTTACAGAGAAGGAGGCAAACCATAAGAGACTCTTAAATACTGAGAACAAACTGAGGGTTGATGGGGGGGTGAGGGAGAGGGGAAAGGGGGTGATGGGCATTGAGGAGGGCACTTGTTGGGATGAGCACCGGGTGTTGTATGGAAACCAATTGACAATAAATTATATATGTGTGTATATGTGTATACACACACACACACACACACACACACACACACACACACACACATACTTCTTTGCTTTAAGAACATAAAAACTTTCATTAATTAATTGAGTGAATTGAGTGAGGTAGCAGATGTAGTTTTCAGAAACAGAGGCACCAAGTCCAGTAGGAAGTAAATTGGTCCAGAGAAGACAAAATCATGCAGACATTTGGGAGATACAAGGACGATTTAAACAATGGAATGCTACTACCTGAATCGTGTGGGAGCAATTACTGTTTCGTGGCCTCGGTGGGGTGGTGGAATTAAAAGTCCAATCAGAACACTGATGATCAGCGGTGCGCTGGGACACTGTTGTATGTGTAGGAAGTAGATTTCCTTTATCTTCCCTTTTTGAAGATAAAATAAAACTTTAAGACCCAACTAAAGCCTGAAATTTGTATATCCCAAATAAAACATGAGCTTTGTTTTCTAGATTACTTAAAAATGGACACTTACAACATACCAGGTAGAACAGCAAAATACTACGGTAGGAAGTACAAGAAATAAAACCATGTGATCAGACTTAGTTACTACTAACCTTAAGGAGATTCCAACAGTTACTTTTTTATTTGTGTTTCAATTAACTTAAAAATGTTTTCCTCCAAGGTTATCTCCAGAAGCTCTCTATGAGCTTGACTTTTCCTACTGCTTCCCCTAATGTCCCGCTAAACTTCCTCCTCTCCTGCTGTCCTTCTCCCCACTGAAGTCCAAGTCATTATCAGTTACAACTAACACACGTACACAAACAGTTGACTTACTGCCTTGGATTTTTGCCATTGTACTCTTCCATCGCAACTTACAAAATGATTACCTTTTACGTACATGATCACATTCAATCACCCCTGTTGGACCAGGAGGATGCTGCTCCTATCTAAAGTTACAGCTTTTAGAATTGAAAAACAGCTAGTAAGTAACAAAGCCTACAGGGGCACCATTTTGCCCCCACCCGTGAGCTTTTCTCCCTAGACCCTCTGCCCTTTATGAAAGAGGATCATAGCTCTGTGGCTGAAATTGTGAAAGTTAGTTGGGGAAATAGCTCAAAAATGAATACATATTTGTTAACATTGTCTGTTGTAATTTGTAGCCTTCTAAAAAAAAAAAAGAAACAAAATTTGTTAAAGTCACTCTCGTCATCATAAACTGTCAAACACTTAGGCACTCAGCAAAAGGTAAAAATACGCAGCCCCGGGAGTCATCATTCTTCAGGGTATTATCACGCTTTTGGTCTCTGCAGATAAAGATGATCGTTCTGTATACTTATAATAACAATAGCGCAACAGACCAGATGGAGTTGTTTTGCTACTGATTTTATAGTATAATCTTCATTTGGAAACAAATCCTGTAACTGGCCTTCACTTTCGATCTATTGATTGTGCTTTGGTATAATATCATTACAAAGGTTTGCAGCGAGAGAGAAAATAAAAGCCATTATTTTATATAAGTTATATTCTTAACACCAAGGCTACGTTATAAAGCATGGCACAGAATGAATTGTAAGATGAATGAATTCCGTGCCATTGATTATTTTTTCTTTACCGTTAATGAGTGAACTTTAAATTTTATAATTTACTGTGTATGTTAAGGAAGAGGTAATACTATTTTCTGGGTGGCATTTTGTCCAGCAATATTTATCTTTTATAGGAAATCGAAAAGCCTTGTACTGCAAATAATAGAACAACATTTCTTCCTCTTGTGTTCACATGAAGATAATTAGAGCTTTTTCTGTGTTTACACCACTTTGCGGTGCAATAAAGGCAATTTGTGGTATAGTGGACATAAACTCCTGATTGAGAGGTTTTTGATCCTATTTCTATCAATAGTTATCCATCAGAGTGATAAATGATTTTTCTCTTTTTTTAGTAAAGACTTTCACAGTGGACTTGTTGACTTATCCAGCAATAATCATATGAATGACCCAAACCATGAATTGTTTATTCCTGTGTCTACATGTATTCATTAACAATGCTATAAAAAATCAAAAAAATCCCATTCATTACATGGGATCTCTTGTATCCTCTCTCTGCAACATCCATCCTTTTGGATTAACCTTTTTGACCGTCTCTAAAGAATGACTAATTTTGTCAGCCAAGTCGTTTTCTCAAGTTGTTGCTCATAGCAAGTTGGGAGCCCAGAGGCCTTACTGCTATTTGAACACAGTCCTTTTTAACCCAGACCTAATGACTCCTCTTTTGGTATTAGGCTTCTATGGGACTATGCCCTCAAATTTCCTAGAACCCCTTTTGTCTAGCTGAGAAGGCCTAGCAGGAAAAACAAATTTTTTGAGGATTCTTCAAAAGGGTCTTATGACTATAAGACACTTGGTTGGATCTTAGAATCCTCGGGATTTGTTTTATGTTGAGAATATTTACTAACTCGGAGACTGGAGGTGAAAAACATCTTTTTTCCAACTCCGCAATCTACAGGAACCCCCTATATATCTTTCACATTATACTTGCACCATCGTGAATTCTCTACCAGCTCATCTCTTGTTTCAGTTCTGCATCACTCACAGCTAAGAACAGACAGCTGATGCTTTCGCTGTTCTGCCCAGATACCATTCTGACCAATTTCAAAGCTCGCAGCAGACTCCTTCTAGCTTTGGAGGCTACAATGATCTGCTTCCAAGTCTTCTGTTCCGTTTTGTCTGGGCTCATTCGTGGACCCTTGGTCGTGTATGGGACAAGTAATCTGATGATCTTGACTGGGCTGTCTCACATCTTGGGCTTCATTTGCCTCTAGGCTGGTCTAGGATGGCCTCGGTTGGGACAACTTGGTTTTCCTCCACCTGAACTCATCCTCCAGCAGGCAAGCTTTTCCATCTGACTGTGGCAAGTTTCCGAAAGAAAGCGGGGAATCACGTAAGACATCTCGAAGCTTATGCAGTCCTGTCATACAGGCGTGCTGTCACTTTTCACCACATGCTTTTGGCCAATGTGAGACAAGAGGTCAGCCTCTTTTCAAGGGATGGGTGAAAGAATTCCATCTTTTGATGGGAGTGTCTCCAAGGCCACGTTACAAAATGCATGTATATTGCAGCAATCTTGCACTGACTCTACCACAGAGGTTTATCCTTTGAAATATTGCAGCTACTCCATTCTTATTTTCTTTCCTTCTGAAACTCTAATAAATTTTTCCCATGTCCTATAACTTTTCCCTCTTTTGAATCTCTTTTTCTCTATGTAAAAGAGTCTATGTTATTTCCTTTGATATATTTCAAGTTTGCGAGGTACATCTTCAGCTCTAATGTGCTATTCCAATGCTCCACGGACAATTTTAAGTTTGTTTATTTAAAACATTTAATTTTCAGGGGCGCCTGGGTGGCGCAGTCGGTTAAGCGTCCGACTTCAGCCAGGTCACGATTTCGCGGTCTGTGAGTTCGAGCCCCGCGTCAGGCTCTGAGCTGATGGCTCGGAGCCTGGAGCCTGTTTCCGATTCTGTGTCCCCCTCTCTCTCTGCCCCTCCCCCGTTCATGCTCTGTCTCTCTCTGTCCCAAAAATAAATAAAAAACGTTGAAAAAATTAAAAAAAAAACATTTAATTTTCAGATAAGCGTGGTGATTCTTGATAATTTTCTTCTCTGCGTGTCTCTTTTTTATAATATGCACAGTAATTTTATAATCTGTGCCTGATTATTCAAAATCTCAAACTTTCATGGGTTGCTTTCTTTTGTCTGTTTGCTGTCCCACACAGTGACTTGTTCCCTTGTGTGCTTGATGATTTTTCATTGTGAGATATTTGTTTTCCACTAAAAGTGCTTTTCAGGATTTTTTGGAGTATCAGATGATGGTTCATTTATATTTGCTTCTTTCAGGTGACTGGGAAAATACAGGTTAGAATAATTATTTAGTTATTTATTGCAGGCATAATTTGGGCTAATATCCACATGAGGACCTGCTTACAGCTGTAACTGTCAACGATATTTTTACCCTGTTAATTCTGCCCAAGGCAAAGGCAAATCTCCTCTCAGCTTCATAGGAGTTAGAAAAATGGAGCATGTTTACTGCTGGATCACTTCAAACAAACAAACAAAATATCTTAATGGGTATATTTTACATATCCTATATCCTACCCATTTCCGGGTACTTTGTTCACTTGTAATATGTTCTTGAGGTCCATTGATGTTTTAGCATGTATCAGTAGTTGGCTACTTTATATTGTTGAGTAGTGTTCCATAATATGTATATGCCACATCTGGCTATCTACCAGTTGATAGGGATTTAGATTTTTCATTTTTGGCAATTATGATTAATGCAGCTAAGAACATTTGTGTGTAAGTCTTTGTATGGGTATATGTTTTCATCACCCTTGAGTAAATACCCAAGAGTGGAATTGTTGGTTCTTGTGAAATTGTGTTAACTTTTTTTTAAATGTTTCTTTATTTATTTTGAGAGAGAGAGAGCGAGCAAGCACACATGTGGGGAAGGGGCAGAGAGAGAGAGAGAGAGAGAGAGAGAATGAGAGAGAATCCCAAGCAGGCTCTGAGCTGTCAGTGTGGAGCCAGCTGCGGGGCTCAATCTCACCAAACGTGAGATAATGACCTGAACTGAAATCCAGAGTTAGATACTTAACCGACTGAGCCACCCAGTCTCTGTGGTCTTTTATTGGAGGAAGGAGTTAAATAAAAGACCCACTTGTTGGTATATGAGGGAAAATACCAACAAATGCTGTTTAAAATATCTTTCTAAGAGCACCTGGGTGGCTCAGTCAGAAAGCATCTGACTTTGGCTCAGGTCATGATCTCATAGTTCGTAGGTTTGAGCCCCACATGGGGGTCTTAGCTGTCAATGCAGACAGCTTTATCCTCTATCTCCCTTTCTCTCTGCCCCTTCCCTGCTCTCTCTCTCTCTCTCTCTCTCTCAAAACTAAATATATATATATATATATATATATATATATATATATATATATATATATATATATATACATATATATGTTTTTAGGGTATTTTTTACATTTATTTTATTTTTGAGAAACAGAGTGAGACAAAGCGTGAGCGGGGTTGGGGCAGAGAGAGATGGAGACACAGAATCCGAAGCAGGCTCCAGGCTCTGAGCAAGCAGTCAGCCCAGAGCCCGATGCGGGGCTCGAACCCACAAACTGTGAGATCATGACCTAAGCCGAAGTCGGATGCTCAACCGACTGAGCCACCCCAGTGACCCAAAAATACATAAATATTTTAAAAAGATTGAAAACATCTTTCTAAATGAAATTCTACCTTTTATATAATCTGATAGTACTTTTCAATATCTTCAATGTAATATCCGTTAGTAAATCAGGCATAATTTTTGAAAACACTAAGAAAAGTTACGTCGATGATAGAAATGTGATATTTTAAAAAATTAGCAAAGCACCTTGAATTATACTGAATATTTGCACTCAAATCACGTAAAGGTAGCACTTTATGTTAGTACTTTTCTGAAAGGAATTCTCATGACAAGTATAGGAAGAATGTAGTCATGACAACAGCTCTTTGTATAAACTCTTTAACATACATTTGTGAACTAACATGTATATTTTGTTAACGAGATACACAAGTTTACCTGCAGGGAAAGATCAACAACATATTTTGATTAGAAAAATATAAACATAGTTTCAGCTGCTTTTATTTAAAGGACAATAGGCTGTCTTACACTACAGTTGTTTTCATAATGTTTTTATTGTGGAGGTTTGTTTTTTTTTTTTTGTACCGACTTTCAGGTAAGAACTCAAACTTGGGGCCTCTGGGTGGCTCAGTCAGTTGAGCATCCAACTTTGGAATTTGGCTCAGGTCATGATCGCAGGGTCGTGGGATGGAGTCCTGCGTCATGCCCCATGCTGAGCATGGAGTCTATTTAAGATTCTTTCTCTTTCTCTCTCTGTCCCTCCAAGTCTCCGCTTGGGCTCTTTCTTTTGCTGAAAGAAAGAAAGAAAGAAAGAAAGAAAGAAAGAAAGCAAGAAAGAAAGCATGATAGTTAAATGATAGATAAATAAATAAAGCATGATAAAAAAATATTTGGCAAAAAAGTCAGTAGGAAGGAAGGTAACTCCTTCCTTTTTCCATCTCAAATCCTCCTAGCTGTATAGACTCTTCTCTATAAAGCCAATCCAGCCACTTGAATGAAAAGGGATTTCTTTCCACTCAAACTGCCAAACATGTGAATGGCATACAGAATACATGAGGTGCTTTTTGTGTTTTTAATTTTAGCACATTATTTTATATACAGATTCTTAAAGAGGTAGAATGAGGCATTGAAGATTACAGGCCATGGGGTTGGTCAGAGGCAAAATTAGATGCTTCTGGTGCCTGTGGTGTTGGGTACATTACTCAGGGGCTCTAAAGTCTTGGACAAGTCACTAAGACTCATTTACCACATCTATTAAATGGGGCGATAATACCCCCAGAGTAGTTCTTTATCAATTAGATAAAGTATTTGGGAAATTCATCACGCATGTATGCTGAATAACAGAGACCATAGTAGTCTTGCCCTTGGAAGGAGTTTCTAAGCTTTAAGGGAAATGAGCAGTTTTAGCTTAAGGACTTTTCATATCAGAGTCAAGAAAGAGTAACGGGAAATATCAGCTGACAGGGATAGAAATTAGAATCGAATACACTGCACCTGAAATTACTTAGTTAAAGGACAAATGGGCTTTGTCCTCTCATTTTTTCCTGAAGATATTTTTCTATTAGCAAAGAGCAGAGAGTTTCCAATGATTGCCACTAGCTAGGAATAAAGATTAAAATCTACATTCTCTCTCCGTGAAGAATGTATGTATACTCCTTGAAAATGGCTATTTCTTCTGTATTCTCCGAAGTGTCCATTTCTAGCAAGCACCAAAGAAATAAGATTTTTGAAATTTAATCCAGCTACATGTTTTGAAAATGGTAATTAAAGATGTAGCACACCTAAAGAATAGCACAATGAGACCCGGTAATGCTAGAAGTTTGCATAATAAGTCTGTCCCTTGGAAAATAGAAGCTTTTGTTCCATTAAAAAGAAATTGCCCCAGCTGCTGACTTTTTGGCAGTGAGACTAAAATACTTCATTAGTGTGATTAGTGTCAGAGACACATGTGAAACTATATTGCATATGACCATAATGAAACTAATATAATTCTGTGTTTCAAAAAGTAATCATTATTATACATGCTTATAAAAATAATCACAGTAAATGACTACTCTGCACAGGAAAGAAAAGTAGACTGAAAGTGAGTATCCAAAAACTTCTTGATTACTTCTAATATAATATTTCTCCCTGATGTCTAATAACCAGTCCTGTAATTATTAGTCTAAATTCACTGGGTGGCAACAATGAATAAGTTACACTCTCTGGCATTAAGTTCGGGGAATCCTTATGAAGTGGAGCTATATAGTCTGCTCATTTTTAAAATGGCATGCCAAATGCTTATTAATTATGACAATAATAACCAAAGTGATTAGTGAATTTTCTTTTCAGAAGCAAATTTAAAAGTAGGTCCCGAAGAATCCTACTGTGAGGACATAATAACCTTTATTCAGCAGAGGGACATGGAAGGATCATTCCATTTATTTTAGAAAGAAAGCTACTAGACAAAGGAGGATCTGTGAATGAAGAGAATTCTTTCGATGGGCAGGATCTTGTACGAGCGGAAATAATGGTGCCTTCTACGCTGCACATCTAGATATTTTTTAAAGCATTTTACCTGCTTCCGTGGAATAGGAGTTTTGAAAAGCCATTCAAAGCTTAATGAAAGCCCCAGTGTAGGAACTGACCTTTTTCTATTCTCCGTTTTTCAGTGTAGATATTTCAGCATTCACCAAAACCCAACATTCAAGAAACATGAAAGAAACTGGCTTTCCACTGATGTTACGGAAACATGTAGGGAGTGGTCTCACAAAAAGCAGCCACACCTGGAAGGAAATGGCAATTAGGTTGTTTAACTCTGAAAGAAATTTATAATGTACATAGTGGAAATGTCACATATGCATATATATATATATATATATATATATATATATATATATATATATATACACACACACACACACATGTGTATGTATGTATACATATATATGTATACGTATGTATATATATGTATATACATATACATATATATGTATATACGTACGTATACGTACGTATATAATACGTATATACACATACATATATATACACACACGTGTGTATATATATGTATGTGTATATACGTATATATATATGTGTGTACATATATGCATATGAATGGATGTAGACACACACAGATACACATATGTTCTATCTCACTGGTACAACAGAAATCCTTCTCACTTTGCAAATCAGACGGAGTTGGTCTCCTAAGCAGCGTAGGGACGTAGTGAGGACACTTCACTTTCTTTCTTGGGAGATCAGACCCCTAAAATATGTGCTTGTTCTGTCTTAAGAAACAAATATCAGCTAATAGGTTTGAGTCCCCGATAATTTCCTGGCTCCTAACTGCTGCCTGACAGTCTGCTGCTCTGCTTGACCTCTGAGTCCAGCCTGCTTTCTACCTTTACTAGATTATCTCTGCGTGTTGCATAAGCAGCCTTTGCCTTGTCCCTTCTTATTTATATATGGCCTGATTCCCTTGCCCGTTTGGTTTTCATTTCCTTAGCTTTTTGTTCCTGTGCATCTGAGCTCTGACATTTTTATTGTAACGGAAGACCAATTTTGTCTCTTAATGCCTTAAATACATTTGTCAGCAAATAGATTTGTTGAACAATCTAGATCCTGCTTACTAAAATGAAAACGCTATGAGATGAAAATATTCTGTAGAAATTAAAACATTTTTATATATTCAATATAAGAAAATACAATCGGGGCGCCTGGGTGGCTCAGTCGGTTAAGCGTCCGACTTCAGCTCAGGTCACGATCTCACGGTCCGTGAGTTCGAGCCCCGCGTCGGGCTCTGTGCTGACTGCTCAGAGCCTGGAGCCTGTTTCAGATTCTGTGTCTCCCTCTCTCTCTGACCCTCCCCCGTTCATGCTCTGTCTGTCTCTGTCTGAAAAATAAATAAATGTTAAAAAAATTTAAAAAAAAAGAGAAAATACAATCATAACATATGTAAGGATACTAGCTCCATGTATGAAAACTCTATATAGGAAGTACTTTGTACGCTTTATTTCCTCTCATCTTTCCAGAACCACATCAGTTATTGTTGTCATTGTGGTGCAATTTACAGAGAACTAAAAATTCACACTAGGTATATAGCTAGTAAGTAATTAGGGAAGAATTCCAACTCGGATTTCTCTTCCGTGTCAAGCATATGCTACATAAAATTTAGGGAGCTAGAAAACAATTATTGTGATGTTTCAGTGAAGTCAAACGTTATCAGTAAAAGTAGGGCAGAAGATAAAAGCCTCCCATTTTCTGACCAAAAGTGGACTTTGTGAACATGGTTAGCAAACTCATTCTCTCTAGTTAACTAGACTGTTTTGTCCTTCCTAAGGATCAATCTGAGGTCAATGGTCCATGAAATCCCCAAGAATTGAAGGAAGAAAAATCGTCCTTGACTTTTCCCTCTTCTGCATCATCTTAACTCTGTTGTGTCCATCCTCTTTGACCACTTGATAAACTTCAGTTCACCCTTCAAGGAAGTTCCTCTTAATCTCTTCTGTCTTTATGGCCAACTCCCAAGTATAAATATGGACAATTCCTCTACACTGTGTTCCCACTGCATTGAGTCCATATTTCTATCATACTAACTGTATGTAATCTTTCCTTCTCCTATTATTTCCTAAACTTGAGATCAAACATTTTCTTTTTCATGTCTCTATCTCCAAAGCCTGGGATATATCAGTAACCAGGCATAAATGAATAAATGAAAGGCTTGAAGAGGAACACCTGCCAATTACTTGTCAAACTAAATGAAAAATGAAAACCATTTAAATTGTATGATTTTTCCCTAAGTTGCAGACTTCAAGGCCTAATTTTTCTCTTCTCTACTTGCAATTTCAGAGAGATTCCCAAGTAAAATTTCTAGTGCCAATATATATTTAACAATTTTATTGAGATATAATTTACATTGCATATGATTAATCCATTTAAAGTGTAGAATTCGTTGTTTTTTTTAATATATCTACAGTTGTGCAACCATTAACACAATCTAATTTTAGAACATTTTCATCACCTTAAAAAAAAAAAAAAAAAAAGAAAACTAACACTCTCTTGTTACTCTCACCTTGCCCCTATTCCAGCCCTGGACAATTATTAGTACACCTTCTCTCTATACGGATTTGCCAATTCTGAGCATCTCCTATAAATGTAATCATACACGTGTGGTCCTCTGTGTCTGGCTTCTGTCTCTCAGCATAATGTTTTCAAGGTCCTTCCATGTCGTAGCTTGCGTCAATAATTCATTCCTTTTGTTCCGTGGGTAATACTTCCACGGTCGGTCTAGGTATACTACTTTTGGTTTATCCATTATCAATTGATGGACCTTGGCGTTGTTACCACTTCTTGGCTGCTATGAATAATGCTACTCTAAACATTCATGTGCACATTTTTTGCGAACATGTGTTTATTTCTTGGGTACACACCTAAACGTGGAATTGATGAATCCTACAGTAACTCTATGTTTAACTCACTGCAGAAACCATTAAATTTGTTTTCTGTGGCAGCTGCACCATTTTATATTCTCACCAGCAATATCTGAGGGTCCTAATTTCTCTACATCCTCCCCACCCTTTTTTGTATCTGACTTGCTGATTCTAGGCATAGTAGTAAGTATAAAGTGGCATCCCCATAGGTTTTGGGTTTGTATTTTCCTAGTGGCTAATGACGTTGTGGATCTTTTCATGTGCCTATTGCATATTTTCATATCTTCATTGCAGAAATGTTATTCAGATATTTGGCCCATTTTTTAATGGGATTATTTGCCTTTTTATCATTGTGATGTAAACGTTCTTTATGCGTTCTGAGTACAAGTCATTTATCAGATACATAATCCGTAAATATTTTCTCTCATTTTGTGTTTTGCATTTTTGCTTTTCTGATGGTGTCCTTTGCAGCACAGAAGTGTCTAATTTTGATGAAGTTCAATGTACCTGTTTTTGTTTTTTCTGTTATCACTGTCGTTAGGGTGGTGTTTTTAAGAAGGCTTTGCCCAAAACAGGATCATGAAGATTTATTCCTAAGAGTACGATTGTCTAATAAACTTTGATCCATTTGAAATCAATTTCTGTTTATAGTTTCTAGTGTCAACGTTATTCTTTCCCATGTGGGTATCCAATTCTTCCACCACCATTTGTTGACCAGAGCTGAATTTCCTTTCAGTTGAATTGTCTGGGCACACCAATATAATTTTAATAAACGCAGAATATATTCATTAAAACCAGCAAACAAGTATTTTTGGCCTGAATGGTGACATTAGGCCCCTAATTTCTTTCTCTTTCCCATTATTACCACTATGAAACTAGGACCTTCAAGACCATAATGTGAGTTGCTTTATTAATACTTTGTGGAATGAAGCTATAAAAAACCAAAAACTTTATTGGTCTTTTAAATTTTCTCTTTGGTCTTGAATCCAAAATGTAGGCCATCTCTCATTTAGCAGTTTGTCCAGTAGTCAATGTATAAGCACTTAAGTGTTTGACTCTTTAATGTTATCTCTATAATTTAGTTCCACTATGTCCACATCAACTGAATATGTAATAAATATGACAAATGACTTCCAGATAGTCTGCTTTAACAGATGGGATTTATTTCTCGCAACTAGTTAATCCACAGTGACTTAGTTCGTAAATTGTTCATGTGCTACAAATGCAACACGTCTATTTGCAAAAAGACTTACCCATGACTATGAGAAATATTATGGACTATAGTCCAGTGTATCCATTTGTTTTCTTCAGAATCTTTTGGCCACTGTATATATGACCCTTCTCCAAATAAATCCATTTGTTGTTTTTTAAATTACCACTGGGCTGAATAAATATCTTTTTGGCATCACTGAAAATAGATATTAGAATACAAATTAAAAACTGTATTCCTTGAGGAATTGTATTCCTTGGATCAATAGGTAAATGAAAGGATCACTAAAAAACAAACCAATTAAAAAGTAATTCAACTGTTAGAAAAGTATAGCATAGGGAATATGGTCAATAATTATTGTCTGGTGACAGATGGTGACTACATTTACCACGGTGAGCAGTGAGTATTACATAGAATTGTCTAATCGGCATGATGTACACTTGAAACTGATATATCATTATATGTTAATTATATTTCAGTTTTAAAAATCTGTATTTCATCAAAGCAAAAAAATCAACTTGTAGAAGAAAACATAGGGCAAAATCCTCACGACACTGAATTTGACAATGATTTCTTGGATATGACCCTGAAAGAGTGGACAAGAACACAACATAGGCAAACATTATCAAAATTAAACACTTTTGTGCATCAAAGGACACTATCCAGAGTAGAGAGGCAATCCACAGAAAGGGAATAAAATATTTGCAAGTCATAGATCTATTTAGATATTAATATTCAGGATATATAAAGAACTTCTACAACTCAACAACAGAAACAACAAAACAACAAGCAACCAAATTTCAAAATGGGCAAAGGATCTGAACAGACATTTCTCCGAAAAAGATACAAATGACCAGTAAGCACATGAAAGATGTTCAATATTCCTAACAATTAGGGAAATTTAAATCAAAACCATAATGAGATACGAATTCATACCCTTTAGGTTGGCTGTTATCAAAACACCACCACCAACAACAAAAAAAGATGGTGGTAAGGATTCGGAGATGTTTGAACCCTGTGTGTTGCCAATAGAAATGTAATGGCTCTGTGGAAAAAAGTAGGAAAGTCCCCCCCCACCCGCCCCCAAATTGAAAATAGAATTACCATATGATCTAGCAATTCCATTCCTGGGTATTCATCCCAAAGACTTGAAAACAGAGATTCCAACAAATATTTGTACACCCATGTTTGCAGCAGTATTATTCACAATAGCCAAAAAGCAGAAGCAACAGTAAATGGATAAACAGAATGTGATATATATATAAAATGGAATATTACTCAGCATTGAAAAGGAACGGAATTCTGATACATGTTACAACATGTATGAACCTTGAAGATAATATGCTAAGTGAAATAAACCAGATACAAAAGGACAAATACTATATGATTCTACTTACATGAGATATCTAAAGTACTTAAATGCATAGAAAGCAAAAGTACAATGGTGGTTTCCAGAGACTGGGAGGAGGAGGAACGGGGAGTTGTTCAATGTGTGCAGAGTTTAAGTTTGGCAAAATAAAGTTCTGGAGATCAATAGTGAAGATCTATTGATCGTATTTACCTATTTATAGATATTCATCTATAAATAGATCGATCTATTTATCGTATTTCTAATGTTGGACTACCTATTCTGGTACTTCTGATTTGGGGATTTTTGTCTCATTTATGATTACAGTTACTAAATATAATGTGGTTTATTCCTTTACTGTTGGCTGTGTAAGTTGCTTCTTATATTGTACTGTAATAATGTGATGAATATGTTTATACACATATCTCTCAATATATTTAACCAATGCTCATTTAATATTTACTATGTATATGTTTTAAGTGCTTAACAATCAACTCATTTCAGACTCAAAATGATCCACGTTTTACAGTTGAAGAAACTGAGAAACAAAGATATTAAATAACTTGCCTAAGATCGTATAGCAGTTAGATTTAAACCCTGGCAATCCAGGGCTCCAGCATTCATGCTCTTAACCAGTACAGTAAGCTGCTTGTTATTTATTTCAATTAATTCCCAGAAGTTTAATTATGGAATTAAAGAATGTGAAAATTTAAAACTCTTCCTTGTACCTATTCAACTTACTTCCAGGGTGTTTGGATCGACTTACCATCTCACCTAGAGTATTTGGAGATGTCACTCTGCCTTGCCAACTATGGATTTTTTTTTTTTTTCAAAAATTTTTTTAACGTTCATTTATTTTTGAGACAGAGAGAGACAGAGCATGAATGGGGGAGGGTCAGAGAGAGGGAGACACAGAATCTGAAACAGGCCCCGGGCTCCGAGCTGTCAGCACAGAGCCCGACGCGGGGCTCGAACTCACAGACTGTGAGATCATGACCCGAGCTGAAGTCGGACGCTCAACCGACTGAGCCACCCAGGTGCCCCATGGATTTTTTTTTTTTTTTAATAATGGACCTAACATTTTAAATCCATGTCTTGAATTATTAGTTAATAGGGACATTTCTCACTTGAAGTTATTCTGTGAAATTTTCTGTGCCTATTATTCTATTCTTGCTAGTATAAAGACACTCTGATCTATTGAATATATTATTTTTTTTTACCTCACTAGGAACAATTTTATTACTCTAGCTACATATGGCTAAACTGCTTTATATAATACCTTTGTAAATTTAAACACACACAAGGTATTAAACATGAAAAAGCAAGCCAAGCAGCTGCCCAGGGCCATCATCATTTCTGGTCTGCATAACTGAACACCCTCCCAATTGTTCCTTTTCCCTTTTATTTTGTTTCTCATCACCTGGGCTCTCTCCTAAAAAAGAATGAGATGCTAGAGTGAAATTTGAAACATGCTTACATTTTTTCACGTTTTTCAGTGGTGGACAAAAAAATAGCCCAAAGTTCTTAGCAAAAGACAAATAACCTTTCATGACTTTTTTTCCTCCTTTCTAGTTTTTTTTGTTTTGTTTTGTTTTGTTTTCATTATTTTTGAGAGAGAGAGAGAGAGCGAGCAAGCCAGCAAAGGAGGGGCAGAGAGAGAGGACGACACAGAGTTGGAAGCGGGCTCCAGGCTCTGAGCTGTCAGCACAGAGCCCAAAGCAGGGCTCGAACACATGCACCTTGAGATCATGACCTGAGCCGAAGTCAGAAGCTTAACCTACTGAGCCACCCAACGCCCCCTTTTTTCCTCCTTTCTAGATGCATTATTTCTCAGCTTCCTGTGCCATCCCCTAGATCTGCCTCTTCTGCCTCCCATATAAATAGCTACACGGAACCACAAATATTTCTGATGATGCCACACTGCCTCCTACTGCTCTGCTTCCCCTCATGGGCTCCAGTCGTCTCCTCCTTCCCTGTGCCCGACTGCTCGGGCCTGAAGAGTGAGCTTCTCCTCCTCGGAACCTTCCTCTCCTATGAACTCTGGCTCCCTGTCCCCACCCGCCCCACCCCCAACTCTTCACCGAGACAGAAATGAAGGCTCTTCCTTTGGAGCTTCCATTGGGCTCCATATTGACTTCTATCGCAGAACTTCGTAGCATTTACTTTGTGTAGGGCAGCCTGCCAAGTGTACAAGAGTTGCACTAATCCCTCTGTGCTTCTTGGTCCTGTAAGCAATGTCACACCGACAAGAGCATGAGTAATGGACACTTTCTATCTCCAGTCATCCAGCGAGGTTTGCCAGTTGTTAGCTTTGTGGCCCCTCTGAGCTTGTTTCCTAATCTGCTGAAAGAAGGTAAGCGTGACAGAAATTGATTCGTAGGCTGTTTTGACATTTAAACAGGATAATGTTTGTGGTGTCTTTTTAGAGTTATTTAATAAATGTTTAACACAGTCATATTCTATAGGGGAGTCTAAGTTGGTTTTTTTTTTTTTTTTGTTATGTCCTCCTTCTCTGAAATGAAAATACCATACCTCTTTGCCCCTTCAATATTATTTCCCTTTCTTACTGAATATGAAAAAAAATTACACTTTCTCTTTCTCATATTCAAACTGTAGGACCTTTATTTACCAAAGAGTTTGTAGTATATAGGGGTATAAAAATAATTGTTCCTCAGCTGATGTTTGGACATTGTCACGTGAAGCAGAGAAGCTGATTTCAGTAATTCTGACCTGCTGTAAAAGAGTAACATACTATATTTTATTTTATTTTATTTTATTTTATTTTATTTTATTTTATTTTATTATTTTTTTAACATTTATTCATTTTTGAGAGACAGAGAGAGACAGATCATGAGCGGGGTAGGGGCAGAGAGAGAGGGAGACACAGAATCTGAAGCAGGCTCCAGGCTCCCAGCCGACAGCACAGAGCCCGACGTGGGGCTCGAACCCACAAACCGTGAGATCATGACCTGAGCCGAAGTGGGACGCTCAACCGACTGAGCCACCCAGGCGCGTCTAACATACTATATTTTAAAATTCTGACAATGAAATATCTGGTTTCCTTAAAGCTCCCTTTGCCATATTCACTTTGGGCTCCTTTCACCATCGGTTTGCTGCCGAGAGGATTAATACCCATTGTCACTTAGAATTTGCACAAAATAGACATAGAAGCCATCCTTCTTTATTTCACTACCCTGTGAGTGAAAATGATTTCTAAATCTGATAAGATCTACTCCTCCTCAGAGAGCCCTCCTTGGGGGGCCCACACATTCTTGAGCACAGTGCTATCTAGTTCCCCTCGAATCTTCAGACTCTGGGTAAGTCCGTTCCATCTGAGTGGCGGTCAATTGGGCAAATAGAAAAAAAGTTCCTACTTGGCGGTTCTGTTTGTGTGCATGCGCACCTCGCAAACACTAACAACACTAACAACATCTTGGGGGCACTTGCGTGGCTTAGTCAGTTAAGCCTCCGACTTCGACTCAGGTCATGATCTCACAGTTGGTGAGTTCGAGCCCCGCGTCAGGCTCTGTGCTGACCGCTCAGAGCCTGGAACCTGCTTTGGATTCTGTGTTTCCCTCTCTCTGCCCCTCCCTTGCTCATTCTCTCTCTCAAAAATAAGCATTAAAGCCTTTAAAAAAATAAAAAATAAATAAAACACTAACAACATTTTCAAATGTTAATTGAGAAACAGTGCCTTACCTCTGTATGACACAGGGCTGTATCACGCATTTAAGATTGACTTCTAAGGAACATAAAAATTAATATTTAAAGGGTCATTTTCTGGATAGACTTTGCCCTTTCTTTCCTCACATCAAATATGTACATGGGTGCAGCAACGATTTTATAAATTTAACAGTGAGACATACTCTGAGATCCAACTGTGGTCTTTGTTACATGATGTCACTTTGAACACTTTCCCCATTCCCAGTACTTTAGGGCTGTCCTTTTCAAAAGCAAAAGTCCTATTCTTATTGTGAGTACATAATTTTTCATTGCTTCCTGGGAAAGCTATAAGCATTACTGAAGTTATTTTGAGTCCAAATAACTCTTAAAGACATCTTTCATCTGTCCCAGCCATTCACATTTTTCTATTTCAGAATTCCTTTAAGATTAGCTCCATTCTGTTGGAATTTAGACGAACAAGGGCAAGGTTGCACGGGCAAAGGTGAGGAAAAGTTAAAAAGATTGACGTCTATATTGCCTTCCTTTTCCTTTTCCGACTGCTCAGGAAAAGTCTCCTTTCTTTGAGTACAATGTTGCTATTATACACCATTTGCATTTTAGTCAGGGACTGAAATAACAGTGCAGAGATCCCAGAATAGTGTGAACCAGTTTTTTGAAATGCCTTGGAGTAATTTTCATAATGCCCTGGAACCCGACTTGATGGATACATTGGAGGTCTGGGATGACAGGAACCAGATAAAGATGCTTGCCTTTCAGGTTTGGCAACATTGACTTGTTTGCCTAAGGAAAGCCCTCAGAAGGCATCATCCTGATAATAACCATAACCAGATGCAGCGCCCAGTGACAGGACATGGTGCGTACTGGAGGGCTTGACTCTTGACTCTTCCTGTGCAGATGCGCTGCGAACTTCAGCTCAGCAGAAAGGGAGACTCAGAGCGTAACAACGTGGAATGGTGGCTTCCTTCGACCATGCAGCCCTTAAGATAGTGTGACAGCCGCAGAGCAAGTTGTAGTTATTGCTGTTGGCGTCAGTCCAAGTCTCCAGGGCTAGCTTACGTCTGTTCTAACATTCTTTACTGGGGGTCAGCGGCTCCAGAAGCAGAGGGTTAATTGGCTAACCCTCGTGTTTCTATCATGATGGTGGAGATAAATGTCATGTCCTAAAAATGAGCACGGGGGACTCCCCTTCTCGAGATACCTCCTGTGGACCCGATCCCAGTACATGCATTTGACAAACAAGCAGCCCCTGGAGGGAAAGATCAGAACCAGTGCAACTGAACCACCGTGAGTTTGCTGCTTAGTGAGTCAGAAGCTGCCCCAGGTTGAGCTGTGTGTAGCCCAAAGAAAACTTTATTTGTCGCCAATGAGGAGATCACGGGGAATGGCTTCCAGAGCCATGACTTCCTGAGCTAGGGTGGATGGGTTTCTTTTGTTTAGGGTTAGGATGCTTATTTAGATAGGAAAGTCTTGGCATTGTATGGTGCATGGGTCTTAAGGAAACATGCCTATCCACACATTGTATATTATGTAAATGAGGCTCGCGCTCCTCCTTGGGTGGAGATTTTAGTATTATAATGAGGTAAAGGTAGTTGTGGGTCATTCTAGAGGTCACTCCATGGTCCGTTGATGCAGGAGCAAGCCAGGCAGGGGTTAAAGTTGAGCCGGCCCGGGTGGTCTGGGCTGGCTGGAGGTCTTGTCAGGGCGGTTGCTATTGCTAGAAGGGCAGTTTTGCTTCCCGTTTGCCTGAGTGAAGAGAGAAGCTGGAAAGAGGTGTTGAAGGAAAAATGTGGGACAAAGGTTGGTGAGTATAAGCAGATGGGCCGTAAAGGTCAGGTTTTGGGCTCCAGCTGGTAACACTAGTCTTTTGGATCGTCCAGTTTTGTGGGTGACATCAAGGGCAGATGAATATTTTGGCCAGGTCTATGTGATTTACTCTTAGCAGAACCTGGGTCCCTTGACTCCATAAGTGAGAAAGAACCACATTTTACACCATGCATCGCGTATGCTTTAACGTGATTTTGGATGACATGGGCAAGATGGGACTTCTTAGTCACCTGGTGCTGTTGTAACAAAATAACATAGGCTGGGTGGCTAAAACAAAGGAAAAGGAGTTCTTACAGCTCTGGAGACGGAAGTTCGAGCTCACGATGTCGGTAGGGGTGAGGTTCTTACCTTAGATTGCAGATGGTGCCATCTTGCTATGTCCTCACTTGGCCTTTTCTCTGTGCAAGAAGGAGAGTGAAAGCCATGCTGTTTTGGTGTCTCTTCTTACGTGGCACTGATCCCATCATGAGTGCTCCACTGCCATGACCTCACTTAAGCCAAATTATCTCCCAAAGACCCTTACTCAGAATATCCTCCATGGGAGGTTAGAGTTTCAACATGTGAAATTTGGGCGGGAATAATTCAGTCCATAACAGGGAGGGAGGAACAGTTTTGGAAAATGGGCCTCTTTAGAAATGGACAGACTTGAGAAGGAGGCTCTTTGGACTATTACAAAGGGGAGTGAGTTTGCTAGTTGGGTCAGGGGCTGCCAAAAGGGTGGAAAAGTAGGGGCGCTTGGGTGGCTCAGCCAGTTAAGCGTCTGACTTTTGGTTTCCACTCAGGTCACGATCTCACAATTTCTTGAGTTTGCAGCCCACATCAGGCTTGTGCATTGACCGAGCGGAGCCAGCTTAGGATTCTCTGTTTCTCTCTCTCTCTGCCCCTCTCCCATTCATGCTCTTTCTGTCTCTTTCAAAAAAAAAAAAAAAGGGGGGGGGGGGAAGTAGCCAAAGCAGCACGACAATATGTAGGCAAAATTCGCCATTTGATTTTAGACCTACTAGAAACCCCTGTTTCTCCTAACGTGGAACATCATGTCGTATGAACTGCTGTTGTCTGTTTATGCTGACGCCTGCCTGGGGTCGCAACTTTTCAGTGGCATATGCACGGCAGGCAATTTCTTTCTCCACCCTGCTCTGTCTCCCAATGTTGGTCATGTTTAATTAAAATAAATACTTTCTCCCTTCTGCTGTAATGACAGTGCCTCCATCTTATTTTGGCCACCTTTTTCTCCACTCAGTGCATACATAGAAGGCTTTCCTCTCGGAGCTGTGCAGAATTCTCCCTGGAGGACAGCGACCGGTACTCTGTGCTTTGGGAGGAGTTGTACCAGCCAGAAAGGAACTCAGTGAGGCAGCTGGTGGCTGCGGTGCAATTAGCAGGAGCCAGGAGTTCCCCTTGGGCTCTCCTCTGCCCTTTAATCCTCTTAGAGCTCCTGCCAGCAGCTTTTGGGGGCTATATCTTTGTTCTCGTTCTGTTCTAGTTCTTTTCACATACCCTGCAGTAGATGTCAGTACACTCTTGTTCCTATTGTTTGAAGTCGCCCAAAGCCTTCATCTCTGGACTCGAGATGGTGTTTGGGAGAAATAGAATGGCATCAGACGTCATGGTTGTGAGACGTATACATCAGGAACTTTGTAAGATTGTGTTCTCCCCAAATGTACTTGTAGTGCTTGGTAGAAAATATCACTGGTGGGGCGCCTGGGTAGCGCAGTCGGTTAAGCGTCCGACTTCAGCCAGGTCACGATCTCGCGGTCCGTGAGTTCGAGCCCCGCGTCAGGCTCTGGGCTGATGGCTCGGAGCCTGGAGCCTGTTTCCGATTCTGTGTTTCCCTCTCTCTCTGCCCCTCCCCCGTTCATGCTCTGTCTCTCTCTGTCCCAAAAATAAATTAAAAATGTTGAAAAAAAATTAAAAAAAAAAAAAGAAAATATCACTGGTAAGCACGCTCGAAACTTGTGTGCCTTGCTGGGTATCTGTAGCTTTTATGTTATTTATAATTCAGGTAAATTAGGTACTGGTTTCTTCTTTTGGTGGATAATAATTAAGAAAAAAAAATGTCATTGGTTTTAAGTTGTCTTGACTCTAATTCCATGTACTTTATTATAAACACTGGCTTACAATTTGTTCTTTTTATGTCACCACGTTCTGTTCAGTGACTCACCATGAAATCCCCTGAAAATGATCCAATTTTGGTTTCATTTATGTTTCCCTTTTTAGGCAAATAACCACCTAGGCCATTGCAAGTCACTACTAATTACACGCAAGAGCATCTGTTCTTTAGTCAGTCAAGGCTTTCCCCAATTTGGCCATCGATCACCCTTCCTTTCAGGCTGCTTCTCCCGCATGGAGAAAGGCAGCTCGTGCAAAGCATCATCCCTGTCCCAACAATTAAGGATGGCCTGCGACGGACCTCTTACTTATGGGGTCCAAATAAGTTGTTAAAATGAGAATAAACCCTCAACTGGCGAAGAACTACGATAGAGCTTTGCTTAGGAAACCAAATAGGATTCTGCCTGAAAAATCGATAGAAACTTTGCCAAATAACGGACAAAGAAGATAATTTTAAAGCAATTTAAAAGAGTGCTGTAATGCCTTCTAGGGAGAGGTCAGCATTCATTCATTCAATCATTACTTACTAAGTGCCCACTTTAGGCAAGACATTGTGCCAGGCATTGCGCTAACTGCTGGGAATAAAGCTGCGAACGAATTCGCAGAAGAGCAGGGAATGCTTAGCACCGTCAAATGTTTGTGGCCTGCTTTCGGTCCTAACCATGGCGTTTGTGTTTCAATGGACTCCAGAGAACCCAAAGGGGAAGTAGCGAAGCGTGGAAACACATAGGCTGCTTGACTCGAAGCTCTGGCACTCACTAGAGGCCAAGTTTCGGGCCTCGTTTTTCTCATCTCCAAGATAAGGATATGAATTGTGCATTCCTTGTGTAGTTGTGCCATAATGAACTCAGTTAGCACAGGTAAGCATTGGAAATAGTGCCTGGCATAGTGCAAGCATTCAATAAACAGGTAAAATCTCATCTGGGAATATGCTGTGAGGAAAAGGATTCCGAAGCCATACGTGAGATCAACAGGAAAGAGTTTTTTATGCCTATCGAGCAACACTTGCAATGAGCATGAGAACGCTTAGATCTTGGCTGCTCTTTGCCTTCCTTTGCAGCTAAAGAAGTTACAACACAGAAAGGGTAAGACATAGAACTAAGGGACACCTAGTTAGGAACAAAGTTAGCATTGCAACTCATGCCTCTATGCTAATTAGCCCTGCAAATCATTGATCATGTGTAAAGAAATGCTTTGTTTTCTTTCCTTTTGTGTTTCTTAAAGTTTTTATTTTAATTCTATTGAGTGCACATTACAGTGTTATATTTGTGTCAGGTGTGCAATATAGTGATTCAACAGTTGCATACATCACCCGGTGCTCATCACAACAGATGCAGTCCCTAATCCCCGTCACCTATATCACCCCCTCCACTCTGGCAACCATCAGTCCTCAATAATTACGAGTCTGTTTCTTGCTTTGGCTCTCAACGTCTCTCTCCTATTTTTCTCCCTTTGCTTGTATGTTTCGTTTCTTAAATTCCACATATGAGGGAAATCATGTGGTGTTTGTCTTTCTCTGACTTATTTCACTTGGCATTATACTCTCTAGCTCTATCCATGTCGTGGCAAACAGCAAGAAGAATATTAGCCCACAAAACAAGCCTCAACAAATTCAAGAAGATTGAAAAGCAATGATTTTCAAACAAAGATATATGAGCAGTTTTCAAATGAAGGAGAGAAAATCTTACCAAATGTCTATACGGCAGCAATATCCAGAGGCGATAAGTAGAAAATAATTTACTTGATTTTCTGTATTTATTATTTTAGAGAGGAATTCGATGAGTTAATTGTTGAGTTGGTTCCTTACAAACTCTATTTATATTCTCTTTTGCTTACTAGTGACTTTTAAACATAACTGGCTAAAGTCAACTTAAGGTCATTTTCATCCGCTTTTCCATAGCACCATAAAATGTTTCTCAAATTATATGCATAAGAATTTCTGTAGTCATGACAATGGGCACAAACTGGTTGGTTCTAATAGACAAATTTATGTAGGTTGGCATCCTTGAAATTATGCACCTTTTTTTTTTTTTGGCAAATTACAGCGTATTTAGTAATAGATCTAGGTAGGAAGTTAAATTAACCCATTAAACCTAGTCATTGAAACTTTACTCCTATATTCACAAAATAGTTTCTTCTTTCTTTGTAGCTGGGGAAATTAAGACACAGAAAAGTAAATTTTTGGGGAAATGAACCGTGAAAAGCAGAAATAAAGCCACAAGAACTGCCTTCCCATCCAGTGTGCTAACTATGCATCCTCTTACAAGTTGCCCTACATTGTACTCTTGGCGGAAAACCGGAAATTTATGGGTGAACATTCCTAAGACAGGATTATTATGTCCCTTTGTTTTAGAGACAAAGAAAAACAGCGTAACATAGTGCCATCAACGTGTGGCGCTCAAACATTTTTAGCTTGTGGTGTGATAATGGAGCTGTTGTAATGTCAGGTACAAAGTGAGTGCCAATAAATTGTTATTAAAGCCAGGTGAATAAGGAGCGCTGGTGGGTTAAAGGATGAACAAACATACAAACATTTTTACTTTATGAAGAAGTAGTGAACAACAAAGCACCTGGTTCTAACATCCATATTAGCTCATTTAGGGGATAGATATTGGTGAACACACGCCCATGCACACACAAATAGAAGTGTGCTGCACTGTAGCAGAAATTCTCTATAAAGTCTTATTAAACAATAAATAATGTGGGGACTTCACACTTAGAACAACAGCAACAGAACCCCTCAAAGTCCTGCGTGCCTAGCGGGATTGTTTCTTCATTTATTTTTCTTTTCTGCAGGCATTTTCTCTCCGACCCCCCCAACCCTCCCGCCCCTCCCCCCCCCCCCCCCAGTTTATGTGGAGGCGTTACCTTTGCCTTCCGTTTGTGAGTTTGGAAGAGAGGCTCATTAGGGGTGTGCACACCCCCCCCCCCATGGTGGAAATGAGGCCTGGCACGTGACACCAGCTGAGCCAATCAGATTCTCTCTCCTAGGATCCTGGATCTGTAGTCGCAACTGTGTCAGCAGTGGCTTGTCCTGTCTGCTGACTTTGAAACCTCTCTCTGCTTTCTGTTTTTTTTCCTTTTGTCCATTTTCAAGCCAAATCTCTGCCAGCTTCTTTCATTTTATTAATATCTTTATTGGAGTATAGGAAGCATACAATATAGTACACACTTTAAGTATACATTTGACAAGTTTTTTTTGTTTTTTTTTTTTAATTTTTTTTAACGTTTATTTATTTTTGAGACAGAGAGAGACAGAGCATGAACGGGGGAGGGGCAGAGAGAGAGGGAGACACAGAATCGGAAGCAGGCTCCAGGCTCTGAGCCATCAGCCCAGAGCCCGACGTGGGGCTCGAACTCACGGACCGGGAGATTGTGACCTGAATTGAAGTCGGACGCTTAACCGACTGAGCCACCCAGGCGCCCCTACATTTGACAAGTTTTGACACGTTCTCTGTCACTTTTGGTTAGTTTGCATTTTATGAAATTTTGCATTAATAGAATCAATGAATTTTTTTTTTTATTGTCCTCTTTGGCTCAGCACAAGTATTTTGAGATTCATCTATTGTTGTAGCACACATCAACAGTTTATTCATTTTTACTGCTGAGTAACATGCCATTGTATAGAGACACAATGATTTGTTTATTCACCCGTTGGTGGAAATGTAGATTATTTTCAGTTTTGATAGATGTATGTTTAAAAAAATAAATTCCAAAATGATTCTCCCGGTTTATATTCCTGCCAGAAATACGTGAGAGTTCTAGGCTCTCTACATGTTAACTAACACTTGGTATGGTCAATCTTCGCTAATTTTAGGTAATCTAAATGTGTAGTGTTACCTTGTTATGGTTTTAATTTGAATGTCCCTCATCACTAATGATAACGCATTGTCTTTCATGTGCTTACTTTCATTCTGTATATCGTCCTCCAGGAAGTACCTGTTCAAATCATTTACCTATTTATTTATTGAGTTGTGTTCTTCTCTAATTAAGTTCTGAGGGTTCTGTAGCCTTGTTGACAGTTCATTTTTAACCCAGTTAAAAACTGTGTTGAACATTTGACCTGCAGAGCTGCAAGACAACGTTTCTGTTGTTTATGCCTCTAAAAAAAAAATAGTTCTGAGATTTCTGTATATATTTTGGATACAAGTATTTTTTAAATCAGGTATATAATTGGGAAGTATTTTACTTTTGATAAACCCCAGTTTAACAAATATTCTCATAATGACTTGTGGTTTTGGTGTCACATTTAAAAACTCTGTGCCTTGGGGCGCCTAGGTGGCTCAGTCGGTTAAGCGTCCGACTTCGGCTCAGGTCATGATCTCGCGGTCCATGAGTTCGAGCCCTGCATCGGGCTCTGTGCTGACGGCTCAGAGCCTGGATCCTGTTTCAGATTCTGTGTCTCCCTCTCTCTGACCCTCCTCTGTTCATGCTCTGTCTCTCCCTGTCTCAAAAATAAATGAAATGTTAAAAAAAAAAAAAAAAAAAAAAAACAACTCTGTGCCTAACCCAACGTTTTGTCCTGTAATTTATTTATAAGTTATGTCTTTTAGGTTTTCTGTTTGGATCTATGATCTATTTTGGAGTTAATTTGTATCTATTTTTAATTTTTGTTTCATGTATTTATAAACTATTATTAGGTATATAACCATGGAGGGTTGTTATATAGTTTTGATGAATTAACCCCTCTATCGTTATGAAATAGCTTGCTTTATTCTTTGTAATACATTTTGCCTGAAATCTACTTTGTCTGATATTAATATTGCTAATTCAACTCTCTTTTAACTAGGTTTGACATGTCATATCTTCTTCCATCCTTTTACTTTAAATTTTATGTGTCTTTATATTGTCTTATTTGTTTTCTCCAGACCTACAATATCTTCTTTTAATTGGTATATCTAGCCCATTTATATTTAATGTGGTTATTGCTATGATTAGGATAAACCCATTTTACATTTAATGTGATTATTGATACAATTATGGATTAAATCCATCATCTTGTTCCTTTGTGTTTTTTTTTAATGTTTATTTATTTTTGAGAGAAAGAGAGAGAGCAGGAGAGGGGCAGAGAGAGAGGGAGTCAGAGTATCTGAAGTGAGCTCTGTGCTGACAGCAGAAAACCTGATGTGGGGCTCAAACTCCTGAACTGTGAGATCATGACCCGAGCCAAGGCGGGATGCTTAACCAACTAAGCCATCCAGGCGCCCCACTACTATCTAACATGTTCAGTTATCTTTTCTATCTAGAAGTTCAATTTGAGTCTTTTAAAAAAATGCCTTTCATGTTTTAACAGTTTGTGTGGATATTCATTTTTATATTTATTTACTCCTATAAATATTTATATTCATTTATTTACTCCTCTCGAGCTTCATTCTATGAGGTATTAAGTTATTTGGAAAGACTGATCCTTTTGAGCAGATGTTGGCCAACTTTTTCTGTAAAGAGCCAAATAGTATATATTTTAGGCTTTGTGAACCATACATGATCTTTGTTGAATATTATTTATATATTTTTCATATAATGTTGAATAGTATAAAAAATTTAAAAAATTAAAAAAATCTTAGCTTACAGACCATGCAAAAATAGGCTACAAACTGGATTTGGTCCACAGGCCATAGCTCACTGATAACTGCTTTTGAGTCTTACTTTTGTGAGTTTTCAGGCAGGACCAGAGCAGAATCCAGTCGAGGGCTTATTATTCTCCACTACAGAGGCAAAATCCTTGTATGGATTCTACTAATGGGTTTCACTCAGTCAGAAGAGGTACCGTTCCTGGCTCAGTACTATTATCTCTTATCCCTTCTGATGGATCTTTCCAGCCTTGGAAAGTCTCCTTATATGCAGGCCATGATCGTTACCCAC
The DNA here is from genome assembly GCF_018350215.1 of Panthera leo. NCBI lineage: Eukaryota > Metazoa > Chordata > Mammalia > Carnivora > Felidae > Panthera > Panthera leo. The sequence continues at coordinate 39,624,360 of NC_056690.1, forward strand.
TCGGATACTCAGGAGGACCCTCTGCAGTTATCTGATATCTGAGGTTCTGTCTCTGGGCATCTCTCTCTTCTCCGCCATTTTGTCCTATGAACTCTAGCTGCCTTGTTGTAGAGTCTGACTTATGGAGTCCTCCTCGATGGATTGCTTTACGCTAGAGTCTGCCTGGGTTCCCCCTTACTTGCACTGTTGCCTGGCAACTCTCTCTAGTCTGTAAGCTGGAACAATCATAGGACTCACCTCATTTGTTTCCTGTCTTTCAGGGATCACTGTTCATTTTCTCAAGTCAAGAGTCTTAAAAGCCATGATTTCCTATGTTTTTATTGATATGTGAGAATTTCTAGTGGGAGAGTAAATCTTGTCCCTGTTACTCTTCCATCTTGGTTGGAAGCAGAAGTCCCTTCAATTTCCTTTTGATTCTGCTATTCCTCTGCCAGTTCTGCAAGGCTAACTGATTTTTCCAATAAGTTTCCTTATCCCAAGTTGAACAGTGATTTCTGTAGCTTGCAAATAAGATCTAAGCAGATAAACTATATCAACAGTGTGCGATTAAGATAATTCCGTCATACTCTATGGGGAAAAGCAAAGCAATGTGTTGGTCTCCTGCTGCTCTGAAGAAATTGAGGGTTTGGCTTAGGTTTGGGATTTTGTTTTATTTTTCTTCTTTTCTTTCTCCTTCTTCTCCTTCTCCTCCTCCTCCTTGTGAGAATATAAGAGTGGTTCTTTAAAGGTCATCACGTAAAGTCCTTATATATAAAACATTTAAGAATTACACAAATTTTAAGTGCATGCAAATTTAAGTGTATGAAAACACAGAACTGTCTGTAAACATGATCCAGAGATCCCATCTTTTTAATCCATTAGTGATTTGTTGATTCCCCTTGTGATGACTTTAGAAGTTCACAGACGTTCAAGGGCTAGAGAAGCCTGAAGAACATGATTTCTGCACCGCCAGGAGCCAGGGTCATTTAAGGAACCAGCCTCAGAGCTATATAACAGACAACTCTTTTTTTTAAGAGATAAAACTTGGAATCTCTTTTTTTTCCCCCATTGTGTTCACATATTCAGAAGCAAACCAGTGGAACAAAGTCAATGCTTTCAGTTAGGATCGAGAAAGGGGAAGAGACATTACAATAGTAAGTTAAATCCTTCCATTGTTGAAGCATGTGGCAGTAGATGAAAATAACTGTCTGGAGCTAGAGACATTTAAAGAAGGTCAAGTTCATAACTGTGCCTACAAGAAGGCATGGCAGCTTTGATTTGTGATGAAAGGTAGAATAAAATAAATAATGTGAGATTGGAAGCCTATATTTGAAAGAATTCTCTAGCATGTAGGTAACTAGTGGCACCAATTCCTCTGACAGCCGTACCAGGCTGTTCCCAAATGCCATGCTAACCCTTGGTGCTCTGGTTCACTGTCCCGAGCATGCTGTTGAGCAGCCTATTGTTTTGACGGCCACCAAGCCACCAAGCTCTTAGAACATTGGTTCAATGTTGCAGAAAATGAAGGACCTGCTGGTGCAACTCACTCCCCGCCAACAGTATTCTGTGATTTCCAGAAAGCTTTGCTTGGAGCTCCTGATTGAGTAGCTGCTGGTTTTGCATCACCACTACTGCATGAATGGGGGTCTAGAAGGGAGGTGCTTTGACTGCCCAGACCCTGTCTCTTAACCCTGTGGCCATCTGCATCATAGCCTTTTGTTTCTGGGCTTCCTGCTGCTATTAGACAGTGTCCAGCCAAAATTATAAGGGTGGCTCTACCCACTAGAAAAATGCCCAGTGCAGTTAAGGGGGCTTAGGAGAGGAGAGCTGTGCATCTTTGCACAGGAGCAGCTGTCAAACCAAGGGCCCAGTGAGACTCAATGTCCCTGATATCCCCAGATTCTTAAAATCAACGTAGACAGCATTTACTGCCTACCTGACCAGATTTTCCTCCTTTCTTTTCAAATATCACTCCCCCTATTGAGATGTACGTGATTGCTGTATACATTATCATCCATCACCTCGTGTAGCAATAAAAACATCTCTTATTCTTCAAATACTAAACGAAAATTAAAGTTTGATCAGCAAAAGAAATTAATATTCTTTATAGTTCCACCATTCAAAGGAAATTATTTTGAACAACTCTTTGTCTATATTATGTCTTTTCCATATATGGTGTGTGTGCCTATATAATCTGTGTATATCATGCACATGCATAAACATTTTCTTTACAAATATAATTAACATACTTTTTTTCCAATTTTTTGTGGTAAAATGCACATAACATAAAATGACTATCTTAACCATTTTAAGTATATGGTTAAGTGTGATTAATGACATTTATATGTATGCAATGATCTCCCTCATCCATCTCCCTAATTCTTTTCATCTTATAAATCTGAAACCCATTAAAATATTAACTACCCATTCTCCCTTCCTCCTGTCCCTAGCAACCATCATTCTACCCTCTGATTCTATTCTCTGTCTCTATGATTTTAAGTACTCTGAACACCTCATGTAAGTGGAATCCTACAATATTTGCTTTCAGGGATGTGTGTGTGTGTGTGTGTGTGTGTGTGTGTGTGTGTCAATGCGTGTGACTGGCTTATTTCATTTAGCATAACATACTCAAAGTTCATCCACATTGTAGCATATATCAAAAGTCCTTTCCTTTTTAAGACTGAATAATATGCCATTGTAGTATTTATTACATCTTGCTTATCCATTCGTACATTCAAGGGCTCTTGAATTGCTTCCCTATTTTAGCTATCATAAATAATGCTGCTATAAACAAACACTGGTATATAAATACCTCTCTTTTGGGGCGCCTGGGTGGCTCAGTTGGTTAAGCGTCCGACTTCGGCTCAGGTCATGATCTCACAGCTCGTGAGTTCGAGCCCCGTGTCGGGCTCTGTGCTGACAGCTCAGAGCCTGGAGCCTGTTTCAGATTCTGTGTCTCCCTCTCTCTCTCTGACCCTCCCCCGTTCATGCTCTGTCTCTCTCTGTCTCAAAAATAAATAAACGTTAAAAAAAATTAAAAAAAAATACCTCTCTCTTGGAGACCCTGCGTTCAACTTTTTTGAAGATATACCCAAGTAGAACTGCCAGATGATGTGGTAGTTCTATTTTTAACTTTCTGAGAAATAACTTATTATTTTTGACAGCAAATCGCGACATTTTATGTTCCTACCAGTAGTGCACAGGGTTCCAGTTTCTCCACATCTTCACCAACACATGCTATTTTGTTTGTTTGTTTTCATAGTAGCCGTCCTAATGGATGTAAATTGGTGGGATACGGTTTTGGTCTATTTCCCTACTGATTAATAATCCTGAGAATATTTTCATATGTTTATTGGACATTTGCATATCTCCTTTGGAGAAATGGCTATTCAAGTCCTAAGCCCATTTTGAATCAGGTTGTTTGGCTATATGTTGTTGAGTTTAGATGTTCTCTCTATATTCTAGGTATTAATCTCTCATCAGATACAGGCCTATCTAGGAGATGTTTCAGTTCTAGACCATGGCAATAAAGTGAATATGCAAAAAAGCAAGTGAAAGGGATTTTTGGTTTCCTAGCATATATAAAGTTTATGTTTGCCCTATGTGGTACTTTATTAACTATGCACTAGCATTACATCTTGAAAAATAAATAGACATACTTGAATTTTAAAACTACTTTATTACTAAAAAATCCAAACCATCATTTGAGCTCTCAGAAAGTCATAATCTTTTTGCTGGTGGAGGGTCTTGCCTCGGTGTTGATGGCTGCTGACTGATCAGGGTGGTGGTCGCTGAAGGTTGCGGTGGCTAAGACAACGATAAATTTTGCCACATTAATTGACTCTTCCTTTCATGAACAGTTTCTCTGTTGCACATAATGCTGTTTAATACCATTGTGCCTACGGTAGAATTTCGTTTAATCCCCTCAGACCCTGCTACTGCTTTGTTGGCTACGTTTATGGACTATTCTAAATTTTTTGTCTTCATTTCAACAATCTTCACCGTATATTCACCAAACGTAGACTCCATCCCAAAGAGACACTTTCTTTCCTCATCCATAAGAGGCAACACCTCATCCATTCAAGTTTTATTATGAGATTGAAGCACATGCAGGCTCCACTTCTAGTCCTAGTTCTCTTGCTATTTCCACCACATCTGTAGTTAGTTCCTCCGCCCAAGCTTTGAACCCTCAAAGTCTTCCATGAGGGTTAAAATAACTTCTTCCAAACTCCTGTTAATGTGAATGTTTCATCTTCCTATGAATCACGAATGTTATTCTCTTTTTTAAAAAGTTTATTGATTGATTTTGAGAGAGAGAGAAAGTGCAAATAGGGGAGGGGGAGAAGAGAGGGAGAGAGAAAATCCCAAGCAGGCTCCACACTCAGTGCGGAGCCTGATGCAGGGCTCAATCCCACAACCTTGAGCTGAGCTGATATCAACAGTTGGACACTTAACTGAGCCACCCAGAAGCCCAAATTCATGATTTTTTTTTCAATATATGAAGTTTATTGTCAAATTGGTTTCCATACAACACCCAGTGCTCATCCCAAAAGATGCCCTCCTCAATGCCCATCACCCACCCTCCCCTCCCTCCCACTCCCCATCAACCCTCAGTTTGTTCACCGTTTTTAAGAGTCTCTTATGCTTTGGTTCTCTCCCACTCTAACCTCCTTTTTTTTTCCTTCCCCTCCCCCGTGGGTTTCTGTTAAGTTTCTCAGGATCCACCTAAGAGTGAAAACATATGGTATCATGAATGTTTTTTAATGGCATTTAGAATGGTGAATTCTTTCCTAAGGTTTCCTTTCTTTCTTTTCTTTCATTTATTTCTTTCCTTTTCCTTTCTTTCATCCCTTCCTTCCCTTTCCTTTCCTTTCTTTTCTTTTTTTTATTTCATTAATTAACATACAGGCTGAAGGTTTTCAATTGACTTTGCCCAACTGCATCAGAAGAATCGCCAAAAGCTACCAATGGCAGCTATAGCATAATGAATTGTATTTCTAAAACAATAAAACTTGAATGTTGACATTAATTCTCGAGGCATGGGCTGCAGAATGGATGTTGTGTTAGGAGGCATGAAAACCAAATTCATCTCATTGTACATTTGCATCAGAGCTCTTGGGTGACCGGGTACATCGCTAATGGGCAGTAATATTTTGCAATGATTTTTTTTTTTCTGAGAAGATCTCAACAATTGGCTTAAAATAGTCAATAATCCACATTGTAAACAGATGGGGTGTCATCTAGGCTTTGCTGTTCCATTGACAGACCACAGGCAGAGTAGATTTAGCATAATTTGTAAGTGCCTTAGGATTTTAGGAATGGGAAATGAGTGCTGGCTTTAACTTAAAATTACCAGCTGTAGTAGCCCCTAACCAAGAAAACCAGCCTGTCCTTTGAGGCTTTGATGTCTTTCTAGCTATAAAAGTTCTATATGGCATCTTTTTCCAATATAAGGCTGTTTTGTCTACACTGAAGACCTGCCGTCTAGCGTAGCTACCCTCATGAATCATCCCGGCTACATTTTCTGGATGACTTGCTGCAGCTTCTACGTCAGCACTTGCTGCTTCCCCTTGAAGTTTTATGTTCTGTAAATGCATTGTTTCCTTCAACCTTATGAACCAACCTCTACTGGTTTCAAGGTTTTCTTCTGCAGCTTGCTTACCTCTCTCAGCCTTCATAGAATTGAAGAGAGTTACAGTTAGACTTTGACCTAAAGGAATGTCGTAGTCGGTTTGATCTTCTATCCAGACGACTAAAACTTTTTCCATCTCGGCAACAAGGCTGTTTCTCTTATGATTTGCCTACTCCCTGGAATAGCCCTTTTAATTTCCTTCAAGGACTCTTGCTTTCTATTCACAACATGGCCAATTGTTGGGTGCAAGAGGCCTTGCTTTTGGCCTGTCTCAGCTTTCAACATACCTTCCTCACTAAGCTTAATCACTTCTAGCTTTCAATTTAAAGTGAAAGATGGGCAACTCTTTCTTTCACATACACACTTACGGACCATCATAGAGTTATCAGTTGGTCTAATTTCAACATTGTTGTGTCTCGGGGATGGGAGGCCTGAGGAACGGGAGAGAAACTGGGGAATGGCCAGTTGGTCGGTGAAGCAGACAGAACGCTCACAACATTTATCTGTTGACTTTATCATCTTATATGAGTGTTGCTGGTGCTACCCCCAAAATAATTACAATAGTAATATCCAAGATCACAGATCACTGTAACAAATGTAATAATATTGGAAAAGTTTATAATACTGTGAAAATTAACAAAATGGGTTACAAAGACACAAACGAGCAAATGCTGCTAGAAAAATGGCCTGTCATGCAGGGTTGCCACAGACCTTCATTTTGTAAAACAGCATCTGTGAAGCACAATAAAGCAAAGCACAGTAAAATGAGGTATTCCCATATTTGATTTGCAAATATTTTCTCCCATTCTGTGGGTGCTAGTTTGCTCAAGTCTCTTTTGATGCATAAATTTTTTTCATATTCTTCACTGGAAGTTCAATTTGTCTATTTTTTATGTTGTTACCTGAACCTTTAGTGTCATAGCCAAAAGAATCAATGCCAAATCCAATGTTGAGTTTTTCCCTATGTTTTCTACTAAGAGTTTTATAGTTTCGCATCTTACATTTATGTCTTTGGTCATTTTGAGTTACTTTTTGTATATGGTAATAATGATCCAACTTTTTCATACTGATAGCAACTTTCCCCAGCAACATGTGTTGAAAAGACTGTCCTTTTCCTATTCAATTATCTCTGAACCCTTAACAAAAATCATTTGACCATATATGTGAGAGTCGATTTCCGGGCTCTCTGTCTCTATTTCCTGTCTGTCTTTATACCAGTGGCACACTGTTTTGATTACTGTAATTCGTAATAAGTATTGAAAATCAGATGTGAGTCCTCTATATTTATTCTAATTTTTCAAGACTATTTTGGTTATTCAGGGTCCCTTGAGATTCCATAATTTTTAGGATGGATTTTTGCAATTTCTGTAGGAAAAAAAAAGTCATTGAGGTTTGAAGAGGGATTACATTGAATCTGTAGATCACTTTGAGTAGTGCTAACATCTCAATAATTAAGGCATTCAATCCATGAACATGGGATGTGTTTCTATTTATTTACATCTTCTTTCATTTCTTTCAGCAATGTTTTGTACTTTTCATTGTACAAATCTTCCACCTCCTTGGCTAACTTAATGCCTAAGTATTGTATTCTTTTTGACATTGTAAATGGAATTGTCTTCATAACTTCCTTTTCAGAGTGTTCATTTATTTTATAGAAATGCAACTTATTTTTTGCATGTTGACTTTATATCCTGCTATTTGCTGAACTTATTTGTTATTTCTTACAGTTTTTTTTTTTCTGGAATCTCATTCTATATATGAGAAAATAATCTGCAAACAGAGATAATTTTATTTCTTCTTTCCCAGTTAGGTTACTTTTTATTTCTTCTTCTTGACTTAATGCTCTGGCTATAACTCCAAGTGCTATGTTGAATAGAAGTGGAAAAAACTTGGTATCTTTGCCTTGTTTATCATCTTAGAAGGAAAGCTATCGGTATTTCATCATTGAGCATGATGTGTGCTCTAGGCTTTTCATAATGGCTTTTATTATGTTAGGGCAGTTTCCTTCCATTTTTAGTTTGTTGAGTATTTTTATCTTAAAAGGGTATTATTGAATTTTGTCAGTTGCTTGTTCTGCATCAGTTGAGATAATCATGTGTTTTTCCCCCCTTATTATGTTGATGTGGCATGTTATACTGGTTGGGTTTAGTATATTGAACCATCCTTGCATTCCAGGAAAAAATCCCACTTTTAATATGCTTCTGAATATTGTTTGCCAGTAATTTCTTGAGGATTTTTGCATGAATGTCCATAAGGATATTGGTCTGTAGTTTTATTTTTTTTGTACTGTCTTTGTATGTCTTTCATTTAATAGTAATACTGGCCTGAAAAATGAGTTTCCAATTCTTTATTATTTTGGAAAAGTTTGAGAAGGATTGAAGTTAGTTCTTTTGTAATGTTTGTGAGAATTCATCAGTAAAGTCATCAGGTCCAGGGATTTTTTTTTAATAAAGATTTTTTTTTTTATTACTGATTCAATCTCCTTACTAGTTACAGGTCTATTCTGATTTTTTTGTGTGTGGCAATTTAGGCTTGCTACATTTTGTTATTCCAGAAATTTGTGCATTTCATCTAGGTTATCCAACTTTAAGTATAAAATTGCTCATGGTATTCTTTTATAATCTTTTTTATTACTGTGTAATCAGTAGTAATGTTCCCACTTTCATTTCTGATTTTAGCAATTTGTCTTATTTTTTTTATAATCCATCTAGCTAAAGTTCTGTCGGTTTTGCTGATCTTTATTCTCTGCTTAATTTATCTCTGCTCTGATCTTTATTATTTCCTTCCTTCTGCTAGGTTTTGGTTTAGTTTAGTTTTCTTTTGTTTTGCTTGTTCTTTAAGTTATACAGCAAGTTTGTTGATTTGAGGATTTTCTTGTTTTAATGTAAGCATTTATACCTAAAAATTTCTTCTTACACCCCACTCACTTCATTCTATAAGTTTTAGTATGTTATGCTGTCATTTCCAATTGTCTCTAAGTACTTTTAGATTTCCTCTGTGATTTTTCTTCTTTGATCCTTTGGTTGTTTTCTAGTTTTATTTCTGTTATTGATTGATATTTTGTTATATATTGATAAAACTTTATCCTTTTATGGTTGAAAAAGATACTTTGCATGATATTTATCTTTTTAAATCCACTGAGACTTAATTCATGTTCCAATATATGGTCTATCCTGAAAATGCCCACATGCACTTCAGAAGAATGTTATTGAAGAATGTTGTTATTGTTAGGTAGAGTGTTGTATATGTGTCTGTTAGGTTTAGTTCTTTTTTTGTGTTGTTTAAGATCTCTATTTCCTTACTTATCTTCAATCTGGTTTTTCTGTCCATTATTGAGAGTGGAGTATTGAAATCTTCAACTATTATTATAGACCATTTCTCCCTTCAGTTCTGTTTTTGCTTCATATATTTTGGTGGTCTGTTATTAGGTATGCAAATGACTATGATTGTTGTATCTTCTTATTCTGAAACTTGTATTCACATGTAATGTGCTTTTGTCTCTTGTAAACATTTTTTATCTAAAGTCTATTTTACCAATCTTAATATAGGCACTCCTGCTTTTTTTGTTAACTGTTTTCATGGAATATCTTTTTCCATCTTTTCATTTTCAGTCCATTTGTGTATAAAATGAGTATATAGTTGTGTATTTTTTAAAGTTTATTTTGATAGAGAGAGAGAGGGAGGGAAAGGAGGGGAGGGGCAGGGCAGAAAGAGAGAGAGAGAATCACAAGCAGACTTTGTAACATCAGCACAGAGCCCAATGTGTACCTCAAGGTCATGAAATGTGAGATCATGACCTGAGTCAAAGTCAAGAGTTGGATGCTTAACAAACTGAGCCACCCAAGTGCCCTGGGATCATGTGTTTTTATCCATTTTGCCAATCTAGGCATTTTGATTGGAGACTTTAGGTCATTTACATTTAAAGTAATTACTGCTAAGAAAGGACTTATTTCTGTCATTTTGCTATTTGTTTTCTACATACCTTACAGATTTTGACCCTCATTTCATACATTACAATCTTACTTTTTTTAGTTAATTTTTTGTAGTAAAATGTTTAAATTTGTTTCTCACTTCCTTGTGTGAAGTTATTTATATAGTTATTTGTGTGTGTGTGTGTGTGTGTGTGTGTGTGTGTGTGTGTGTGTTTGCTATGGGGTTTGAATTTAACATCCTAAAGTTATAACACTCTAATTTGAGTTTATAAAATACAAAAACTCTATTTAACAGCTCTATCCCCACCTGTTTTTATTATTGATGTCACAAACCTACATCTTTCTACATTGTGTACCAAAAAAACCATAAACTGATAACTATCTCAAATACATTAATCTCTGAAATCATGGAGAAAACAAAGTGTTGAGTTATAAATAAAGTTACAATAATACTAGCTTTTAGACTAATCTTTTTTTTTTTTGAGAAATGCATTAGTCTCTAAAATCACGTAGAAAACAAAAAGTAGAGTTGGAAACAATTGTTATAATAATACTAGCTTTATAATTGCACATATATTTACATTTATTAGGATCTTTATTTCTCCATTTCCAGTTAATATTTAGTGTTCTTTCACTTCACCCTGCTGGACATCCTTGAACATTTCTTGCATGGTAGGTCTAGTGGTAATAAATTCACTCAGCTTTTATTTATTTGTGAATGTCTTAATTTCCCCTTCATTTTTGAAGGACAACCAGATAGAAGATTCTTGGTTGACAGCTTTTTGTCCTTTTAGAAGTTTGAATACAGCTCATGACTTCTGGTCCCAAAACTTCTGATGAGAATCTGCTGATAATTTTTATTGAGGATAATTTTATTGAGGATCCTTTATATGTGACAAATTACTTCTCTCTTGCTGCTTTTGGATTCCAAAAGTTTGACTATGTTTCTCATTGTGGGTCCCTTTGAGTTCATCTTACTTGGAATTCATTGAGCTCAAATGTTTATATTCATCTATATCATCAAGTTTGGTAAGTATTCAGACAATATTTCTTCACATATTCTGTCTTTTTCTCTCTTTTTCTTCTCCTACTAGGACTTCCACAGTGTGTATATTGATCCATTTAATGATGTCTCATAGGTCCCTTAGGCTCTGTTCATGTTTCTTCAATCTTTTTTCTCAAACTCAATAATTTCCATTACTCTAGCTTCAGTTCACTGATTCTCCCTTTTGCCTGCTGAAATCTGCCTTTGAAGTTTTCATTTCAGTTGTATTCAGGAGCTCTATAATTTCTTTTTAGGTCATTTATCTCTTTATTGATATTTCTATTTTGTTCAGACATTGTTTTCTTGACTTTCTCTACCTCTTCCTTTACTTTTTTGAGTATCTGTAAGATAGTTGTTTTAAATTCTTCGTCTAGTAGATCTACCATCAAGGTTTTTCAGGAATAATTTCTGTTGATTAGCTTTTTACATTTTAAATGGACCACACTTTCCTCTTTGTTTATATGCCTTGTGTGTGCGTGTGTGTGGGGGGTGGGTGGGTGTGTGTTTCTGTTTTGTTGTTGAAAAGCTGGATATTTGAACCTTATATTATGGTAACTCTGGAAGTCAGATTCTCTTTTTCTTCCAGGGCTTGCTGTTTTTCATTTGTTTTGTTTTCTGTTTGTTTGGTTTTTTTTTAATTTTTTTTAACATTTATTTACTTTTGAGACAGAGAGAGACAGAGCATGAATGGGGGAGGATCAGAGAGAGAGAGGGAGACACAGAATCTGAAACAGTCTCCGGGCTAGAGTGGTCAGCACAGAGCCCGACGCAGGGCTCAAACTCACGAACCGCGAGATCATGACCTGAGGTGAAATCGGATGCTTAACCGACTGAGCCACCCAGGCGCCCCTTGCTTTCTGTTTTTGATCTTGGTTGTTGTGGTCTGTCTCTGTGCTAAGGATCAGCCTACAGTATAAACCTAAGATCTTCTCAGGTCTTGTTGAGCCTGTGCCTTTCCCAGATATCCACAGTTTCTTGTTTTCTTGTTTTCAAACACTTTCTTGTTGTCCTCATATATACAATTGCTTTTCAATGTCCAGTTATTAATATCTGCCCCCATAAGAGAAAAAAAGAGAAAACTGAAGGAGAGAGGGATAGACACCAGCCCTTTAGGTCCCTTGGAAATCACTTCAACCGGAGGATCAGAGGCTTGCAACAATGAGAAGAGGTTCAACAACAATCACCACCTGCGTCTTTGCATTTCAATGTGACCAAAGCACAGATCCTTGATATTTGGAAGGCAGGGTCTCTTTTGGCCAATTCTGGCTCATGCAGTCTGTGGGCAGGTTGCTCTTGGAATATGTACATAGCTGCCTGACACATCTTGGGGGTGGGGCAAATGGATAGTTTCTACTATGCTAAAAACTAAAATTGACCAAAATTAACATCAATAATTCACAGTCCAAAACTATCCTGGCGTTACAAGCATTCAGTAGATGCCAGGGTTCCAAAAGAGTTACAGCAGACAGATTGTGCCGAGTAATTTTTGTCTAAGTGAGGAGACAGATTCTGGGTCCTTCCTACTAGGTCATCTTCCCCAAATCCCTTAACTTGCTTTTTGAGCTCAACCCACAATGGTATTAGTTTATTTTAAAAGTAATGTTTACGTTATCATGATTAATGACTACATAGTATTCCATTTGCTAACCAGGGATGGACAAATTTCTTCTTTAAAGGACAAGGGGGCAACTGTTTGGGGCTTCACAGACCACATAAGGCCTCTATGCCTTATGGCCTGCTGCTCCTGCTGCTCCTGTGGCTTTTTCTTCCTTTTCTCGTACCATTTCAAAAATGTACAATTCTTAGCTCAAAGCTCATCATCTAGATATAGTATCAATTTTAGGGTAAGTAAGATTTTTCCTCGTATTTGCCACTGTAAACATCACCATAATATGAAAGTAAAATAGGCAATAGCTATAGTTTATAGAATAGGGTAATTTCTCCAATCTTCTGCTTCCAGCATTTGTATGATTTTGGTGATAATTAGAATTTCCTCACTAAGTCAGGAAAAGTGTTTTCCTAGTATTTCTAAATCTTATGAACTATATGCAAAAATGTTACAAGATGATTCGTTCAATGATTAATTCAACACACATTTACTTTGAGCCCAGTAAGTAACCTGCAACCTACTGGTAGTCTTTTTCATCAGCGGTTTTAGTAAAATGAGTCCTCAATTCATTTTTTTTTTAATTTTGTTTTAACGTTTATTTATTTTTGAGACAGAGAGAGATAGAGCATGAACAGGGAAGGAGCAGAGAGAGAGGGAGACACAGAGTCCGAAACAGGCTCCAGGCTCTGAGCTGTCAGCACAGAGCCCGACGCGGGGCTCGAACTCACAGACCGTGAGATCATGACCTGAGCAGAAGTCAGACGCTTAATCGACCAAGCCACCCAGGCGCCCGAGTCCTCAATTCAAAATAGAGAATATTAGTGACATCAGTTAAGCTGTCCTTGTACTGTATTTTGTAAAACATCTTTAACTCAGGGTGTATTTTAGTTTTGGGGCATTATAAACTTTTTGAGGAATTGGTGTCCACAAAAAGGAGGTAGCAAAAAATGAAATCCGACATGTTGATCCCCTAAATAACCTCTCTGCCCTTAAGGTAACTGCAGGTTACTTTCTGCTACGAGAATATTTTGATTTCTCCCTTCTACATTAGACTGAAATGACCTTCTTGTAGAAGCCAGTTCGCAGGAATATTTGGAACAAAAGTGTCATGCTTTTGAAAGAAAATGTTAAGTTAAATTTGCTGCATCGTTTCAGCATGCTGACAGCATTGTTTTAAAAATACCTTTTTTTTTTTAAAATTGTATGTTGAATAGAAAAAAAAACAAGGCTGTTGGAATCCAAGTATAGTGACATCAGTGACATAGTGAGATGCAAGGTAAAAAAAAAAAAGAAAATGGTAAATGGCATTTCATTACTCATTTGATTAATGGATTGTGTCTTTGGGAATAACTTGGAAATGGGGAGTGGGTATGGAGTTGTTCTTAATGTCCAACACCTTGGGCAGAGAGTGGACTAAGGGATCAAATCTGTCCAGAAAGCCAGTGGCACAGACACTGGGTGTGTGTGTGTGTATCCTGTCAACTTTTTTAAACTTTTATATACAACTTAGGGTTTATATAGTTACTTCTTATTGTTGAAATCGAAAAAATAGAAATTGTCTTTTTTTTTCTAAATCTAGGTCCTTTAGGAACAAAACTCTAAACCGTAAATAAATTGTAAAATTTGAGAATGTAACCTATGTGTTTGCTATTCCTTAAGTTATTTTCTCACATCTGAAATATTTGAAAACTACTGAAGGGTCTAGTCATTGTCAGGCACTACTCTGCGTGCCGTGGATACATTAGTGGACAAAAACAAAACCAAAAGCAAAAAACAAAACCCCTGCTGTCGTTACCTTGCATTACAGTGGAGGGAGACTACAAATTGAAAATGAGTAAAATAAATACAGCGATAAGGTCTTTGGATAAAGATAAGGCCCTCAAAACAAGGAGTATAAATGCTTAGGGCTCATTGTCAAAGTAATAGCTTAGGCTTCACTCTCAGGGTGTATATGATATTTTTTTTTTTTTTAACATTTATTTATTTTTGAGACAGAGAGAGACAGAGCATGAACGGGGGAGGGTCAGAGAGAGAGGGAGACACAGAATCTGAAACGGGCTCCAGGCTCTGAGCAGTCAGCACAGAGCCCGATGCGGGGCTCGAACTCACATACCGCGAGATCGTGACCTGAGCCGAAGTCGGACACTTAACCAACTGAGCCACCCAGGCGCCCCTGTATATGATATTTTTGACGAGACCTGAAGAAAGCAAGGAGGTGAACCTTGCAGATATAGAAGGGTGAGGACTTTGAGGTCAAGGCCTCAGGCAAGAGCAGTCTGGACTGTCTGAGCACCAGCATGGAGGGGGCAGTGCCTAAAGCATGCTGCCTGAAAGAATGACATCTGGGTATTTCAGGCCCGGACTGATGGTCTCATGGGCCAGATAAGGGTTTGGCTCTCAACAAGTAAGATGGGAAGTCACTAAAGGTGGATGAGCAGAACAAAGGCGCAGTGTCACTTCTAATGTGCCATCTGAGGGTTACGTGGAGAAAGCAGGCAAGGATACAGTCAGGTGAAGCACTTAGAGCCTTTTGAAATAACTCAGACAAGAGATAATGATGGTTTGGTACCTGATACTCATACCTGGAGTTGATGAGCGGCGCTGGCAGGAAAGATAGAGGAAGTGAGAGATTGACAGGAATCTTGGTAACTTTCTTGTTTAATTTTATTCTTTACTACTTAACGCTATAAAATAATCTATGGCAAACATCATAATTCGATACACGTGTTTTTTCTTGAGATTGAGTAAAAAACAGGTATGTGCTATGTCTTTTTCTGTCCATCATTATACTGGAGGTGTTGGCCAAGGCAGTAAGAAAATAGAGCAACAAAGCTTTAAAACTTGAAAGAAGAAATTAAAATGTTATGATGTTACTGTGCTTGATATACAGAGAATGCAAAATATTCTGGAGATACTTTGTTAAATACTTAGAAACATATCCCCCAAGGGATATGCAAGATGCAACAAAGAAAACTATGAACTTGTAATGAGAGAAACATCTAAAGAAATATGGGGATGAGGGAGATACAAATCATGTTCACGGATTGGAAGTCTCCATATTTCAAGAGTGGTCAATTCTTCCCTAAATGATTTATAGATTCAATACAATCCTAATGACAATCTGAATACTTTAAAACAAGTTTCTGTTTTGTTTTTGGTGAATCTTAAAAAAAAAACCTGACTTGAAAACTTAGAGGAAACTATGATGAGCAGAAAATAGCAGAGAACTCTAGAAAAGCAGAGGGGAGAGGACCTGCTCCATCAAGAGTTAAGAATCAGCCCAAACTATATGGTCCTGTGTCAGAGATAGAAACACCAAGTGCAGCAGAACAGAAACAGACCTAGGTGTCTATGAACACTTGATTGATGATGAAAGCAGACCATGGAACAGGGAGAGCAAGGTGGTCTTTTCAAGAAACGATGCCGGAACGCTTGGCTATCCATCCTTAAGGGAAAAAAAAAAAAAAAGAAGAACTCTATCTCACTTCATTGTCAAAAAAATCAGTTCATATTGACAGTAATATAATATAGGATATCTTCATTATCTCCAGATAAAAAAACATTTTTTTAAAACAACAAGACTCAGCATTAGTCAGGAAGACAAAAACGTTTGAAATCCATGAATGGCAAAATATAGAGGAAAGCCACGTTGTGAAAATCTGTTTTTTGGCACATCATTAATTAACAAAGGGCTTGCACCAAAATGTGTAAATATCTTCAAAATTAATAAGAGAAAGGAAAGGAATCGAATTTTTAAAAAATGGCATGGGATATGAACAGGTACTTCACAAAAGAGAGTTTCAACAGGACTAATAGACCTAGAAGGAGGTTCTCAACCTCATTAATTATAGGGAAATACAAATTAAAACCAAAATGAATTTTAAAACTATCATAATACGAGTATGAGTCTACAAGATTGGCAAAAATTGAAATGTTTGACAACAGCAAATGTTGGTGAGGAAGTGAAGCAACTAGAATTCTTACAGTTAATGGGACTATAGGTTTATAAAACCCGTTGGAACACACTTTGGCAGCCCTGACTACAGCTGAGGATACATCGGCCCTTTTCTGTTCCTGGTTTCACAGTCTCTGGACATGTGTGTTTAGGGGCTTCTGGGTGGCTCGGTGGGTTAAGTGCCCAACTCGATTTTAGCTCAGGTCATGATCTCCGGTCCGTGGGATTGAGCTGTGGATCTGAATCCACGCTGACAGCACGTGGGCGTGTGTGTCTCTCTCTCTCCTCACCCCCCTCTCTGTTTCTGTTTCTGTTTCTCTTTTACTCTCTCTCTCTCTTGCTTCCTCCCTCCCTCCATCCCCCCAAATAAGTAAATAAACCTAAAAAAGGGAAACGTATGTTTATATGTACCAGGATACATGCAAAAGAATATAGAGTGGAATGTTCAAAAAAGGCCCAAACAGGAAGCAAATGCCCATCCAGAATATAAGAGGTAAACACAGTGTGGTATATTCAAATTATGGGGTATTACATAGCATTGGAAATGAACTACAGAAACACAATAGCATGGACGAATCTTGAAAACATAATGTTGAGTAAAAGAAGTCAGACACATTGGAATGAACACTGCATCATCCCATTTGTATAAATTTCAAACAGAAGGTTTGAACTGAGCCTGGGTGGCTCAGTCGGTTGAGCCTCCGACTTCGGCTCAGGTCATGGTCTCACGGTTCATGGGTTCGAGCCCCGCGTCGGGCTCTGTGCTGACAGCTCGGAGCCTGGAGCCTGCTTTGGATTCTCTCTCTCTCTCTCTCTCTCTCTCTCTCTCTGTGCCTCCCCTGCTGCTCTCTGTCTCTCTCTCAAAAATAAATAAACATTAAAAAAAAAGAAGGTAGACATCAACTCGACATGTTAGAAATACATATGTAACACAGCTGTGAAGAAAAACAAGGAGGGGGGGGGGTCCCTTAAAATTCTGAAGAGGGGCTGTTGCTTGTGGGCAGGAAGGAGTGATGGTTGAGAACATCACCTGGAGGAGATGGTTATTTTACATCTTTGGCCAGACGTTCTGGGGCAGACTATTGCTTTATAATCACTTGCCAAGCTGAAAATTTGCCTTTTGTGTACCGTTCTGGTTGTTTCTCATATTTTTTTTTAAATGAACAACACAAACTGAGGCTCAGAAAATCAGAAAGTTCCTTCCGGGTGACCAAACTGGTTGACGACAAGGCTGGAATTTGATCACCATCTCGCCTGCTTCCAGGCAGATGCCTTTTCCAATAGAGCATTGGTTCTAAAATTACTTTTCATGGACCACATAAGAAAAAAAAAAAAAAAAAAACAGAGGTCCTTATGAAAACTGCACCTTACAGAATTTCATACAAAACTAACTGGATCAGAATCTTGTATGTTGGATCCATGAATGCGCATTTATCAAGTTTCAGGGGTGGCTGAGTCACAGTGAGGTTTAAAGCGATTGCACTAAATCATACTTACCTTTCCTCAAGAGGAACTGACCAAGAACCCATCCTCTCTGACGATCTTAGATCTTTCTCTCTATTCCAGGAAAGAAAATTATTTTGATCGTTAAAAAAAAGGGTGCGTGGGTGGGTGGGAAAGGTGACCGTTATCTCCTGGACCCAAAAAAAGGAGTTTAGGAGCAAGTAAAAACTGCTTCTGGGATTCTGCGGTTAAAAAAAAAAAAAAAAAGGAAACAGACAAGAGCAAGGGACTCAGTGTTTGAGGCCACACATTAGGTTTGGATCTAGCATGAGGTTCTCTTTTCTTACCAGCCTTTGTATGCAGTGCAGCGTTTCTGAGTTACAGGAGGAAGGTGATTCCTTATGAATTTCATGTTTATTTTCAGATGTCCCCTTTGTGTTTCATAAATTCTCCCTGAGTATTACAGTTTACCTTGGCTATTCTGAGAGTAACTCTAGAAAGATCTATCAAGGGATAAAAACTAAAGAAGGCTTTTAAATGCTGCCTTCCTTCCTCCCATCAAAGAGGACTTCCCCCTTGATTCTCTCAGCGTCTTCCCCTCTCTGCACTTGCGGAACGGAGCTGCCCGACCAGACTGATTATGTGTGTCTGTGTCTGTGTGTGTGTACACGCACGCACACGGGCAATGTAGAATCTTGAGGAAACACTGTGGAAGCAGGCGTAGAAAAGAGTGTTGTATAGAATCAGAGATGAATAATTTGTTAGAAGTACGGAAGCAGGTGAAAGGTGCCCGTACGTGGAGGACAGATCCGAAAGGAGTTCAAGCGAAAGCAGTTGAAGAATTCCAGGGGATTGGAGCTTAGCTCTGGGTTGAGTTTCTGTGATCACAGCACCACTCAGAGGCCAGGCCACCCTGGGCACAGCTTTCTCAGCAAACTGGAGCCAGAGCTTGAATGGGGAATCAGGACTCCCCGAGGCAACAGTGGGGTGCCCTGGTGGGACCAGAACTGGGGAGACAACACCAACACAGCGTGCACTTCAGGGGTGAAGAGGTGTGACGGCTGGTGGCTGTCCTCCCCTGGCCACCCCGGTAGATGCTGCAGCCTAAGACCAGTCCAGCGGTTGTGCGGACCACACCTACGCTTGTTCGGGCTTCCCTCTCAGAGTCGGAGAACTGTTGGGTTTTGTGTTTAGCAGCAGATGAACAAGATGGCATTTTTACTTTATAGAAATACTGCTTTCACTAAACCACCTGAGTAGAAGCATCCTTTCACACCGACAAAATTGTCTTGTTTGGAGTAACTATAATAGAATATGCTGGATATTGTGCTCACAGCCAAAGAACAGAACAGTTTCTTCTTTATTCCCAGAACACTGGTCCAAAGCATAAGCAAACAATTCAGAGGTTGATTTTTATATTCTTAGATAGAGCCTCTGTATTTGTTCAAAAGGACCATCTTCTATGTTAATAGGCTCTTTCCAAGAAGCAAAGTTAACCCATATTATGTTCTCCAATCTGAAAATGATTTAGGATTAAAAATCACATATAATACTTGTACATACTTTATAGTTTACAAAACCTTTCAGGAATATTTTCACGTATGATCCCCTTCTCAATACTGTGAGGTAGCGTTTACTATTCTCATGCCACACGATGAAAAACCTGAGCGTAGGACATGAATAAATTAGGCTGAGGTCACTTGAGTAGGATGTCACCAAGCTGGACAGGAACCACATCTTACTCTGGGTCCTCAGTACTTTAGCTCCCTACACACACACACACACACACACACACACACACACACAGCTATTTTTCAGGGACATGGTCCTCAGTGTTCTCTTCAATGCCTGCCACGTCTTGGCATTTGGTTGACTGAAATGGTAACTAACCTAGAGGCACGAAAATGTCAACTAGGACTGGGACTTTAAAACGATCGGGCAGAATTGTTTGGACTTCTTAAAGCTAACACTGCCTTAAAACGCAATCACCATCTTAAACGGGATGGATAGCCACCATTATTTTTTCCTCAGTTTGGCGGAAGGCTACCATTCAAAAGACCATTATCTTCTGTATTTCTTGTAGTACCTACTGCTGCTGGTCATGGTAAAGCGAATGGATTTAGCAGACCAAGGCTCGGGTTCTGGTCCTGCCACAAGCTATGTTTCCTCATCACAGGAACATAACATCTCCGGGGCTGTGTTTACTGACCTGTGAAATGAAGGAAATAGCATCTAACCTGTATATAGGGCAAATTAGATGGTACATGTGAAACTATGTTTCACTTGCGATGTGTTGTGCAAATACAAGGCATCATCAGTCAGCATGAAATGTGTTCTGGGTGACTAGCTGTGACCCGTGGTGCTTCATCAAGAAGATCTTAGTACAGGTGTAAGGACTCTTTTAAATGTCAAAAAAAAAAAAAAATAGATCACAGGAATAAAGGCTATTTTGAAAGAGCTTAGAATTCCCTTTTGTAACTCAGATAATAAAAATAAGGCGGTGGGTCTTTATGAATTTTAAACACACAATATAAAATTGAAATCTGTGATAAACATATAAATTAACTTGGAATGAATATAGAAGGCTGAATAATTTTTCTGAAAATAGACTTCATAAGAGATCCTACCTCTATAGATTAATTTTACTGAAATGTCATATTGTTAAGTGCTAACCAATTTTTTGATATTATGAATAGAAAATCCAAGAACAATACGTTTGTTTTTCAAAAACAAAAGGTTTGGGTGTTTTTTTCAGTAACAAAAATACGAAAGCTGTAGATACCATACCATACCTGTGTAGCTATGGTGGGACAGTCTCACTTCTGAGATGCGTGAAGTGCAATGAACCTTGAGTGAATCACGTGGTAATTTCTTTGCCTCACTGCCAAATCTGTAAGAAAGAGAGGGAAGAGAGAAACTGAACTAGCTCCACAAGTATAATGTATCCAGCAACTGTAAAGTACGCAACGCAAACTGTTTTCTTGAAAGAATACGCTTGCCGTGGTTATACGAAATTATTCATAATAGGAAAATCGAGAGTATTCAACTTGACCTTGTTTCCTGTGTAGTCCTACGCCCAAGAGGCTATCTGTACACTGAAAGCAATCTATGAAAACTCGATTTACTAAGTCTAAGTCAAGTAAATTGATCTACAGATAAGACCAAAAAGTGATAGTGCAGAGATATAACATTCGCTGATTTTTTTCTTCCCATCTTAAATGATGGTTTCTGCTTTAGGCCACCATATACAATAACACAAGGGCATATAGTGGTTGTGGGACCAGCAGCGGATCCAGGTACAAAATGCTCCATACTGCAATTTTACACTGGCCAGAAGTTTCAACTGCCCTATTTCAGGACTTCATCTCATTCTGTTGAGAAGTCAATGATTTTAATAAAGATAGAAGTACTTATAAAAGACATAATTTATACAAAGCTGTAAATAGCTGTACATTAAGTGGCAGGTGGACAGAACAAAGTTGACAATTTAGAATTATAATCTGAAATAAATAATAAAATTAGACAGTTAAAAAATAAAGGCCCCTATTATAGTTATGCAAATTATGGCATGAAATAGTATGAGAAAGTCTGGTTTAACTACAGGCTCAGAGGGGAAATGCCTTTCTTCCTATTTCCGTATCAAGAGAGACCTCCAACATGGTGACATTACTTGTCTCTTAACCCATGACCTAACTTGCTGGTAAGTGACAATCATTAATTCATGAATTGGGGGGAGCTGCGAACTTCTATAAATGTGTAAGTGCGAAAAGTCATTATGACTTGTCCATCGTAGGTCATTGCAAGATAGCAGTTAAGGGTAAGTGCATCTACTCTACAAAACCAAGTTCTTCATGATTACCTGTCCCAATACCCAGGTTCACAGGGGCTGGGTACAAGCAGTAGCAAGCCCATTGTATCCCAGACTCAAGCGACATACTCTAATTCAGGTTGTATATTTAATGCATTTCCATCATGTGACTTTTTTCCGTGACGAAATTTTTCAATTTGTCTAAAGTTACATGGGCATTATTATCTATTGTGCTCCCTTAGACTCATATAAACATGTAATATAAAACAACTTAAATATATTAATATTTAGCCAAGCCTATAGGTGATATGAAGGTAAAGAGTAATAGTGGTTTTTAAACATGTGAAGGGCTGTCTTTTAGAACAGGGCTTATTCTGTGTAGCCTCGGAGGGAAACATACTTTTACTAAATAGAGCAAAAAACATTTCTAGCAATTAAAGCAGGGGCAAAAGTATTCATTCCAGAATCTACCAAGAGCCAGTCCCAGTGTAAGTTACTAAAGACACAACGGTGATCATGCCCAGAATGTTGCCTCCCTCATGAAGTTTGCTCTTCAGAAGGAATAACAAACAGGTAATCACAACACTTGTCATGAGCACCATGTTAGGGAAAGTACAAAGATCTTACTGAACACCTGTAGTAGAGTGTGTAATCCAGTCTAGGGCATACGAGAAGATACGTGATTTTAAAAAGATTACACCATGGGGGCACCTGAGTGGCTCAGTAGGTTAAGCATCCGACTCTTGATTTCAGCTCAGGTCACCATCTCATGATTATGAGATCAAGCCCTGCACTGGGCTCCGTGCTGAGCACGGAGCCTGCTTAAGATTCTCTCCCTCTTTCTTTCTTTTCTGTGCCTCTCCTGCTCACTCTCCCTCTCCCTCTCTCTCTCTCTCTCAAAAAAATAAAATTACCTATCTGTTTTATGAAGAAGAAAGGGTGGCACAAGTAAAGGAGTGATACAGACTGAGTACATGGGCATAGACAGAGGTGGAGTAGAAGCATAGAATATACTTCAAATATAGGATGAATGACTTTTCCGCCGGTGGGCTCTCCCATCACTGGAAGGTTTCAAAAGATGCTGAATGACTATTCAGTAACAAAGGTGTTATGTATAAGGGCATGTATTGACTAATCATGCAGTAATCTAAAGAATACTGTTGCTTCTCGAATCCTTACTGCCCAGGTTGGCCAAGTGGACTTGAACTGGGGGAAGGTCATTACCCACTGAGATTGGAGGTGTTGGAAAATGTTCAGCCAAATGAAGCATAACAGCTGTGTTTTTTTTTTTTCCCATCTACCCAAATCTGGGGTGAATTTCTGATGTGCAGGTGGTGAGGACTGAGATCCGTATGATGAGATGAATTTTTTGACATATCTATTTTCAAAAGAATATTATGACTTAGAATTTAACATTTCCTAGAGAACATTTGGAGATAGAAATGATATTTATCAGGGGCCATTAGAGATAACTGGAGGCAATCTGCTACAGTTATAGCTGGTGATTCTGCTTATGGATATATACCCTAAAAATTTGTTCTTCAAATTTTCAGCTCTCATCAAAGCAATCTGATTTTAACAAATCAGATTAAACCAAGTGAAAACAAGCATCTCCTTCCATTCTCCACAAACCTCAAGCCCTATTCCCTGGAGATATTCCCTTTTAATTCTTTTGGCCATTTCTTCTGGCATTCTTCTAATATTTATTTTTCACTTGCTTCTTTTAGAAATTATCTGTTGGCTTCAGTTATAATTGATACAAATTTACATCCATTTCCGTCTTCTCAGGTTTAATTTCATCCTCTGTAAAAGGTAAGAAAACAGTAAGCATTGAACCTCTAGATCACCGTGAGGCTCAAATGAGCCCTGTCAC
The DNA here is from genome assembly GCF_018350215.1 of Panthera leo. NCBI lineage: Eukaryota > Metazoa > Chordata > Mammalia > Carnivora > Felidae > Panthera > Panthera leo. Next base: position 39,647,636 of record NC_056690.1, read on the forward strand.
TGTCACTGTTTCAATGGTTCCATCCACGGAACCATTCTGCAAAGACAACACCTGAAAACACAACCAGGCAGCAGGATATAAGGATTCTTAGTCTCTGGATGATCTCAAGAAGCAGAATTGTTCTCAACACCATTACATCACCAGTTTGCCACCAATTTGGGTCACTGATAGAGAAAATACGATGTTACCTTTCTATCATGTTCTCCTATGACCTGTAGACTATTATGTGACGAAGAAATGTTTATATTAAATTTCTTTGAATCAGTATATTTCAGAGTACCTTTGTTACACCACCTTATCCTATCTATTAACTATTGGGAACATCTTGTAAACTTACCAATGTCTAATGTTCACTTATAATATAGTTTGGCTCATTCACATAAAGTCATTCACAATAACTGCTCGTTCACTGTGCCCTACCAAGTTCCCATCCCAACTAAAATTTAGAGCAAGTCAGCCATGCAAATTAGCCCAGAACTGGCAATTTACTAAATAGGTCCCTTGTGGTTTTAAAGAGTTAATATAACTTCTAAAAGCAGCTAACCAAGCCTGCTCAAAGTTTGAGTCCTGGAAGGACCTGGCTCATTACAAACTAGTGCTTTTAAGATTTTGATAGTTGTTTTATAACATCCAGCTATTTGGAGAACAGCGAAGGAGTTCAAAGGCAATTGGTTGTTCAATCTAGCAAGCATGAATTGAATAACCAAAATGCATATAGCACTGACATAGTACATTTCACTCGACGGGAGGAGAGCAGTTATCTCCTGGGAAAAGATTAAGAAATGGAGACTTTCGGGAAAGAGTTGGTTGCCAAGGCCTAAAGTAACTAGGAGGTTTTGTGGGATACAGAGAACAATGGCAGTTAGGCAGGCGCTTAGGAATACATGCTTTCCACCTTCATCCTGGAGTCAAAGGGAATATTAGGGGGAGAATTCCAGGAAACCAGCTGGTAGAATTCCACTTTAGAGAAAGGTTTATTTGTCTTGCACAGTAATGGTACTTCTGTTTCATAGTGATAGCCCCGCATATGGAGTTTTGATATCATTATGGCACGTACCCCTAATACGCTTGATCTGAGTTTCTCAGAGACATTTCTAAAATGAAATAATCGATTTGAATTCATCAATCTCCCTCGATTATTTCACAGATATGTATGAAATATAGATAATAATTATAAATACATATATATAGAACAATTATGTGTGTGTATGCATGTATATGTGTGGGTTAGTGACAGTTTGCATTTCTGAAGTCTGTCGTCCAATGACTCTATGAAAATAAAATGATTATATTGTCAAGTGATAAATTTGGACATGCTAGCTGATACACATGAATATGTGAGGGCTGTAAAACTGGAATTTTATTTTATTTTATTTTTTAACGTTCATTTATTTTTGAGACAGAGAGAGACAGATCATGAACGGGGGAGGGTCAGAGAGAGAGAGAGGGAGACACAGAATCTGAAACAGGCTCCAGGCTCCGAGCGGTCAGCACAGAGCCCGACGCGGGGCTCGAACTCACGAACTGCAAGATCATGACCTGAGCCGAAGTCAGCGGCTCAACCGACTGAGCCACCCAGGCGCCCCTCTTCCTGGAATTTTAAATAGAGGAAGACCCAGAAAAATCTGTGTATATAATTGGTATTATCATGTTTTTATATTACTTTATAGGAAGTACTATATAGCAAGCTACTATCCACATAAAATATAGGAAGTACCATATAGCAAGCTACTATCCACATAAAACCCAGATAAGGATAAGATAGTTGCTCTGGATTTATAATTAATACAAGTGTTACTTATCGCTTTGTTTTTAAAGTTGGAATTCAACCTCATGTATATTTTATAGAATCATAATTTATAGGGACAAGTGATTTATTATTTCAATAAGATCTATGTTCTCTGCCAAATAGCATACAAGAGAAGGAATAGTCTTTGGAATGCTAGCATAACCCACATACTATCTGCCCGCTGGTAAGGTTCTTAATATTGTGTCAGAAGGAGCATATATTTCAGAACAGCGAATTTTGCAATACCTCAAGGTATTTACCTCTTTTAGGTGTCACAATAATATGAAATATGACTGTAGTATGATTCTACACTGGTGCATTTTGGCTTTTGAATCCGTATTAAAATCTATGATAAATGCAATCAGGGGTTACAGTTAAGCTAATGACACAACTTCTTGAGTTCTTGTTTAAAAAAAACACATTATTTAGGCCAATTCACATACCCATACAACTCACGACTTAAAGTATAAAATTCAGTGATTTTTGGTATATTTCCAGATATGTGCAATCATCACCACCGTCAACTTTAGACTATCTCATCCCTTCTAAAAGAAACTTCATGCCTGTATGTGCTACCTGTAGAGACTTCCCTATTCAGGGCAGTTCATGTGAATGGCTTTTGTGGCTGATTTCTTTTGCTTGGCATGTTTTCAAGAGTCATCCATGTTGTAGCATTTATTCCTTATTATGAAACCTTATTCCTTTTTATGAAAAAAAAAAAAGTTCCATTACATGGATGATCACATTCTGTGTATTTCTTGACCAGTTGACAGGCACTTAGTTCTTTCCAATTTTTGACTACCATGAATAATGCTGCTATGAAATAGCAGTGACTATTTCCCCAATGACTAATAATGTTGAGGATCTTTCCATGTGCTTGTTGGCCATTTGTATTCATTCCTTGGAAAAGTGTCCTATCAGATCCCTTGTCCATTTTTCAGCTGGGTGATTTGTCTTTGTATTTACCATAGAGTTCTTTTAATTCCATCTAATATTACATACTCCGTGGATACACAGCTTCTCGTTCTTTTCACCAAAAAGGAGTTGAAGTGTTTTCTTCAAAGGCTGGAGTCTTTTTAGAACATTTATTTCCATGTGGTAAACTTGTCCTTTTCTGGAGAGCATCAGAGATTTTTATTGCCTTCCTTAAGGCTCCATGACATGACTAAATAAACCTAACACAATTCTTTTCTGCACTAGTAGTTAGAGTTTTCCAACCAGAACATCTTTTATTGGTCCCTAGGGGACCAGCTAAAAGAGAATGACAGTGAGTTGGAGAGCTAGGTAAGCTTCTAAAGTGATGACAAAATTTTAGTGGTTTTCTTTCGCCTTCTTCCAATTCTAATGTATTTTTCACGGTCACTTTCGAATTTTGCTTTTTATGTTCTGGATTCTGACCAAAAAAAACTATTTCACAAACCTTGCAAAGTTAATTTAATTATGGGTAAACGTTAATTTTGTTGTGATTTGTGTGCATTTGGCATTTTAATAAGGATTCTCCTTTACTATAAAGATGTATTTTTCATGGAACTTTTATGTGCTGAATAAATTACATCGATATAGAGGAGTAAAAAAAAATAGGAAAATAGACAAAACCAACAATAATGAGAGACTCAAACATACCATTTTAAGTTTTGAATAATAAGCAAAATGAAAATTTAAAAAATGATAGCGATCTGAATAAAATCATAAGAATACAATAGAATTGATAAACAATCAGAAGCTAGTTGTCAAGCAATGAAAAGTCAAGAATGGGTCTTTTCATCAAGAATCTTTCTAAAAGATTATTACAATAATTTTGCTTCCTATTTAAAACCCTCAAAAGCCTTCCCATTGCCCTTAGGAGAAAATTGCCAGTATTTCACAAGGTGTTAGAAGGAAGCCCTGCACAATCTGGACCCACATGGCCCCTTATGCCTCATTTTCACCAGATTCTTCTCGAATTCTCTCAATTCCATCCCTCTGAGCCTTCATCCAAATCATATTCGAATGCAAGAAGCTCTTTCACAATAAAAGCCCTTACACATAAAGCTTCTGAGAACACATGGTGAATTTGCATTTGTGTTGAATGGCATTAGGGCCAGAAACCTAGAAACAAAACCAGCAGAAGCTCTTTTTCAAAATGCTCTCAAGGGAGTTACCTAACAGAATAATGACACTGGAACACACAAACAAATTATGGCACTCATGTAGGTTTGGGCCCCAATCTCATCCGAACTCTGGTTCACTGAGCTAGAATATGCGTCGACTAGGCTAGTGAATTCATTGGCCTCCTTATCTCCTAAGGCAAAAGCCAGATCTTGATTGATCAGACACAGAACGGTGCCAGGGAAGACAGAAAGCAGTGAGTGAGAGCAAGTCAGCCTGCGATATCATAAGGGTCACTCCGGGTCAGGCAAACATCTCAAACAAATGGGTAAAGAAGGAAAGAAAAGAACCTGCCACAAAAGAGCCCTAACAACGTCAAACCATGAGATCTTGTCTTCTGGCAGAGCAGTGCCAATAAATCCATGGCAGTTCCTCATCCTGCCAGAAGTGAGAGCAATTTGTTGGTAGTGTTGATGAGGGAGCTGGGGCAAGCTGAGGGCAAAATACAGGTTAACAGCACTACCCCCCCCCCCCAACCATGGAATATGTGTGATATTCCTCTGACACTCCCAGCTCCCCAAGAACAAAGGAAAGGAGTTTTAAGTGCTTGCCATGGTGATCTGGGAAACTAAGGCAAATGAAAAATTAAATTCCCTTTTGGCCTACAGTCCATTGACAAGTCCCTGGAACTGGTAGAGTGACTTTCCTCTAGAAGCTCAGCTGCCTCGATGATGACACTTTGCCAGGGACAAAAGAGAATCTTAGCTTAACATTATCCCAACCTCGAGGATCCTGTGAGTCTACTTTAACATATAAGAATTCCTTTGGAAACTTCCTTTATCCCAACTCCCTGGAGATCTATGCTGGCAATCATACTCCAAGCTTATGGCCCCTTGATATACATCTGAAGGGTCTCATGACTGAGGTTTTACTAAATGGTAATAAATGATGTTTCCCTAGTAACAGCTAGCCCCTCAAGGTCCTGGAAACCTTGCTTCCAAAATACCTTAAAGACTTACTCTATCACTAACCCCCTCCCAACCTGAGAGTATATAATCAGTTACCTGCAACGACCCCAGTGGAGCTCTTCCTGCCCACGGGTCCTGTCCCGTGCTTTAATAAATCACCTTTTTGCACTAAAGACATATTCAAGAATTCTTTCTTGGCCACTGGCTCTGGACCACCCCACCATCACCTCAACACTTCATCAGTGTTAGAGAATATATTTGAAAACTCATCTGTGATGTCAACATTATTCCCTTTTCCGAGATTATTTAGGCCTTTCCAGTTTTAAAATACATAATAGGCTCAGGGTCAAAGGGGTGGGGTGCAGAAAACCACAATGAGCAAACACACGGAGGAAAGTCATAAAATTATTTTTTCCCGAATAATGTTAGGGCCTCAACCCAAACTGACTTACATGTAAATGTATTGGAACACTTAAGCAAAGGTACTTAAGTTATGGAGGATTTTTTAAATCCCTAGCAACCCAAGTAAAGCTTCTCAACTTATTTATTAATGATGAAATACACCAAATAGAGGTATTAAAGTTGGTGTCTTTAGTTCACACTATACCGAAATAAACCTCAAGTGAAGAAATGGTTTCAAAATCTTTTAAATGCCTTAAAAGTACTAGGAGAAATACACAGCAATGTTGTTATAAATGTGGGATGTGGACCTATACCCCAAAATAATTAACAAGGAAGAAACAGGCAATAGACTTGAATACATGACAGTTTATATTTCTGTATGGACACATCGTCATAAATGACCTGAAAATAGAAGCTGGGAAAACGATTACAATTTATGTAACTGAAAATGCATTAAAAAATACATAAAGGGGTGCTTGAGTGGCTTAGTCATTTAGTGCCTGACTGTTAATTTCACTTCAGGTCATGATCTCATGGTTCATGAGATTGAGCCCTGTTTCAGGTTCTGCATTGCAGAGCCTGCTTGGGATTCTCTCTCTCTCTCTCTCTCTCTCTCTCTCTCTCTCTCTGCTCCTCTCCCACCAGTGCTCTCCCTCTCTCTCTCAAGAAATAAACATTTAAAATGAAAAAATACATAAATAACTAAGACCCAAGTAGAGGAACAGATGAAGCAAATATATAGACAGTTCACAAATGTGAATTCTAAACTTGGGGGACATTATTTTCTATAATACATCTAACTGATTAAAAATTAGAATGCATTGGGGCGCCTGGGCGGCTTGGTCGGTTAAGCGTCTGACTTCAGCTCAGGTCATGATCTCACGGTCCGTGAGTTTGAGCCCCGCGTCAGGCTCTGTGCTGACAGCTCAGAGCCTGGAGCCTGCTTCAGATTCTGTGTCTCCCTCTCTCTCTGCCCCTCCCCTGTTCATGCTCTGTCTCTCTCTGTCTCAAAAATAAATAAACGTTAAAAAAAATTTCTTTTTAAAAATTAGAATGCATATAAAAATTAGTAAGATAAAGAGTAAGCACCCAGATTGACAAATAGATGAGGCTACTGTAGAAACAATTCACGAAGGTTTCATAAACATACAAGAACTTGTGCATTGGACAAGAGCATGTTGAAAATAACACTAATTCAGATTTTCCCAGGCATTTCTCTTGTCTGTCTGCTCAAATAAATCTAGGTCTACTACTATCCTCCCCTCTTAGATCCTCTCAACAATGTGCTAGAAAGTGAAAAGGAAAAGGGGAAGGAGGAGAACATGGCCTGGGGAAAGATTTGGGTTGTTTCTTTCTAGTTTGTGGAGGAGACAGATTCAGAAGCAATTGTGATACATGAGAGAAAGGAGGGGAGAAGTGAATTTTCTAACGTATTATTAAAGATTTGCCGGAAACCACTAGGGAATTTATTTATATTTTCCATTGGCTTCCTACACTCAGTTCTTTTTTGCAGTGCTCTTGGAATAAACCGTGTGGGTCACAGCCTTATATGATTTATACAAAATCTGATAGACATGGAATGAGTGTCTTTGTAAAGATTTGATGCCCTCCAAAAGGAGCGAGGGAGGGAAGGACCAAATGCTGTTTGTTATTTCTGGATGGATATATGATAACCGATGTTTTTTTCTTTTGGTGTTTCTCCTATATTTTAGAAATGATACATTTATTTCTTGTTATTCTTTCCTCAAAAACATATTTAAAAAGTAGAAAATTTAAGACATTTTACAGGCGGGCTCTACCATTTTTAAGGGTGGCATTGCCTTAGTGTGTTTTTTAAAGGAGTTATTTTTAGGACAACAGAAACGTCCAAATAATGGAAGGTCAACTTACAGGGTTTTAAAATAAATTTAATATTTTCCTAACATTAATGATTAATCTGTATGATTCACATCCCACTTATTTTAGCTTTAGGATATTAAAAACAAGTTGAAGTTTGTATGTGTTTAAATAAGAATGTTGACAAATATTGAAACCTTTGAAAAGACTGAAGGGGAAAAGGGACATATTTTCATAGGCAGGTTTCTATATGTTATGGAGTTCTGCCTTAATATTTTCTAAGTCAATATAAACCCTTTTCACTGTAACTAGATGTCTTTTCACTCTCCCCACAGCATTACGTCAGACATCAACAATGAAAAAGTAATAGCACATAGACGTTGACGTTGACGGTGTCTGTTCGAGTCCTGGTAGGCTTGAAGGTCTGTGCACCAATAATGTTCTCCATGTGGGTTTCTGGCTTTTAGTCCTCGGAGCAAGTAGGGATGATTATTAAAGATGCTGCCTAAGAACACAAAATAGAACACAGAAAAGAAATGGAATGTGTACTAGATACACAAAAGCTATAGGCGTGTTAAATTTGGGCAATTTATCATTAGTTCATGTAGATGAGCGAAGACTATATCCAATTCTATGAGCAGTAATACCCTTCCAAATTTTTTAAGTAGGCAGATTTTTCTAAGGCCTACTAAAGGAAATCTGGCAAAAATTCCAGCTTGCTTAGGAGCTCTGCCAAAACATCATATTTTAAAAGTCAGAAACAAATCTCTGTATGAATGTTAGCCTCACACAGACTAGACCAGCAGAATCATTATTTAAAAACCTGCAGGGTTTCTGCCCATTTGCGAAGACTTCACAAATGCTTTGTGCAAGAAGGAGGTAGTAAAAAAAATCGATGACAATTCCTATATATAGTATGTATTGGAGGGGCCTGAAATTAAAAATTCAGAGGAGTTTGGAAGCAGGAGTGAAACTATGGAGAAGTCACAAAATCTCTTCAACCTCATTTTGTAGATGAGGCAAAAGTTACCTATTATCCGTGATGGTTCTGGAATTTTCAGTGTCAAACTCTAAATTGTATACTGTGTAGCACTCAGCGTTAGGTGGAAGAATGAATGTATAGTATTTTACATTATGTTACCTGGAGTAACTCTATAAGAAGATAATTTGCCTCATATTTCAGGTATTAGTAGGAGCTCGGAGAAAAAAACTAATGCCATTCATGAGGACTCCACCCTTCCTTATGACTGAATTCCCTCCCAAAGACCCCACCTCCAAATACCATCATATTGAGGATTAGATTTCAACATAATGAGTTTGGGGGGACACATACATTCAGTCCATAACAACTATGACATCTTTCTGGGTTTTTTTTTTCCATATAAAACACACTATCGTTTCCATCAGTATGTATTCTTAAAAACATTCTTTCAAGAAATCAGATCAAGGGAAAGGCCCTGATTAGAAAGTCAAATTGTCTTGACACTGACTAAGTACCATCATTAAAATACTCAAAAATAACACAGTGATTCAGGATCCAGTACAGTGTTGTGATAGGTGATCTCCCACAGCTGACCCAAGAGCTAATTAGTATACACAAAAATGCAGAGTCTCAATTGTCAAGGCTCAAAATACGCATCCTGCTCTCTTATCTATTAGAAGAAAGAACATAAGCAGAGACCCCAACATTATTTCTCGAAAGATGGCAGGAAGTAATGAAAAATTATCCACCCGTGAGCCAATCTGTGAATGTTAGAAACCATTTCCAGACCCTACCTTAAAAGAGAAATGGAAAACTGAATCAAAGCGATGGAGTAGCTGAATCAAGGCTGTTGTCTATAGACTATCCCAAATGCTCTTTCCTAAGGCAAAATAGGATATTTCCATTGGCTATGGTCTTGATAGGGAAATGCGGGTAAAATTCATTCAGTGAAATGTCATAAGATAAAATAATCTGAAAGGATATTTAGAGAAATTTTTTAAAAAGCACAGAGTAACTTTGCTTAAGATCACAAATTTCCCAATGCCTGGTGGAAGAAGAAAGAAATGAAGAAACATGTGAAACTTACATGTGATAGAGTAAAAATCATAAATTTCTTCATATATTTTTTCCCCTTTTTGTCCCAATGGTTTCTTGCTCTATTTTTATTTATCTTTTACATTTCAGGCTGTATCAGTCAATGTTGAACCAGAGAATCAGAACCAGTTGGAGATACGTATTAGATTTATCGTAAGGAGTTGGCTTATGTGATTTGAGAGACCGGGCAGGCGTAACACAAGTCTGTATGGCAGGATATCAAGGCATGAGGAAAGGCAGGCTGGAATTCACAGACAGAAGTGGAAACTACCACCCGCAAGTAGAGTTTCTACTATATCAGAAAGGCTGAGTCTCCCTTAAGCCCTTTCAAGTGATTGAATCAGACCTATCCAGTCGATCTAAAATAATCTCCCTTACTTAAAGTCGACTGATTACAGACTTCAACTCTATCTTCAAAATATCTTACAGCAACACCTGTATTAGTGTTTGATTGAACAACTGGGATAAAAGCCTCGTCTAGTCAACACATAAAACTGTCCATCACATAAAACTGACCATTATAGATGTACCATAATTTTTTAAAATGAGGCATGACTCTGAAAATCTATAGACTAGATGTGTTTTTACCAACCAACCACACACACATGTGCACACACGTGCACACACACACACACACACACACACACTCCAGTCACACATTTGTTAGGATTAGGTTGTTTTTTAAAAGATATTTTATTGCTCTTTAACATAAAAGCAGTCTGGAGATACACTACCCAGGACTGGTATGGTGGCTCTTGCGTCTCACCAGTGATTTAGGGTCCCATTTTTCATGTCCCTTCCTACTTTAGTAGGTCTCTTCCATCATCAAGGTTAACTCACAGTCCAAGGAGACTTCTGGAGCTCCATTCTTGATTTCTGTTTTCTCAAAAACAAAAAAGACAAAAGGGAGGAAGGCTGTCTGCCTCTCCTTGAAAGGGTCCTGGAAGTCTCCCATGTCTGCTGAAGCCTCGTTGGCCAGGACTTGATCACGTGGCCACATAGTGCTGTGAGGTAAGGTAGGGAATGTGGTCTCTGGTTCCAGGAGACTGTGTCCCTGGCTAAAATTTGGGAGTCTATGACCAAGAAGCAAAAGGAAATGGATGGTCTAGTACACAACAAGTATCCTTTGCATCACAAGGTAGCTTTAAAATCCTTGAGAACATTTAGCTTTGCATTGATATATTAGTATAGCCTCTTTGAGACGAATTTTGAAGAGTGGGTTGAGTAGGCATTATAGACATATTTATCAAGTATACTTGTGGTTTTTTTTAAATTTTATTTATACTTGTGTTTTTTTTTTATTAGCTGTTTTGGGCTTTGCTAGGTTAGCAACTTCTACCACTTTTCCTTTTTTTTTTTATTTTTCTATTTTTATTTTTTGAGAGAGAAAGAATGTGCATGTGCACAAGCAAGGGAGGGGCAGAGGGAGGGGAAGGGAGAGACTCTTAAGCAGGCTCCAGGCTCAGCTCGGAGCCTGATGAATGGCTCGATCTCAGGACCGTTGAGATGGTGACCTGAGCTGAAATCCAGAGTTGACACATAACGGACTGAGACACCCAGGCGCCCCGTGTCACTTTTCCATTTTTAACGTCTACCGTTCTACCCAAAATGCCCAACTTAACTTTGAAGCTCTTATTTTGGAAACAGTTTCAGGATCTATGACCAACTCGTTCGGAATTGGTATCAAGTTAGTTTGGCTCTGACTTTGTGCCAATTCTGGCAATGGGGATTTTGTCTTGCTCACCAAAGTAGTTCTTAGCATAGGACTAGTTTTATACAGTCAATTTGTATGTGTGCGTTTCTTTCTGTTTTTATGGTTCTCTCTCACACGTATCTTAGATTCCGTGTTAGATGAGGAGAGGGGTGGTCCTGCCTTGCTTTTACCAGTACGACCTTAGGCTTTGATTTGCTTCTGATGATGTTATTGACTTGAATAGAAATTTTTTTTTGCCAGTTCTGATTTCTGAAAATCATTTGAAGGACTGAATTATCCAATATTTGCCTTCTCCCTTTCTCATCAGTTACCCAGAGTGAAATTTCTTTCTTTAAATATTGAGATAAAATTATTACTCTTGTGTTCAATAAAGGAGGCTTAAACATGTGACTCTCAGAAGTGTGTCATACAGTGAGTGGCAGTGTTTTAAAAAGGACCATAATTTACTTTATCAAACCTGCAATGGATTTTCAGGGGGGAGGGGTAAACGGAAATACACTGTTCTATTTGTAAGAAGAAATGCCTCATTTGTTCATTACTAATTTCTTTGACTAATATTAAAGTGCCTTGATTGTGCAAGAATGTGGTTGAATACCTTTTGCTTATTGCAGTAATTTGTAATCATTTGCAAGGTTGCTGAGTAATAATTTTATCGTCGTGAGGAGATGAGTCTATTAGGAAGCAGTGATTGCCAACTGTGTATTCCTTATAGCAGCATGGAAAGAGAGTTATGATACCAATCGCTTTTTTCCTTGAAACATCGGTCTTTAATTGGTGATAACAGCTAGCAGAGAACTGCTTAAAGGTATGTTTTTTCCCCTAGATGGTCATAAAGGGACCATTGTCTTGCTACAGTCTAAATAGCACTTTGTATTCTCTACGATTTTGAGCATTTTTGTTTCCTCCCTTTGTTTTGGCATACTCCTTCTTTGGCATAACCTTTTGAAAAACACCTATGAAACTATCATATAGTTCATTCTGTTTATCACATGTAAGCAATTCATAAATTTAGACCACCGTTTGGTTTCTGCGCTGTTGGAGACGTTTCCCCTCCCTTTATTCAGAAAGTGGATGAGTGATTTGGGGTTAGGAATGTGGAGAGCAACACTCCCACTTTACAACAAAAGAAAAGCTGGACACACTGCAGAGGAATGAATGTTCTGAAGCCCATCAGAGAACGGAGGTAGCAGGGCCAGGCTCCAGAGGATACACGTTGTGTGATACCATTTACATGGCATTCTCTGAAAAGCAAAACTCTAGAGATGACAAACAGATGGGTGGTTGTCAAGGGTCGAGGTTTGGTGAATGGGGTGCGGAGAGACTGCAGAAGGGAAATTTTCTTTTAAGTTTCTGTTTAAATTCCAGTTAGTTAACATACAGTGTAATGTTAGTTGCAGTTGCACAATTTAGTGACTCAGTGCTTCCGTACGTCACCCGGTGCTCATCACGACAAGTGCACTTTTTAATCCCCATCACCTAGTTAACCCGTCCACCCCTCTGGTAACCATCAGTGGGTTCTCTATAGTGAAGAGTCTGTTTCTTGGTTTGCCTCTGTCTCCTTTTTCATCCTACACTCGATTGTTTCGTTTCTTAAATTCCACATATGAATGAAATCATCGCAGAGGGGAGATTTTAAGATGATAGAAGGAGGGACCCACTATTCCTGTTAGTTTGCTCAAGACTGTCCCAACTTGAAACCAAAAGGCCTGTGTACTAGGAATCACTCTTATTTCCAGGCAAACCAGGATTACTGGTGACTCTAGAGGGAAGTACTCTGTATGGCCGTGGCTTGGTAGATACTTGGCTCTATGTCTTTGTTATAACCAAAAGGCTGTATGAAAGCTTCTGTGAAAGTGTTTTAAAAACTCTCTGCTAACGTCTCCAGGATCCCAGGGCTGTGACAAATCTAACTGTATTGAAAATGAAGAGAACTAGATCAAAAATCGGAATCTGACCACATGAGTAAAAATAAAAAGCAGATATATGGAGTTTTAAGGAGCACGTGATAGGAATCTGCAAGTATTTGCAGGGCTATCATGGAAAAAAATGGCAGTTCTGGCGACATGGTAACTGATAATCCTACATTTGTGCAAGACACGACCTGAACGTCTGTGTTCCGTGGTTCCGCATATCGGTTAAGTTATTTAACACATCGGTGCTTTGGGTTTCTCTTCTTAGAATAATCAGTTTAATGGCATCCACCTCCAAAGCTGAGGTAAAGGTAAAGTGAGGTTATATATTAGCTAGCAACTAGTGAAAATAGACAATGTTACGTCTGATATACTTTAAGTGGCTTGCTAGCATTCTCATTTAGCCTTTCTGGTTTTTAGATGTATGTAATACAGAAGATTGTTAAGAGCTAAAATACCAAAATGGACTCTCTTTTCTGCTTAACAAAATCAGGGTCGCAATTGTTGTGAATTTAACTTTCTCACCAACGTACAAGAATGGAATTGACGAGGGCGTAGAAGAATGTTACAGGCAAGAAATAGTTACGTAACAGAAAAACAGGTAACAAAAAACAGAGTTATTTTCTTTTGTGTGACATTGAGTCAGGTCCTTTTTACCATGAGTTTAGACATTCTTGTATTAAACACATAGCAGAATTAAAGGGCCGAAATGCTTCTTTCTACTCTGCTTCTGGAAATCTACAGAAAGCTACCACAGACAGCTGTGCAACTGCGAAGACAGTAAGCAAGGACCTGTAGTTTCTGGTTTCAGATGTAAGGAGCTCAGAAGTTTCTACCCCATTCTAACAAGTAAAAAACTGAACAAACTGAAAAATCAATATCTCTTGTCAGATTCTTAAGGGAAGGGAAGGTATCGGACAACAAACTGAAACATCAACAACTCTCGTGGGATTCTTAAGAGAGGGGAAGACATAGGACGAACCACCGACCCTCAAATCGTAGAGATGGGAGAGTATAAGTTACTAGCATTTCACCAGAGTAGAGACTCACCAGCAGAAACTTTGTGAGAACCAGTGCGAGGGCAGGAAAACCCAAATCATACTTGATGAATTCCTGGAGCCTCACTGTAGACAACTATTAGGGTTAAAAAGTCTAGTGGAACTCAGTCATCATAGGAGGCCTCACAAGATAATGAGACTTAGCTTCAGGACCTCCGTTAGGTTGGCACAGTACATATCACAGTAAAATACCACCATGCACCTGGCAGGGGAAGAGGAAAAGCAACCATTCTAGGAGGCCAATGCCTTATCCATTAGGCCCCTGGGCCTTCTGTAAAGGAACCATTCGAAACCATTCTGAACAGAGCACTCTGTTCTTATTAACAAAAGCTTCCTACAGGAGACGCTGGTGAACCAGAGCCTAAACTACTGGGGTTCGATCAGAGCCTGACGGACCTAGGAAGGAAAATACCCAGCTCCTGCCCACTCTAGCCATTTTGTCCCATCTAAGTGGCGAGAAAAACACAACTAAGAAATACTTGTGAAGTTCACAGTCCAGAGGCCACAGGCCCATGGAAAGACTGAAACCTAATCACAGGGCTAGCGAACACTTCCGCTCTCCCTGCACTCACCACCACAGGACTAAAGGCTGAATTATAGTAGTTCCTTTCACTCAGTATATCATATCTGGCTATCAGGAAACAATGACAACACTGTGTGGAGCAAAAGCACCAGAACCAGGCATGGCAGTGACGGTGGAATGGTCTTACGGAGAATTTAAAAAACAAACAAACAAACAAACAAAAAACGTGATTAATATGCTAAGGACCCTAATGGATCAAGTAGCATGCTGGAACAGATGGGTGATGGAGAGGGAGAGGTGGAAATCCTAAGGTCCAAAAAAACACAGTAACAGAAATGAAGCATGCTTGTAATGGGCTTATTTGACAGGCTGGACGTGGCTGAAGGAAAAAGTAAATGACCTGAAGGACAGACCAATGGAATGCTTGAAAACCAAAAAGCAAAGAGTGAAGTAAACATAAAAATATCCAAGAACTCTGGGACAACTACAGAAGGGGTAGCATATGCATGATGGGGATACTAGAAGGAGATAAAGGAACAGAAGAAATTTTTGAAAGAGTAACAACTGAGAATTTCCCCAAATTAATGTCAGATATCAAACCACAGATCCAAGAAGCTCAGAGAACACTAGGGAGGATACATGCCAGAAACAAACAAACAAATCTATAACTTGGCAAATCATTTTCAAACTACAGAAAATCAAAGGTAAGAGACAAATCCTGAAGGAACATAGAGGTGGGGAAAAAAAAGCAGCTTGCCCGTAAAGGAACAAAGATAATTACATTTGACTTCTCCTCAGAAACCATGTAATAAAAGTGTGGGATGAAATATTTGCAGTGTTTAGAGAAAAAAAAAATCCACCAATCGAGAATTCTTTAAAATTATGCTTCAGAAGTAAGGGAAAAACAAAGACTTTCTGAGAAATACAAAAACTGACAGAATTTGTTGCCAATAGATTTGCCCAGCAAAAAGTGTTAAAAGAAGTTATTTAGGGAGAAGAAAAATAATATAGGTCAGAAACTCATATCTATGTAAAGTAAGGGAGAACACGAAAGAAATAGTAAAGAAAAAAACTTTCATTTTTAAAAATTTAATATATAATTGTTCAAAATCATTATACCAATAATGTATTTGATTATGATCATATATTTGCTTATTCATGCTTATATATAAGTGAAATGAGTGACAGTAATGACACAAGGAATGGAAGAAAGGAATTAGGGGGTTTTGTTATATAAGGTATAGTGTAAAATGACATAGTATTATTTGAAAGTGAACTTGGATATTGGCAAATTCTAGCACAACCACTAAAAGAAGTAAAAAATAAAGTATAACGGATATGGTAAGATAGGAAAGAAAATAGAAATATATTAAATGCTCAATTAAAATGATAAAAGGCAAAAAAAAAAGAATGGAAGACAGAAATAGCAACAAAGGACAAGAATAAATAAGAATAGCAACAGATATGGTAAATATTATTTCGACAATATCAATAAGCACTCTTAATGCCTCTGGTCTAAATGCATCAGTTAAAAGGCAGAGATTGTCATAGTGGATCAAAAAACACAACCCGACTCTATGTTGTCCACAAAAATACACTTAAATATAAAGACCTGTATAAACTGAAAGTAAATGGATAGAGAAAATAGACCATGCTAATATTAAACAAAGCAAGAGCAGCTATGTTAATTTCAGACAGAGCAGACTTCAAAGTAAAATGCTATCTGGGATAAAGAAATATCTTACATAATAGTTAAAGGTCATTTATCCTAAGACACAGCAATTCTTAATGTCTGAGCACCTAACAACAGAGCATCAACCTACAGGAGGCAAAAACCTGATGCAACTACAAGGAGAAACAGATGAATCCACTACCCTAGTTGGACACTCATCACCCCTGTCTTAGAAATGGACAGCAAGCAGGAAATCAATAAGGATAGAGTTGAACTCAGCAACACCATCAATCAATGAACTATAATTGACATCTACAGACTACTTCATCCAAAAACCGCAGAATAGATCTTTTTCTCAAGACAGTAAGCAGGAAAGTCTAATCTTCCTGGTTTATTGCCACTCATTAGAAATATGTATATATATTGCACTGAGTAGGGGACAGGCACATTGCTAGTTGTAGAAGTTACAAAAATGAATATGGATAGATACATAGATCAACAGAATAGAGAGTCCAAAAATTAGTCCTCGTAGATATGGTCAATTAAAAATTGGACAAGGGTACCAAGACAATTCAATGGACAAGAAAGATCTTTCAACAAAGTGTACTGAGTCAATTGAATGTCCACATGCAAAAAATAAAATTGAATCGTATCACACATCTTATCAAAAATTAACTCAAAATGGATCAAAGACCCAAATGTATGAGTTAAAACCAAATAAAATGCATAGAAGAAAACACGATTATAAACCTGTGTGGCTTTGGATTGGTTTCTTAGCTATGACACCAAAAGCACAAGTGAAAAAAGAAAGCATAGATAAATTAGGCATCAGCAAAATTTAAAACTTTTGTATGCAAAGGACACCATCAAGAAAGTGAAAAGACAACCCCCAGAATGTGACAAAATATTTGCAGGTCATATGCCTGGTAATAGCCTTATATCTACGGTACATGAAGAACTCTAACAGCTCAGTAGTGAAAACACAAATAACCTAATTAAAGGGTGGACAAATGATATGAATAGGCATTTTTCCAAAAGAGATCTACCTATGGCCAACTAGCACATGAAAATGTGCTCAATATAGACTAATAACATCATCATTAGGGAAATGGAAATCAAAACCAGAATGAGATATCACTTCATACCACACTAGGATGGCTAGAATAAAAAGACAGATGATAAGAAGCATCAGAGGGCAATATAGAGAAATTGTGTGGTGTCACCACTTTGGAAGACATTCTAGCATTTTCTTTCTTTTTTTAAGTTTATTTTGAGAGAGAGAGAGAGAGAGCATGAGTAGGGGAGGGGCAGAGAGAGAGAAAGAGAAAGAGAGGAAGAGAGACAATCCCAAGCAGGCTCTGCAGAGCCCTACGGGAGGGCTCAAACTCATGAACTGTAAGATCATGATCTGAGTTGAAATCAAGAGTTGGATGCTTAACTGAGTGAGCTACATAGGCGCCCCTCTAGTAGTTTATTAAAAGACAGTATAGCACTTTCTTAAAAGGTTACACATAAAGTTACCGCATGACCCAGTATTTTATTCTTAGGGATATAGTTGTGAAAGTTAAAAACTTATACACACACACACACACACACACACACACACACAAATTTGAACATTAATGCCAGCACTTTTCATAATAACCCCGAATGAGAAACAAGTGTTCTTCCACTGATGAATGGATAAATAAAATATGGTACATCCAGACAATGGCATAATATTTGGCAATAGAAATGAATGAAGTACAGATACGTGCTATAACACGAAGGAAACTTGAAAACATGCCGAGTAAAAGAAGCCAACCACGGGAGGCCACAAATGTAGGATTCCATTCATATGAAATGGTCACAGTAGGCAAATCTACACAGACAGAAAAGTAAATTAGTGGTTATCTAGGACTAGGCAGAGGGGAGCTGGGAAAAAGAGGAGCGATGGCTAACATTACAGAGTTGCTTTAAGGTATAATGAAAGTACTCAAAATTCGATCATGGTGATGTTTGCACAATTCTGAGAATATACTAAAAAACCACTGAACTATGTGCTGTACAGGGGTGAATCCTATCATGCGTGAATTGTATCTTAATGAAGCTGTTATTTTATGTTTATTTTTGAGAGAGAGAGCAGGAGCAGGGGAGGGGCAGAGAGAGAGGGAGACACAGAATCTGAGATGGGCTCCAGGCTCTGAGCTGTCAGCACAGAGCCCGACGCGGGGCTTGAAGTCCTGAACTGTGAGATCATGACCTGAGCTGAAGTCGCTTAAGCTACTGAGCCACCCAGGCAGCCCACGAAGCTGTTATTTTAATGAGCCCTTTCATTAAAGAGTTCCTAATCCGACTAGGTAGACTGGCAAATGAATACATACTTAAGTGATAGTGGAAGAGTAAGGAAAGCCCCCTTGGGGCAGGGTGGAGAGGCCGCACGTTATCACCCTCTCATGTAAGTGTGTGTTTGCCCTCATAACGCTGGGGGATTGAGTTTGTAAACTCAGCGCCCTAGAAGTGCCTGTACACTAAATTTACCCCAGATAAAAAAGTATTTATTTCAGACTGAAATATAGATTAAAAAGTCATCTTTCTTTCTTCATAAAAATTGAAAAGAACAAAAGCAAAAACCCATATCATGACAATTATTTTGTAAATACATACAATGTCCCTGTACATGCTTATACATGTTCCTAATCAATGTCATTATACTAATTTATATCTTATAAGA